>NW_016107517.1:2584001-2630107 GCF_001604975.1 Cebus imitator
AAAAAAAAAAAAAAAAAAAAAAAAAAAAAAAAAAAAAAAAAAAAAAAAAAAAAAAAAAAAAAAAAAAAAAAAAAAAAAAAAAAAAAAAAGCCATATACTAGGTAGTAATCAGTAAGATAGATGAGCCCAGAAAAACAGAAGGAGGAACACAAAAAGGAGGGAAGGCCATGCATGAAGAGCCAGAGTACAGACCAGAACTAATGGGAAAGGACCCAGAAAGAAGTTCAGGAAAGAAAGAGGGGGTAAAATTCTCGGAAGAACCCAAAATACTGTCTTCCTTCAAGATTTTACAACTAACTCAACATGTTCCCACAATGCTGCAATCCTAACAGCCTTTCTCAGGGAAAGTCATCCTTCTCTCTTTCTGCGGGTATCAGTACTCTGTTTGACAAATGTATGCGAGTTACAAGGAGAAGGAAAAGTGACAGCAAAAGAAGACAGAACCATTCTGTGCTATTCTGCATTGAAAACTGGTATGTCTAACTTCAATTAAAAAATAATAATTACAGTAAAAGCCTCCATTAATTTTAAAATCCTCCTTCATGTGAAGAACTACAAGTCAACACAGCTTTCTTTCTTTAATGGAAAGATGTTTAGAAGTATATTACACTTAAAAGAATACCTAAATATTAAAATAGAACATTTGTGTTTAGCCATGTTATGGTGTTTCATATGGTCATTTGTCACTGTTTTGTAATTCAGAATTTATGAAGAAAAATCTCATTTAAAAAAAACAACGCACCTTTTATTTGGTGTTTTGGAGAACCAGCTCCTGTGTTCCCCAAAATTAGAAGGGCCAGAATTTTATCTCAGAAGAAAGTATAACTAAAAAGAAACAATAAAAAAAAAAAGGAAAAGAACAACAAAAAACTGTATATAGCTTACCATTTTTTTGACTTCAGCCGGGGAGGAGGGTTTCTGGGAATGAGAAACAGTGCTCTCATTGGATGCATGTCACAGAGAGCTGGGGAGAGGAGACGGTTGTGTCAGTATGGCACTTATTTTACTCATTCTTGATTTCTAGGGCTCACTCATAAATAACATGAAATGCTCTGGCCCATCGTCTGACTGATATACTTCATACCAAGCAGTCCAGACATCTAGTTATGAACTCCAGGGCATACCTTGAATGTCCCATTTAAAAATAGCAAAGTGGGAGGATAAGAGCAATGAGATGAATATACATTTTCAAAAAGACATTGGAAAGTTTTCATAAATCAAATTCTTAAAGGAGCTAACACTTAAGTTGTTAAACTATCTTTAAGATTCCAATTAAAATGATTGTATTTTCATAGAGTTGCTGTTGAGATTAAATCAGATATGGCTTTCAAAGGCTTTCACACAATGCCTGGGAACAGAATGAGTACAGTTAGGCCCTCCAGAAATGCTAACTGTTCGTTGTTATAGCTAAAAATACTAGAAGGAACAAAAATTGAGTGTAAAGTGGAATTGTTTAATTCTGTGCAATTGCTGTTTGTACTCTTATCACTCACCCAATAAAGGTCTATTAGGCACACACGGTAGGCATTACTATGTCACTATATGCAATGTGCATTTTCGTGTGTTTATTTACCTTCAAAAGACTCTTATAAGGCACCTGGGCAATGAGGAGAGGCAGACAATGCTATTCCCCTTGAGAACAAAAAATGAGACTAAGGATGAGGTGGTACTTCCCTGCTTCACTTCCTTAGAAAGAAGCACAAGGGAATGTATGGTGTTTAAGGCAGATCTCTATTTCTGTATTAAAAACTAATTTTTAACTGTCAACAATTATTCTCATTCATTCAACAAATATTTATTCAGCAGCAACTATGTCCCATGCCACAGTTATACATTCTTTGTGTATACCTTTTTAAATGGGGACCAGCAGAAAATGCTGTGATTTTTTTCCCTTTGTTCTCTGCAAATCTACCTCATCTGTGATCAGAAATGATTTATATCAAGTTCTCATTATTGAATTCAATGGAGAAGCAAACACAAAATTTCACTTAACACACACAAAAAAATTATACCATAAATAAAGTTATGCCTCCTTTAGTTAAGTCAAAACTTAAGTAATATTAAAATTTCATGTGTTAGGACTAGTTTCACTGAACTATCCAATTTAAAATGTAAAAAGAAAACTTACTACTTAACTATCTGATCTCGGCACTACTTCAGGTCACATATGTGAGTGCAACTTAAATAAAAGAAAATGCAGCCTATGGGACTCCTAGAGATCTCCAAAAGGAATAGTAACAGTGGTTGCCAAGAATTTCTTTTACATCTAAAACTTAACTATATTTATGATGCCTTCATCTAAACAGTCCACCAGAAATGCCTTTATCCATGGAGCTGAGCTGTTCTTTTTGAAGTCTTGGGAGGGGTTTAAGTTACACGTAACAAGTGAGCTAAAAAGAAAAGAAAATTACTTACGGGGAGCACCTTCTGCCATCTCAATGGCTGTAATGCCACAAGACCAAAGATCACTCTGCAAAAATAAAACA
Organism: Cebus imitator; assembly: GCF_001604975.1. Classification (NCBI taxonomy): domain Eukaryota; kingdom Metazoa; phylum Chordata; class Mammalia; order Primates; family Cebidae; genus Cebus; species Cebus imitator. The sequence continues at coordinate 2,586,488 of NW_016107517.1, forward strand.
GTATGTATGGATACTAGAGTAGCTACAAAGCCACTAACTTACATTTCTGGCTATTTACACAACGTTGCTATATAATCCAAAAGGAAGTTTGCCAGAAAATTAAAAGCACAAACACATTTGTAGAACGCTGGATGGATGGATGGATGGATGGATGGACGGATGGATGGAAAGAGAAAATTCATTTGTTAATTAAAACCATTCACATCTATGAATGAACTAGAGTTGGTCCACTTAAAAGCCTCTGTCTAAATGTTCCGTGAATGGTCTACTATTCAGTATGTTTCTTCATAAGCATTTAATACTTTAGACTTCTGGCCCAGATTTATGTTTAATGTTGGTAACTCAAACTTAAGATTTTAAAGTTTAAAGGCCAGAAAGCATTTTTTACAAAATGTTCACCATTGAATTCATAAAACCTAACGTGGTTCACTAATTCAAATCATGCCACTAAGCATCCCCACCCACCTGCAAACCAAACAAGTCAGCTGGTTTTCTACACAAGGAATTTTTTTTTTCCTGATTCAACTGAAATACTAAATTTAAAATTTGAATTAAACTTCACTTTCTGCCCAAAAATAAGTTCCATGATGGCAGGTGTTTTTGCCATTTTATTTACTTTTGTATTGGCAGGTACTCATTAAACACTGCCTGATGTACAAAAGTCCTATCAGATGATATTTCTTAAAATCCAAAAAAAGATTTTTGAAAAGTAGATGGGGATACTTACTGTCATGACTATATATTTGTTTATATGCTATCCTAACCAATGAATTAAAGTTGCTCAATTTAAGAGTTTTTCTAAATAATCTATATTTACATTACAAAGTTCAGACACATATGTCTGAATACAACAAAATGGAGAGACCTATCATTCCTCCCCTAAGCTTTCTATACTATTGGGGTACACAAAGGGGCTCATTACCCTACCCCAGTGGCCACTCCTGGCAACATAAGTGGGGGATGAGCAGTTCTGCACGCCCCCTGCTTCAAGGCAAAACAAAGCACCTCCACCTTCACCTCCCCAGTGGTGATCTTGCTTGACACAAATTAAGCCTTTCCAGTTTACAGGAAACAAACTAAGCTAAATGGCATAAAGAAGTAATGAGACAAATCTAGAGGGGAGAATATTAGACAACAGGTTCATCTAATTAAGGCATGGATTTTTAAAAATAGTTTTTATAAAAATAGTAACCTGAGTTTGATAACAAATACAGATTTACATCTCAATTTTTTTTAAAGTGCATTATTGATTCAAGTCCCTAGAGGTCACTCTAATAATTTAAATAAATTTGTGTACCAAATCAAAGCTGTAAAGCTGTTCAAAAAAATATATAAAATTTTACTCAAATGAAACTATTACTATAATTGGCAATATTTTAAAAAGAATAAATATTTGATTCTAATATATCCTTCAAGTTAAAAAGGATAGCAAATAGGAGCGAAAAGTTCTAGCCACGACAAAGTGCTCCAGACTGCTTTGAAACCAGTGTATTTCTTAGTGAGAACACAGTCACGTGATGCAAATGGACAAAAAAGATGGCATCTGAATACTGTCCTGGAAAATTTGCACCTGAAATTTTCCTCACTGAAGATCTTCCTCCCTGAAAAAGCAGGCAGACAAGGAGTGTGTAATTTGTAAGTAAAGCCCCCATCCCGCCAGTGGCCCTGCAAAGGCCTATGGAGCAGGTGCCTCTTACTCTGTAATCATAGGTGGCATCTGGGTTCTCGTCACAGGCGATCACCTCAGGAGCCATCCAGTAGGGAGTGCCTATGAATGTATTTCTGCGCCCCACCGTCCTGTCCAGCTGAGCACTCACACCAAAGTCGACTGTGGGAGGAAGAGAAAGGAAGACAAAATGAAATACAATTACAAACCAGACATACTTGGGGAAAAACTCAAGGAGGAAATGTCTTTATAGTAAACTGAAACATTGGTGTTTCATGAATATGCAATCCTCTTCAAGGCAGGCAACACTGGTCAGGAGTGCCCTTCCACAGTAAAGCCACCAAAACTGCGAGATCCTCTACCAAGTAGTCCAGAAGCTCCTGGGAGGCCTGGATCTGGCTGCCTCCCCAGCTTCTCCAACAGTGGCCAGCAGAGGGCCTTGTAAATGAACCACAACCTTGAGTGCTTTCAGAGAACTGCCACAAACAAGATCAAGTCACAGAGAGCCCCAGGTTCAGGAGAACTGACTGAGATGCACTTGACTTACCTTCTTAAGCAGTATACTTCTTATAAGTATATAAGAAATATACTTTCTTATCTTTAATAACCATAAATATAAGAAAACCACAAATGTTTTCTTGAAAAGAACACAGTACTGAATCAAATAAAGAAAATCAAGTTAAATCACATGTTCATAAACACCCGCTAAAGCACTTGGGACTTCTGCTGATTTTTCAGTGACTTCTGCATCCCACCCAATTGGATGGTGGTGGTGGTCTAGAGGAAAGTTCAAAGATGGCAGGCAGAGCTGGCAGGAAGACCATGACCTCTAACGGAATGCCTGCCATCAGTCACTGCCAACACTATCACTACACACACGGCCATTACCCAAGCAGGAACCTGCAAAGGTGGAGGAGCCCATGCTGAGATGAGTTACAGGGATCATAGATTCAACTTCTATGCACAGAACATGCTCAGAAAATGGTTTGTCCAGGGTGTGGACTCACTCACTGAGTGCTCCTCTAGAGAGAGAAACACAGAGGCCAGTCAGTGCAGGAACCAGAGACACATGGGCCAGCCGGTCAGTGCAGGAAGCCTAAGCAATCACAGAAATTTAGAAGGCAATGGTAACCAATCACTAAGTGATCACTCGGGGACTATCACAGGCCGGTACCAGGAGACCAGTACAGGGAACAAACAGCTCACTGAGTCATTTGGTAGAACTGCTCAAGTGCTTCCTATCTTAGCCTTGAGGGGAGTTTCCAATTGGACAGAAGACCAACAAACACAGACACTATGCAAGAAATTGACTATGAAGATCTTACTTTTACAGTACAACAGCTGTGCCTATGATTTCTAAAAGAAAGGTGGATTAGACCCACATAAACATAAAAAATTTTGTGATGTGTTAGTGGAAGAAAAATTAATACAAACTCTGTTTAAAAATTTGATACAACACTTAGATGAAAGTGATTCGAATGAGTTCAGACCCAGCTAAGGGAAACAAGAAATTTAAAAGAACCCTTGTAAATAACTCTAGGAAAACACCATGGGCTATAATTATCTATCCAAGCAGAAATTTATCAAGCACCTACTACAATAAAGTCATTATGCTAGGTGCTGGGTAATACAATAGTTGCTGCATTCCCAGAACTCACATTCTGACAAAGGAAACAGTAACAGAAGTAAACAAACAATCACAGAACTATAAATTGTGAATAATACTATGAAAGAAACAAGCACCAGGGCCCAAGACAGATCAGAGGTCGGAAAGGCCCCTGAACGTGAGAAAAAAAACTGACTTCAAAATTGAAGTCAAGTCTTCCCAATGGGAAATAGTTATACAAAGGCCCTAAGCTTAAAAAAAAAGAAAATAAGACAGTAATTGATGAAGGGAGAAGTAAAGAGGGACATAAAATAAGGAGGGAAAAGTTGCACGGGTCAGATCTTACATGGCTTTTCATGGGCAAGGGTGAGAAATGCAGGTTTTATCCAAAGTAAAGTAGGAAGCCATTAAGGGTCTATAAGTAGGTAAGTGGCATGGTCTGATCTGAAGATCAGTCTGGCTGCTGTATATAGAAGGGGGAGATGGGCAGAGAGGTGAACAAACATACAAACATGGAAGTGGGAAGGCTGGAGCCAGGGTAAGCAATATGCTCAGTTCCCACATTCTTAAGAACAGAAATAGAAAACATGGGCAACAGACTGAAATTTTCGCTAGATGGAAGCAGAGCTGGGAGTGCAGCTGGCTTGTACCAGGTGCAAGTATGAGATCACGTCGCACATCCATTACATACCAAGTTTCACCTCTGCATTCTCGGTCAGTAACACATTCTGGCCCTTGATATCCCGGTGAATCACGTGATGAATGTGAAGATGTGCCAGTCCCTGAATAGAAAAGACAGGCCTAAATTTTAGTTTTTTGTTACTATAAATAAACAGCCAGGAACACACCTTTTATAAGAAAGTACACATGTGGATCATTTTTGTGAGCTAATGAACATTAACTTCACTCTTAGCTCATTCCCAGGAAGATAGCACCAATACTACCACACACACAGAAAGAAGTCCTCCCCACCCTCCACATTCCCAGTAGGTTAAGTTCCCTGTGTGAGCAACATGACCACTTCTAGCTGTGCCTTTAAGATACACTGCAGATTACCATCTGCCGTTTCTCTGCTATAATTTGTGCTATTTGTGTACAGGGTGGTTCCTTTCCCACGCTAAATGTCTAGAGGGCGACCCCATGGGCATATTTGAACTAGACACATCTCAGGGGAAAAGCGAAGGGCAAGAGAGGGCTTTGAAAACTGGCTCTTTAACAATGGCTAGCTTTCCCACTGCACAGTGACAAACTGCTAAGTGCTGATCAATCCCACCTCACCCCAAGCATAAAAGGACTGTGCAGTCAGAAGAGCCTTGTGTTCATATAAAATATCTTTCTTTCCCAAGGAAACAAACCTACTGGGCATATAACACTTTTTGATGACCTTGTATCTGGAATGAGGCCCAAAAACTTGTCTCTTATGAGAGGTGGTGGAAGAACAAAAACACATGTTGCATCCAAATATGGTCCACAAGACAGCAATGCATCATTCTCACAACTCATTACTTATTCTGTCCTCGGCTACAGAAGTCAAACATACAGCTCGCCTCCTTAAGATACAAGCAACCTATTTATTCTAAAATGTCTCAATCCAAAAAGGGCAGATTACAAGGGTTATTTGGTTTTTCCTGTTTACTCTTTTTTTTTTATGGGGTTTATTGTTATCATTACTTTGTAAGATATGAATTAAATACAACAGCTCCTCTAGAATACTAATTTTTCTAACAGGGGGTTTCTAAACATTCATTTACTGGTCTGTCTATGAAACAGAGTAGAGCTTATGTGACAGCTCTGTTTATTTTTCACAACACAGGATGTGCGGTATTATACCACAAAGCACTGACTAGAGAAAAAAGCACTAAAAATATATGGTACCTTACTGCTATAGTTAGGAACAAAGTCCCCCCTCTTAGTATGGTATATCTTCAAACAGCAAAAGGAGAGACACAAAAGCTAACTTCCCTAATTTTTCGTAATTACTCTTTCTATTACTTCACTTCATTTTTGTTCTCTAACCTGCAAAACCTCCTTCTTAAACTTTTACAAGATTATCTTAACAACAAACATAAGCACCCACATCTTCTCAAACAAATGTGGCTCACATGCACTCTTGTTCATTACTAGCAGTAAATGTATGGAACAATGCCTGCTTTCCCGTCTATACTGCTATAGGATCACTGCTTCTACAGGGAATTAGGTGTGTCTAATAGCTCTGCAACAATGTTAACTTATGATTATTCTGAACAGTAAGTACATTTTTCTTCCATGAAGTACCTGGGAGTGTATGTGTGTTCAACTAGTCCCATACCAGAAATGAGGCCACAATTATCCTTCCTTAGCAGAAATGCCAAGTCCAAATACTCAGCGAGGAACCTATCTATCCTCAAACAAACCCATCAGTGTTTCTAAACTAGGAAACATTTTTCCCATAACTCTTTATCAGGCATTGTCACAGAATAAAAGAGCAGTCAAAGGCTGTCATAGAGTATTGGTTATCGAAAACTGTTAAGTTCCCATATTCAATATGAAGTATTGATTTCAGCCAAAGTGAGAAACTGCTATGTGGAACGTGAACATGGAAGTGGGCTGAAAAGAACATGCTGGTCTTGCTGTGAAGCCTTGTGGTTCAGAGGGTTACAGTGCTCTGGCTCCAAAAAACACTTCCCTAATGGCTGAGGCCTGCCTGCTTAGGACCCTCACCATTCAAAGGGTCTGATCATAATAATCATAATGTCTAAATCCAACATCTAGTGAGGAATAAGGAAAGATTTTGCCACCACAGAAACTGTCTAATCCCAACCATCTTGAGAACACATGTTATCTGTCTGGGGGTGGCTGCATTCCTTTCTCATGTGACCCCACCTCCAGCTTATCATCTTGCCTTCTTTTTACCAAAGCCAACTCTCAGTAACCCCTATAATGAACACACTACTGTGTGACACATGAACTCTCCCTGAGGCATTCGTTTTTACCTTTGTCACAAGGAAAAGCTCCCATTCTAGATGAAACGTAGGCGAGAGAAACTCATGTTTCAGGTTCCCAGTGAAGCGAAAAAGATTTGCTATGTCTCAAAAATATGTCCATTCATGTACCACACTCAAGTTGACTTAGAGGCATTAAACAAGTTGGGCTTCTTTTAAATGTTATTGGAGATCACTGATGGTAAAATGGCTAAATGTACATATTATACGTGATAGGTAAACAGTGCTTGCCCAGGTATAGAAACACATTAAGTTGTCTTTGATGTCTTTGAAGTCTGAAATACATTTGATGTCTATGATGTTAAGCTAAAAGCTAGTTCTCTGTTTCGGAGATCCCATAATAAAATTATATACAAGGAAGGTAGAGGTGGGGGTACATGGGTGGGGATGTATATGGCAGGGGAGTGGGTGTTTAAAACAAAAGAATAACGACAACAGTTAATATTTGCTGATAGGTAGTTATGTATCCACATGCTACATTAAATGATTAATATATACTAACTCATTTAATTCTCCTAACAAAAGTAATTTCAAAGGGCTGGTATCTAAAATGTATAGATGAGGAGAAAATAAGTCCTGAAGGCTGAGTAACAGAGTGTGCTATAGATAAGTAGCAGAGGCAGGACTCAAACACAGGTCTGACTTATGCTAGTTTCCAACCACTCAACCAATGTTCTATCCTGCCTACCATGCTGAAGAGTTTTAGTTATTAATAAATACATCTGGCACAGTACCTGACTTCCTTTACGGTCATATAAGGCAGGAGGCTTAGTTTCCACATTTAGGCTCTGCTTTCTATAACAGTCATAAAAGACCCTGATATTTTAATGACATTTGCAAGTGTTTATAAAAAGATGGTTCTCCTATCACCTTACCCCACCCCCTACAACTAGTCTTCTTAAGGGAATTGCATATTTTCTTGAACTCCAGACCTCAGGTGATCCGCCCACCTTGGCCTCCAAAGTGCTTGGATTACAGGCGTGAGCTACTGCGCCCCGCCTGGGAATTGCGTACTTTCAAAGACTACATAAATACCCAAATAAATTTTTTAAAAATAACGTTTCTCTAGGAAGTCTAGACATCAATTTTTAAACTGCCCAATCCTCTAAGAATCTTAAATACAAAAAGTGGGATAACTTTACTTATTAAAAAAATTAGTTACTTATAAGACTTTTTTATTAGTGGGGGAAGCATAAGAATTGTGTTTCAATTTAACTTCATAATCTTCATTTTAAAAATGTGTTAGGTAAATGAAATGCAACCAAGTAATGTCCGTGTATAATTCAGGAATGGAGTAGACAGAAAAACTGTGATAGCCAAATGAAGGAACAGATTCACTGGTAATACCGCTACATGAAACGCTCAAATATGAAATCCTAAAAACCCTCTGCCTATGCTGTCAACATGCCTTTACTACTCAAAAGAACCATTTAAAAGCTGCTAAAACAGTAGTTCAGAAACTTACTCTAAGTTCATTAGACAGCTTTCCAAATGGCTGTAAATAACATGAAACGTTCGAACTTTACTTCATAAATATTGTAATAGATTCTAGTAGCTAATGCCAAAGTCTTCAAGATTATTTTGAAAACCAGCATTCAGCACCATTAGTATTGATTTATAAGCATATATACAGGATTCCTTTAAAAACAATAGTTGGAAATTATTTCCCTTCCCCTCCACTCTAATTTCCTTTTAACCCAAAGGAAAGCTGTCAATAGGTATGTTGTGATGCCCTGGAAAGTAAATTCAGGTAAATACAGAAACACTGTTTTTCTTAAGTCTACCTTATTTACATACTTGCCACCAGAGTCAAATTATGATGTAGCTTAAATTACCAAAGCTAGCTAGATATGCAGAACCCTTGACTGTCAAAGAGAATAACCTATACAGGTATAAGTAATGCAAAGAAATACTTGCGGCTGGGAAAAATAAAATGGAAGCAAAGGACAATGAGTTGGAGCACTGTAGCCACCCACTTTTCTTACCCTCAGGATTTCTCTGGAGATGTAGGCAATCCAGTCTTCTTTAAGTGTGTTCCCTTTGGTGTTCTTCACAAGGTCTGTAATGGACCCAGCCCCACAGAACTCCATAACAAGCTACAGGGCAGACAAGACACAAGGTGAGTAACACATCTTGGAGAAATTGGGAAAACCAGATTAACCACCATGCTCTCTCTTTTCTAAAGACCTGGAAATGTGATGCTCCTAAATAATTGATAATTTGGAGGCACCTAAATAACTGAAAGCTAATTTCACGGTCCAGTGTATTCACTCTGTATATTTGGTCCAGGAGACTGAGTGTGTCTGGTATTCTACAGCACACTCAAGTGCAGTGATTCTGAAGTGCTCATAGGCACAGGAGGACTATTTTGCTCTTCATCACTGCCCAATTATCAAATACCTGATTCAAATATTCCCTAACATTCTTTTCATTTTGCCTCAAAAACATTCCATTTTTCACTTTTGATCCTCAAAATATATTTTATATTAACTGGGTTTAATGCGAATAAAAAATGCTATTTTTAAGCACTTATACAATTGTTTTTGAGAAGGGAGTCTGGCTCTGTCGCCCAGGTTGGAGTGCAGTTGCGCGATCTCAGCTCACTGCAACCTCCGCCTCCTGGGTTCGATTCTCTTGCCTCAGCCTCCCGAGTAGCAGGGACTACAGGCGTGTGCCACCACAGCCAGCTAACTGTTTGTATTTTTAGTGGAGACGGGGTTTCACCATGTTAACCTGAATGGTCTTGATCTCCTGACCTCGTAATCCACCGGCCTCAAACTCCTAAAGTGCTGGGATCAGAGGAGTGAGCCACCACCCATGGCCTACAATTTTTTTAAATGCAATATTTATGGTATCTAAATGTTTCAACAATATGATCACAATGATATGTTTAAAGTACCTAGAAAATGAACTGAATTAAACTATTCTAAAATTTTAACTATGATCTGATTTGGGCAATGATAATAGGAGTAAATTTTTTCCCTTCTACTTAATTTTATAATGGTCTTTAAAAATATATTGATAGAAAAAGTATTAATCTATCTTCCTGCTTTATAAGTTCAATACCTTGAGCATAAAATAATGTGATTGCCACAGATCTGATGGTGATCTCAAGGTCATTATCTTGAATATAAATGTGTTCAAAAAGAGATAAAGGTGAATATGTCAATTCCAGAAATTTCCCTGGAATTGTTTTAATTAACTATTATCATTAATATTATTAAGTTGCTGACAGAAGTTTGCTTCTTGAGATCTGTCTCTTATTTCCAAGTGGTAACCTCAATTGACTGAGCTTTCAAATTAATTTGGTTCCCATAAAAAAAGTTTTTAGTATTGCTTTCAAGCTCCTGATTTCCTTGCTATTTGGTCACATTTGTTCTAGACGCTACCATTTTACTCCTGAAACACAAAGTTAACTTTTTTCTATGCAATGTGCAATCAACATCAAAATAAACAACCAGTACATAGTCAACCCATAGATACAGGTCAAGGAAGCCTTTAGAACCTGCCAGCTACTTACTGCCCCTCTTTGTTGTTTTTCTTCCCTCTCAGCCCCCACCCCAGCCATGCCCTTACAATACAAGCAAAATGGAATGCCCACAAATGCTCAGGAAATATCCACCTACCCAGAGTTGGTCATCATGTCCTGGAGGGCTCTTTTTGATGAAAGCACCATAATATGTTGCAATATTTCTGTGATGAGAATATTTCTTTAGCATATTTATCTCCAGTTTGATTTCTTCTTCTTCATCCTTAAGAAAAAATAAAAATAAAATGTGTGGCTACTGAATAATGTACATGACTTCCCCCACACTAGATACAATAATGAAAGGAACAAAAGTTCCCCATCCTCCAGGAGCAGGAGCACATATACATTTACTTTATCCTGGCGCCAAGAACAGGGACCTTAGAGAATTCATCCTTTTAAGAGTGATTACAGGATGTGATGCATAGAACGTAAAGGCAAACATGGAGAGTCGCAGGGACAGCGTGAGGGGACTGTCCGGCCCGCTCTCCCACTAACTGTGACCTCAGGCAATGCACTCCACTTCTCTGAGCCTGTTTGTTCAGCTATAAAAATGGGACCAAAAAAGGGAAATGACTGATACTATCTGAACTTATCACTTGGAAAGTCTGTTTGCTTTGCAAACACAGATCATTTGGTCCATGTAAGTCCAGGAAACATTTACCTCTAACAACCCTGCATGACAGCACCCTATAGTGAAGACAAGGCAGAGCACTGAATACATAAATGCAGGCTAGTGGTATAGTCCATGACTGTGTGGCTCAGTGAGAATCCACTAACACGAAAAGAGGATCAGCTGAGTCCAGTGGGCCTCAGTAACAAAACATCACTGAGCAGGTTGTTTCAGACTTGATTCCTAGATTCTTGGTTTACTGAAATAAGATGAGCAGAGGAAGAAACCCAGAGTTTGTGTGAGAATATTAGGGCGGGGAATGAAGGAAGCAGATAGTGACGCAGGTCTGGAAAATAAAATGTTGCCCTTGTGAATGACAAAGACTGAGAAGTCTTGTGATCTCCACCTGTCTCTCATATATACACCTGGAAAGAAGCTGTGCACACCAGCCAGGTAGGCACTCTGTTCCTTGTTACATACACATGATATACTACCTGTAAATGGTTAAGAAAGATTTGTAGTTAGTACAGAATGAGGGGAAAGCAGAGTTAAAGTGAGAAAGAAGAGAAACTGTGCAGGAAAGGGAAAATCTGCCTTGATTAGGAAAGCACAGTATAAGATCAAGAGAAATCTGATGACCAGATCTCTAGAATCCCCTATACTGTGTACATTTTCAAAAGGAAAAGATAACTAGTCTCGTAAAATGTCCTTACTTTTCTACACTGACATAACCATCCCACTCATAACTGATGTCCTTCTCTCTCCAGGGAAGAGTAGGGGCTCTGAGTAGCCTAGATGTGTGTGTGCGCGCACACATGCATGTGTAATGCGTGCACACTCACACACACAACTTGGAAGAAGCCTACTTACTGCTTCCGTCTAGCACCTCTAGAACTACTCTTAAGACCTTACAAGCCTAAAGGAAGTTTGATTTGCAAATATTATACTTTAAGATAAAAGCTGCAACATCATTAATTAGCTATTAATGACACCAAATGGAAAAAAATAATTTTTAAAATACAAACTTCAGTTGTACATTACTGCTTTAGAAAACAAATGTATAACAAGACAGTCGTCTTAGAACAGTAATTCTCAAGACGGTGGCTTTACAGCTTGGTTCCAAAATACAAACGTTACAATATTATAGTACAGCCATGCACTACGTAATGTTTTAGTCAACAAAGGACTGCAAATACAACAACAGTGAACCCATAAAATTACAAATGAAGCTGAAAAATTCTCGTCACCTAGTGACACTGTGGTGTTCCTGGTGTAAACAAATCTGCTGCACAGCCAGTCGTATGAAAGTATTGCATATAGTTATGTACAGTACATAATACTTAGTAATAAATGACTAGTTTGTTTACTAGACTACACTTTTATTGTTATATTAAAGTGTACTCTTATTTACTTTTTTTAAAAAAGTCAACTTACAACAGCCTCAGGCAGATCCTTCAGGAGGTATCCCTAAGAAGGTATTATTATTGTAAGAGATGACAGATCTATGTGTTGCTACTGCCCTTGAAGATATTCTACTGGGACAAGATGTGGAGGTATCAATATCCCTGAAGACAGGGATTTATTACAGAAGAATTTAAAGGTTTTATAAAGTAAAAGAGTTACAGTAACCTAGGGTTAATTTATTACTGAAGAAAGAATGTTTTTACAAATTTAATATATCCTAAGTGTACAATGTTTATGAAGTCTACAGTACTGTATAGTAACGTACCAGTCCTTCACATTTACTCACTCATTCACTCACTCACTCACTCACCCAGATCAACTTCCAGCACTATAAGCTCCATTAATGGTCAGAGCTCTATGTGGGAGTACCACATTTCATCTTTCACAACATATTTTCACAATCCCTTTTCTATGTTTAGATACACAACTCCCTGCCATTATGTTACAATTGCCTACACTACTCAGTACAGTAGTATGTTGTACAAGTCTGCAGCCTAGGAGCAATAGGCCATACTAGGTAGCCCGAGTGTACCATCTAGGCTTACATAAACACACTTTCATGATGGACAACAGCAAAATTGCATAATGATGCATTTCTGAGAACATATCTCCACTGTTAAGCGATGCACAACTACATATTCTACAAGCACACTTGTCATGTGATTTTAATAGATGATGACTACAAATATGGCAGCAGAGTAACATGACCCAATACAGTTGATATAATTCTCATTCAAACTCTGCATATAGGAAAGTCCTACCAAACACGTATGATTTCAATCTGAGATTTAAATATGATCATGTTGAAAGTAGCAATGAAAAATGAGATACTCAACAACAGATAACCATCTTAATTCTAAACAAAACCAGTGTTTAGCTAGTAAAACATGGAAACACTTCTATTTGAGAACTTGCTTCAAAGGAATTTTATTCTAAAACAGAAAAGGGTAACAATTTTTATTACCCAAGAAAGCACACCCCAAATAAAAGTAGTAAACCTAATGCCTCAAGTTTTATCTTGTGCCCTGTGCACATATGTATCAACATGCAGTATGACGAGCAACAGTGGCCAGGGCTTGCTGGCATGGGGCACATGGAGCCTGCTCCCTCCTGACTCACCACAACTCACTATCAGTGGTATCTGGGGGTTTCTGAGAGGCCTCTTGACTAAGCAGTGAGTGGCCTGACACAGCCCTAGTGAGGCTTGTCAAGTCGGGTAGGCTCCTAAAAAGCGTTAGCACATGCAAGTAGCCATAAACAGGCCCCGTTGAAAAGGCATGTGGTGTCACTCCCAGGATAAGGCCCATGGTTAAATATGTGCCCTAAAAAGCCAAACATCCCATTTTCCTTACACTCAACTGCAGCTGGGTGACCAAAAAGTGAACTAACAGTTTTTCTTCTTTTATCCAAGAATCAGCAAATCTGTAAGGATTTGGGGTATAAAAACTACACAGAAACAAAACAACAATGTTGAACTAGAATAGGGGAAAATCAAAATATTGATTTTAATTTTGTTCCTGTAATAAAAGCTTCATACAATGGTGAATTTTACTGGACTGTCCAGACTTGTCTTATCGATCCATCTCTTACCCTTGCCTACCTCCACTCCCTGCAGTGGCTAAAGCTTCGCAGGGTCATTTTGTTCCCCATCACACTCTGCCAGTAGCTTTCACTTCTTAACAGAAAGCTAATGCTACCTATGATTCTCCCATGAGAGGATTCCTGCGTAATAATTAAGAATTACAAAATATTTAGACTAGGTTCCATTTACCATTTTTTTTCTTTTAGTGACACAAACCAATGTCTTCTAGGATCTAACCTGTTTACCACTCTATAAGAAAGAGTCAAGAGCACTTGATATTTTCACAGCTCACTGAGTTACAAAGCAAGCACACGTTTTAAAGTTACTATAGACTTAAATTCAGTATTGTCCACTGGTATGAAAACCTCTGAAGAGGCACATTGGTAAATACTGTTTGCAGATTACCTTGGCACAATGCATTTAACAGAATCTAAAGCACCCTTGAATGGAGCCCACCACTATTTTATGTCATGAAACCATGAAGCACCGTCAACCATAAAGTACACACACTATACCATCTTCAAAACTGGGTTACATCTTAGAATCAATGATTTAGAAGAACAACTAAAACACAATCAAGTCTGGCAATAGCTTTTCTAATATGACGGAAATACCATTCGGAAATACAGTGATCACACCAACGTCACCTACCAGAATATTTCCCAGGTCTGAAAGAGTCAAATCCTGGAAGCATACACACATTAATTATGAAATATATCATAGGGAAATTATATTCTCCCCTCAAATTACTGTTTTAGAATAAAGTTTATATGTACTTTGGACATTTCCTCACTTGATTTTATGATTTTGAAACAGATGACCATGAAACATCTTATGAAACAAAAAGGCAGCAGTACCACTAATGGTCATTTACTGTCTGATTATGAGTGCCCACTTGGAGAAAAAACACTAGAAATAGAGAATCTGCCAATGGCTTTGAGTCAACTACAACTGGAAATCTAATTATGACTAATGCTTATTATACTGTATTTTATGTTGTCTTTAGAGGAGGGTAATAATGAATCAACTTCTGAATTTCAGTATCCCTTTGGTTATTAGTTAAACACATGTTTGGTGGTTGCATTCCAACACTTAAATACATACATAATCACCACCACTAGCACCACTAAAAACAAACACGTCATGTGGCCTGAGAAGATAGAGCAGAAAACAGACTAGGGGCCTCTTAAAAACTACAAATCTCATATATAAAAGGAAAGTTGAGTTGGCAAAAGTACATAGAGGAGGTTTATATATTCCATGTGTCTAGGCAGAGTCCAAGCTACTGTGTCCTTCAGGCTCTTCCTTAGCAGGTCACAAGTATAAACAAATGAAAAACAAAATCAAAAGTAACTTGAGAGGAGAGAAAGGCCTTTTTGGTAAGAAAGAAAGGCCCCCCTCCTGGTTATTCCAATGGTACGGCAGCTGCTAGCCCCCCACTTAGTGATTTAATGCAGCTGATGCCAATTAGCATTTTGGACTTTAACCAGTGGAAGCAAACTCTCACAGAAAAGGCCTTTTGTCTCAGGCTGGGATCTGACCAGAAGATGAGTTTTTAGTCGACTTACAGGCTGTCAGAGGGTGGTATAGAGGTGGGCGCGCTCACGGGCATCTGCACAGTAGTGATTTTCACAAGCAGCAATGGGTTTGTCATATGACAAGCCCTCCCCACTTCACCAGCTGAGCACACAGGAGTGCATGGTATGAGCGTTTTGTTTTATTTTAATGACCCCTTAAAATGCTGTTCAAACTCGTTACCCAAATTTTCCCTTATTCCATCAGTGGTAGTAACTATGTGAGGAGAGATGGGCAGAGTTCAGATAAGCTAACTGGAATCCAAAAGGACTGGATAATGTTCTGAGCATTTGCCAGGGGAAATGAAACATTTCATCTGGCATACCCTCTTTACAGAATGAAAAGTAGACACAGTGACAGCTGGATTTAAAAAAGAAAAAAGGCAACTGATTGCTCACTCTATCTTTGTTAGTTAGAGAGAGGCCTGATAAAATGAGATATACAAGTATCTCTGGAAGACTTCAGCACCAAAATGTACAAATGACGCTAGGCGTAGTGGCTCACGCCTGTAATCTCAGCACTTTGGGAGGCCAAGGAAAGCAGATTACAAGGTCAGGAGTTCGAGACCAGCTGGACCAACATGGTAAAATCCATCTCTACTAAAAATACAAAAGTCAGCCAGGTTTGGTGGTACACACCTATAATCCCAGCTACTCAGGAGACTGAAACAGGAGAATCCCTTGAACCTAGGAGGCGGAGTTTGCAGTGAGCCGAGATCGTGCCACTGCACTCCAGCCTGGGCAACAGAACGAGACTCCGTCTCAAAAAAAAAAAAAAAAAAGTACAAATGAAAATACATTTAGAATAAAAACATCTGTTTATAAAAAACCAGTTTACAAGTTTGTTTTTGTCAACTACTACTGAACCTTTTCTTTATGTGACTGTGAACAGGTAGAAAAATGAGAACAGATCACTTTTTATCTGGTAAATCCCACTACATCTAAGAATATTATTCAGTACCACACCAATTAATGTAGCATAGAATTAATCAAATTTAATTTTTTTGGCCTCGAACAAGCACATCATCATACAACTTAAATTCACTGATTATTTAACTAAACATAGATGACTATAACTATACAGGAAAGATTCCAGAACAAAATTAAGACTATAGGATCTGATCAAAAGGAAGAAATTACATGTTTCTTAAAATTAATCCGCCCCACCTAAGATCAATCAGTCTCAGAATAAAAACCGATGGAAAAATTACAAAATTAACATAACTAAAATGGAAATCAGACACTCATGACAGCCTGCTCAAGAAAAAACACTGTTTTGAGCACATTTCAACAAAAGCATGTCCTCTAACTCTGCTACTGAACCAATGAGCTAGTTCTGGGATTCCAAAGCCAGCATGCAATGGCCTAAAGCCCAGGACCCACCCTCTTCTCCATGGAAAGCACAACAGAGAACTTTAACTATACACAGCAAAGCTCCTAGTGTGCCCTCTGGATCCCCTCCATCTTCGACAAAGTGCCACCTGCTGAATTTTCAATGAGACTGCACTACTCAGCTGGTATCTAAAAATAATGTGATACAGAAGACAACTACAGAATGACACGATTCACCTGGATGGATAAAGAGTGGGGAGGACTTCAGATGCTGAATATAGTTCATTCTATTTTCCTCCACATCACTTGCTATCAACAACTTTGGGAGACTGGTGCTCGCCTGAATGATGATAAGACCACAAGAAAGACAAAATACACCTCTATGACAAACCCCCACCAAAAAGCACCACATGGCAAATAACAAACAATAAATTCATATAAGATTACTATTTCCTCTAGGATCTAAAAGAAACTAAGAAACTATCGGATCTTTCCAAAGCTTCATGTCATCAACACCCAGAAATCCTGACAGTTGGCCTTGTCAAGCCCCAACCTGCAGACAAAATACCATGGGTACAAGTGTCTTCAATAATATACTTGAAATAGTTCATATTAGTACTTAGTTTAAATGAATGCATTGAGGAGGAGGGGAGAAGTGTTACCACATATTACCTCTAGGTTATAGCCTAACTTTCCACAATTGGCACATGCTATCTTCCTAATTTGGAAAAAAAAAAAAATAGGAGTTTAGGATAGAAGAGTTTGGCCCCAAAAGAATTCAAAATGAGCTTTCTGGAACTCACAAGGTCCACCTCCTTCTGTCCCTGGACTGAGAGTCCTCTCCCCTCCTTGCTGCTCTAGGGTCACTGCCAATTTCCCTGTTTGGGCCGCCGACGCCAAGGTCAGTTGTGCAGGGAGGCCTAGTAGAGCCTGAAGAACGAGAGCGTGGCTGTTTAAACTGCCTTCAGTTGGGTCAGTTGGCACCACAAGGCTCTCACCTTAGCCTAATGGTCATGTCTTCCTGTTTGCTACAATGTACCAATCCAGACCCACGACTTCTTAATATCGGCTCTTCCCAGACTTAAGTCATTCCTGGAGTAAAAGAAGGTAAGTGGAGACTCATCATCCTCTGACTTCACTTTTCTGACCTGCCACAAGGTCCCTTAAGGAGAATCCTGCCTCAGTCTACTCATACCTTTCCCTAAGCCAGTGGCAAACTCTGTGAAGCTTCCCATAGCACAAGGAGGGAAACATGCATCGGACATACAACATACATTGAATAGTGCCACCTAAAACCTTAAAAACAAGTCCAAAAAATGAATGGCAACAATGAGTACCACTCTAAAGGAGGGTGTGATCAGCAACAGGGTTTCTGCACTTCATACCGGATTCATCCAAGCATGCAGAGGCACCCGAGCTCATGCTTACGTATTTGACAAAATGTGTCGTTAGTAAAAAGTATGAAGGGAACTCCAGCTCCTGGCCAAATTAAAGTATCAAGGACAGATGATTTATCCTCCCAACTGAACAACTAAAATTAGATAAAATATATGAAACCGTTTAAAAGACTTCAGGCCATAAGGACAGTGACCCTGAGGGTTGGGAAACACACACAGACTCCAGCTTACCACCCTGACAGGGATTCCAAGCTGCAGCAAAGGAAAAGGAAACCCAAACGGCGCCCAGAGGAGTCTCTGAGTTGAAGAGATGGAACTGAGTCTGGGAAGGCCACAGCCGCTGCAGCTGGAGCTGCAGTACAGAATACCACAAGGAAGACAGCTGCACAGAGGGCAAGCAATTCTCCCTTGAAGACTCAGTAGCTCATTATCAACACATCCCTATGCAGAAAACACCCGAGGTAAGGGACACAGCCTAATCCCAAAGGATTCCTCGGAACTGTACCCAGTGCTCAAAGGGATGGGAAGTAATGCCTCCTGTTGTTGGCTAGACTGGAAAAACTCATCATTCACAGGACTCAGGATATTCTGGCCTTGATAGTGGGACCGAACAAGCCTAGACTACATGATGGTATGATCTCAAAATCAAATCCTCAAAGGATCAAATTGTTCCCAAGAATTAACTTCATCCCAGAACAAAGGTCAAGTATGTTATAAAAAATATAAAATATCCAGTACCCAATAAGGTAAAATTAACAATGTCTGGAATCTAATTAAAAATTACCAGGCAGCCAAAGAAGCCAGAGCATAGACCTATTGAGAGAGGGGGAAAAGAAAATCATCTGAAACTAACCCAGGAATAACACAGAGAATTTGCAGACCAAAAAACAAAAAAAAAATTAATGAAAACTACAACCTATACCTCTATGGGTAAAAACTATTATGTCTTTTGGGCATCTGCCCATGAAGGTACCTGAGACCCAATTTGCTTTACATGGTCCATTAAATTGGAACCTAGCTCATTTAGAAAGAAATAACTGGGATTTACAGATGTTTCAAATCAGGTAAAAAGCCCCACATTATCATACAGGTCATCTGTTCCCACTTTCCCACCACTAGAAGAATATAATCATAATTTAAAAAAAAATTTAAATAACACATAGGAAAATCTGTCTACAAAAATGATGTCTGAAATCAGCTTACTTTTGATCCAATCGTTTAAGTAATTTTTGTTTGATCTCAATTGCTATAAACAAGTTGCTATGTGTGAATCAAAGTATTGGCTGTCAAAACGATGCTAGTAACTATTCCACAGACCCTACAGTACTTGGAAAAGCACTGACCCCATGGCTAGTATTTACACATCTCAGTGACTTTCTAACTCTGACCCTGAGGACATTAGAAGCCAAGCACCAATTTCTGATATACCTCATGGTTTATTTACCTTACCCTTTCCCTCATTCTTCCTGTCTCCTTCACTATAGCGTCTTAAGCTCCCCCAACTCTTGCTTATGTATTATTCTCATATGTTTCCTGAAACGCCATAGTTATGTGAGTAGAAAAAAGGAAAACAATGATCACCTGGAGAAAAGAAGTGAAATCTTTCCTTGGAAAGCTATCTTTCAAATGTCATGATATTAAATCCAAATCACCCTGGCTCTTGATGCTCAAGTCGAATTTGCTATAGTGTACCAATATGGTAACAAGGAAATAAGCCTTAGTTTCAATGTGTATACACAAACACTTTGTTACTTTCAAATAATTCTCTTCATTGTGGATAATTTGCAAATCTGGAAAGGGATCTTTATCTATCTTATAAAATGGCAGTTTCCACTTCAAATACAACTGACTGACCTCTGTATCACAGCTCACATGCCTGGAGAAGTCTCTGGAAGAGCCTTATGGGAACTACATATGAAAAACCATTCCCTTTGCTCTAAGAATTCAAAGATGCTTTCCACAGAAGTTACTCAAGAAGACCAGGAATAAGCGTCACAGACTTTGGTAAAACAGAAAATAGACTCAAGATATTTTAATTCCTAATAGACATCCTTCATTAAAAAAATTTAGGTAACAAAATTCAGGTACAAGCATACATTTGACAGTATCATATTGCATCTACTCACATTCTCTGCAGAAAATGTGACAGCATGTATCTGGAGGTCACTCAACATTTCTCACAGCTTCTCACCCGTGTGAATCATTTCCTAATACTGTGGTGTGGAAGAAAACTATAGGGTGGCACCAGTCATCATGCCTTCAGTAATTTAACATCACCTCCTACTTTTCAATCCCACCTAGGAAAATAATTTAAAGTCTCTCTCTCTCAATTTTCTCAGATTCTCAGAAACATATCAAACCATCTGGTGGGAGACAATGAGAGAAACACAAAATCAAAAGCTTCAAAGTCCTAGTGGAAAAACTACTATACTTGACCAGGCTCTGAGAAAGGGCTACCATCTGCATTAAACTAGTTATTCAAACTGACCTTAACTAAACCCAAGGGGAAGTTTTGCTCTGAACCAAACCAGTATATTCAGTTCTAGCCCACTATGTAAGTGGTCCTTATGGGGAAAGTCTTGTTAGATGCTTTACACTTCGCCACAGAGTCATAAAAATGTGTCCTATATTCTCTCTTCTAAACAACAATCAGCAATGTGTGTCCTAACTGTGCAAGTCATTACCTCTGTTCATTCAAGACAGTGATAAACCGCAAGTGCTTCTCTTGGAAAAATGTGAAAAGATGTCAAAAATTCACAGATACCAAAAAGACTGAGGGAGAAGAGAACCAGTGACTTTCAATATGTGATTCAATTGGAAATAATACCAGCAGCTGCTGAGACTGGCATTGCTCAACTGTGCCCCAGAGTACTGAGGAAAGTGGCCACCATGGGCAGCCACACGCTGCAGGTCCCGGCTACGGCCCCCTTTTTAGTGGTTTTAATCTGCGACATTCTCTGAACAGAATACATATTACTGCTGACATTGAGTACTATTTGTATTTTATCAAACTAATTTTTTTCTTGAATGTAATTTTTAAAGATTATTGCTGAAAATACACATTTTATTACACACAGGAAAAATGTTTTCCATAAAATAAGCCTAATTTCATAGTGGAAGTCAATAATATGGGATTAATGTAAACTAATTTAAATAGGCAAACAAAGTTTCCTCAAATTTCAGGCAAGTTGGTGCTATTTTATCTCACACTTCTTTTACTTCAGTAGAGTCCCCTAGCATCCCACCACCCCATCCAGCACCATGAGCATACTATATGCCAATTATTTACAGCAAAGATGCACATTTTAAAAAATAATCACCAGAAACCTACTGTAAATAATCAGCAAAAGCTTTTTTTCTTTGGCTATTAATCATTTTATTTAGAACTTTAAGGTTGTCTACTACCTACACATTTCACAAAGCTATAATAAGTCACTGTGGTCTTAAAACAGCTCACTAGCTTGCCATTGTGTTCCTTAATCTTTACTCCATCTATATGCAAGTACACAGGGACACACACACATGCTGTGAGGAGGTGAACTGGAGACTGCAGGAGTGGCTGGATGAAGACATGAAAGGAAGGCCTTAAGACACTGCAGATGCCCTCCATCTGCCAAGAGTCAAGCAACATCACTCCCTAAAAAACAACACAGTCCTCCCTGTCTTGTGATCACCATCTCCCTGTATTCTGAATGGCTATGAAGCAAAACACATGCGAAGTCTGCCTGGAGTCCTGAGTCAGGATGGCTAACTTGAAGCAATTATTTTAAAACTAGAACTCTCACAGGGGACAAGAAAAAGAATGTAGTTGTCAAAATGAAGGAGGATCATAAGCTACCACACACCTACCTTATATATAATGGGGGAACTAAATTTCTGCACAAAAGAAAAAGTAAACTTATTGTCATCATGAAAATACAAAATAAGTGTCTCAAGTGGTACCTCCTCCTCTAATAGTACAAATTGACTTAAAGCGATAGAGACAAAAACTTAATTCTGTTAATTACACATATAAATGTCTCCAGGAAAGACCCTGAAAGCCATTTACCAACCCAAATTCACAAGCACAAAGGATATTACTATGTTGGAACCTGCCCAAGTTATCCAGCTCCAACCAACAATACAAACTGCCAAATTTACCATCTGCTATTATGCAAAAAATGAAGGTCAAGAAGTTGCCATCCCACTTTCCTTGGCAGATTTTAACAAGAGCCCCTTGTATAAATGCATTCAGTAAGGTTGAACTGTGCGCCCACTTCATAACAGATATCATGTGGGGCACCAGAAAGAGCAAGCAGGGGCAGGACAGAGAGATAGATGGCTCATCAAAGAGACACGTGGGCCAATACATAGGCAGGCAGAGCACAGGGACGAGGAAACGCAGAGAGAAAGGCAGTCAACACCTGGGAGGGTGAGGAAAGATCGTTCCAGGTGTACTTGGGCAGATGTCAAGGAGGAGCCAAGAAGCCTGGCTAGAATCAGCATAAAAGAAATCAGACAGGGAATGACACTAGGCAGAATGAAGCCAGGGAGCCCAAGAACCAGCAAAACTACTGTCACATTCTTAAGCCTAGACTAACTAAACTTAATAAAACAAAACAAGTCTGTTAGGAGAAATCAAGAAAATGCCCTCATTTCCTGCCAAGCTCAGTATAAATTGGCAGCCTCACATCTGAATCTATCAGCAGTGTGCATAAGGCACTGTCTTGTGCATGGATGCTTACAGACTTGTGCACACTCAACAGCTAGTGTTTCTACTGAATACTAAGTCTTGGTCAAAAAGCTGGCACACAAGAATACTGTAACCTGTGCTTGCAGAATTAATTGGGTTTATCAGTTTTTCTAACTAAAAACAGACACAGAATGGGAGAAAGAATGAATGTAAAACTTAAGATTCTCCAAGGCTTAGCACCTTTAAAAAGAAAACCTTAAAACTAAAAGGAAAAAAAGATATGCCTCTTGAGAGCCTAGAGTAAATAATGGGTTAATTTGGGGCTGGTTATTCAGAGCTAAGATCCTTCACTGGTAAATTTCACTGAAGACATCCTTAATTACTTGAGGGAAAAAAAAATCATAAAACCTGCAAGATAAAATAAGTAACAAATCTTGGAAACCTTTGTGCTTTAAAATGGTATTGTGAATTTTTTCAGATATTTATAAAAATAAGAGCCAATCTAGAGAAGACTCTCACCCAGTGCAATTCAAGAGGCTAATGAGGCTACTTGTTTATATATTAATTATGGGTACAAATTAATTATAATACATAAATTTATAATACATAATGCAAATATTAAATACATAAATTATATGATATCATATAATATATCATTAAAATATGCACAGTAATTACCTATATATTTTTTAAAACCCATAGTAGTACTATGGAATCCTCTCTAAACATCCCTTAAAAAAATATACAGGAGATGCTGAGAAATGCATCTTAGACACAGCAATCTTTGCAAGATTTGATTCAAACCAAATTCACCCTGATGGTTTAGCCAAAGGCTTCCCTCCTGTTTTTGCTACCTATTATACCAAACCAGCCATTTCCTTCACTTAAAATGAGGAAAATTAGCATATCCATGGCATGTGACGTACTAGCACCAGACTAAGTGATATAAGTACACAGCAATTAGACAATGAATCTTCCAATTCACTGAAATCTTTGAATCTGCATAGAAAATCATGCTGGGCTTCTGAATCATTTATGTGTTCATGTCAAGTAAGTATACTTGGCATTATCCCATTATGCACTAAATAATTTACATACAGTTGCAGGAGAAGAGAACTACATCTTTAGACCAGATGTTTTTGAAGTTGGTGCTGCCAAGCACACAAAGAAATCACACAGCTGTGTCTATCAACCACAGACACGATGTCAGAGTCCAGCTTTGAGATAGGCTCAGCAGTCGGCTATCTTCCTCCCAAACAAAGCAACAGATGCTGACGATGATATAATAAAGAAATATTGGGGCTGAACCACCTTAACTAAGCAACTGATGGAAGATTTGAGTCAAGTTACCAAAAACAAGCAATCTATCAAGAGGTTTCAAATAGTACTTACGTCTTAAACAGTCATCAGGCCTTTTCTAAGTAACATACTGCTTCCTTTCCTTAACTTCAGTTTTATTTATATTCAGGTGAGTTAAAATAATAAAGACAATGACAAATTATCATTTAAGAAGCAACTATCAGGGAAAATACATTGATTAAACCACCATGTGTATGGTGGTGATTAGCACCCACCTTTCAACATCTTGTAAGCCAACAATAACAACAACAACAACAAACAACTAAGAATAAAAAGTGCTTCTCTGTTCAAACAGACAGTACTATGAAGTTATTAAAGTGGCCTGTTACAATCTAAAAGCCACATTTTTCCAAGTGTATGATCAGGAAAAAAAAACACTGCATGACTATAACGTATATATGCACTATTTACAAGCTCAAAGTTGTAGAAGTGTACTGTGAGGTGGTGACTAGAAAAAAGTTGCATAAAGTATGTAGCTGAGACTAAACAAGATTAAGTAATTTACCATCTGAATTATTCAGGAGAAATCTTTCTAAAATAAATAAATACAAACTAATTTTTAAACTAAATGCAGCCACACAGATAAACACGTTTGACTGGGGGCTTTCCCTGAGTGACTGGCAGCCATAAGAAATTGCTTTATTCCACAAAAGACAGGAAACACACCAGAATGGGGGACTGTAAGAAAATTTTTTTCCATTTTCCAGTTTTCTAGATGAGTACATTACTTCTACTGTTAGAGAAAAAAGTCTTTCCATCATTTTTAAAATAACTTTATCTACACACACACACACACACACACACACACACACACACATATACATATACATATGCAACTAGAAAAATATACATTAATGTCTTAACAGGCGGTAAGCCAAGGTGATAGAATTATGAGTGTCCTTTTTTTTCATCATTTTACTTCTCTATATTTTATCCCTACAACATTTTATAAAAAGTAAAAATTAAGAAATGCAATTTTAAAAGTCAAGTCACTTAAACTTTTGGTTCCAGCAGCTTTACTCAGTTATAATTTCTAAATCATAAAATTCATCACTGTAGGTATACTAAATTGGGGGGTGATGTAGCAGGGGGAATACATTTTAATTTTCTTACTATCCTGATAAGCAGAACTAACCAGTAAAGTCAGAGGCCCAAAAAGCCTTGAACTTTTAAACTAGCATAAAGAGAACACTTAAGAAAACATTCACTATCTAACATGACTTCACTTGAAGCAGCATGCATCTATGAATTCTGCTGTGTTAGAGCCAAAAGCTGCCCACAGTCACGGACTCTGGGGCTATAAGGAAGACGCAGGATCCCTCACTTGGGTAAAACCAGCAGATCCTCTGTGTAAGGTCATGGGTACAAGTCCACACAGATAGTACCCACATCACAGAGCCCTCCCTCATCATGTGCCATGTTGGGTTACAATACAGGTGAGATGGCCAGGAGCAGTGGTTCATGCCTATAGTCTTAGCACTCACTCTGGGAGACCGAGGTGGGAGGACTGCGTGAGCCCTTGAGCCCAGGAGTTTGAGACTAACCTGGGAACATAATGAGATCCTGTCTCTAAAAAAAAATTAAAAAATAAAAAATTAGCTAGTTGTGGCACATGCCTGTAGCCCCAGCTACTTGGGAGGCTGCAGTGGGAGAATCGCTTGAGTCCAGGAGTTCAAGGCTGCAGTGAGCTGTGATCACACCACTGCACTCTAGCCTGGGTGACAAGAATGAGTGAGACCCTGTCTCAGAAAAAAAGAAGGGTAAATGAAAGACTAGAAAAAGGCTGCAGAGGCCGTGAGCCAACATTACTCCACACATGCCCAACCACACAGAATCACCAGGGCCGGCCAGGCCCAGGGAGATGTGCTGCTTTAATTGTAGCTCCAAATTTTAATCTCTTCTATCTCAACGGCCTTCTTCCTCCTTTCCCTTTTGAACAAAAACATCTGTACAGTCACTTTCCAAATAAACAGTTTTATTCTGCTTTCCAAACAACTTAAGGAGTAAAAAATGACCAGGGAGTCTTCTTCAGTTCTAGCTTCAGGGAAGAAAAATCCAGCATTTTCAGTAAGTGAACAAAAGTTAAGTTCACCGGGCACATTAAAAGTGAAACAGCTGAAATGAAGGCATTCACTCTTCTCTTGTGTAAACACCTTCCCTCACTCATTCAAGAAAGAAAGATCCCCAAGGAGACTCTG
Source organism: Cebus imitator (assembly GCF_001604975.1). Taxonomy (NCBI): domain Eukaryota; kingdom Metazoa; phylum Chordata; class Mammalia; order Primates; family Cebidae; genus Cebus; species Cebus imitator. The sequence continues at coordinate 2,612,458 of NW_016107517.1, forward strand.
GGGAAGATGACTCATCATCAGGAAATACCACCTAACTACAGATTCCCTCAACCTAGCAGGGAATTAGTTACTGCTGTTATTGTTGCTCTCCTAGGTATGACAAAATATCATATCAAATATCTTGTTTTTAAAACCTCTAGGTGATGGGGAGGAAGGCAGCAAATCACACTGCCACGTGTGTTCCTATGCAACAATTTTGCATGTTCTTCACATGTACCCCAAAACCTAAAATGCAATAAAATAAATAAATGGGGAAAAAAAAAATGAGTAGAACCTAAGAGATTTCTTACTTCATTATCTGTTAAGAGACAAGGTGCGGACAGGAGCAGGGTGTGGTGGGTAGGGTGGGGCAAGAATGCAAGCTTGCTTGGAATTTTATTTATTTGGCTGTATCTCCCCATCTTTATTCCATCCCAAACCTATGCCACCTTAAGGGAGCAGGGGGAGCACGCGCTGCAAGTGCAGCAGGGTAGGCAGGAAAGCTAGACAGCCTCACCAACAGGGTGAGAAGGAAGCAGCAGTGAGACACAGGCCAAAAAAATCCCAAGGGGTGCTGCACAAATTCTTTGCAGAAGACCTATTAACAGGGGGAAACACTCTGTAAGCCAGCCAACAAAGATAGCAGAAAGTAAAGTCTCAAGTCATCAAATGCTAGCAATATTATCTACTCTTTCTCAGGACTCTTGCAGTTAAGATAATACAATCAAGTCAGAAAAGAAGAAGATATTTAACCATGCCCAAACTATGAGAAATAACAGAAGTGAATATTTTCCCTATAATCTGCACCTCAGCATCTCTTATCCATCACGGAATTTCCTAGAGTAGGTAAATTCCCTTCTATCTCTGCAGCGATTCAATTCAGCACCTACCATATAACCAGTATTATATCAACGCGAGGAATACATTCACTTGGAAGTTAGTGGGACACCAATACTAAAAGTCCCACAATACTAAAAGCGATGAGAATAAATGAGCTCTCCCTATACGCAGCTATATAGGTGGGCCTCACAAACATAATGCTAACGGAAAGAAGCCAGACACAGAGTACCATATGATTCCATTTATATCAAGATCGGACACAGGCAAAAGTAATATATGGTGACAAATTCAGGACAGTGTCACCCCTGCACAGAACAGTTAGCGACTGAAAGGGGCACATGAGGGTACTCCTGGGGTATTGGCGAAGTTCTGTTTCTCGATCTAGGTGCTGGTCCACTGAAGGGTTATATATAGTTTTTGGAAATTTACTGAGTTTATGATTTGTGTACTTTTCTGTATGCATGGTACACTTCAATAAAAAGGTCAAAATATAATTTTTTAAAAAAAAATTCAGAATCTCAGCCCAGGGTGAAGGGCAACGGCACGATCTCGGCTCACTGCAATTGCCACCTTCCAGGTTCAAGTGATTCTCCTGCCTCAGTCACTCAAGTAGCTGGGATTACAGGCATGTGCCACCACACCTGGCTCATTTTCCTATCTCTGGTAGAGACGGGGTTTCACCACTTTGACCAGGCTGGTCTCCTGACTGCATGACTTACCCACCCCAGCCTCCCAAAGTGCTGGGATTATAGGTGTGAGCCACTGCACCCAGCCCAAAATATACAAATTTAAGGGTTAACTGAGGGTTGTATATGTGAAGACACTTCTCCTGAACCCAGTGCTCATATAGACAAAGGCAAGTAAACACATCTACCCTCAGGAACTGGCTTCCCAAGACCCGTCAGCCATGCTGCTACAGCACAGATACATTAAAGAGAGAGAAAAAGTGTCAGAATGTCTAGACATAAAAGAAATACGGGTAAAGAAAAACTGGAACAAGGTTCCTGTGCTCAGAGAAAAGCCCCCTGTACACATCGGGGACTTCAGAGCCCCAAGGACATCATGATAACCATCAGATAACTGACAGACAGTGGCAATCCCGCTTCCGAGGCAGGTTTCTATCTAGGCGGAATTTGCACTCAAGCTTGGAGACCAATCAGCACCTGAGAGTACTAGGGAGACAAGTCAGGAAATAAAATTCCTTCACCCCACCAGGAAATCATTTTCATAGTTCTAAATATCATCTAAAACCTCTAACACATACTAAACTACATATAATACCCAAGGTTCAACAGGACAATTGTTTTGCAATTAAAACAAATTTTTACATATAAAAAGAAGGAAGGGGAAACACTGTTTATTCAACAATAATTAAATGCCTACTATATGATAGGCACTGAATTTACACATGGGATGATACATCACTGAAAAAACCTGGCCAGGCACAGCAGCTCACACCTATAATCCCAGCACTTTGGGAGGCCAAGGTGAGCCGAATCACCTGAGGTAAGGAGTTTGAGATCAGCCTGGCCAACTGGTAAAACGCTGTCTCTACTAAAAATAGAAAAATTAGCCAGGTGTAGTGGCAGACACCTGTAATCCTAGCTACTCAGGAAGCTGAGGCTGGAGAATCGCCTGAACCCACGAGGCAGAGGTTGTGGTGAGTTGAGATCACACCATTGCACGCCAGCCTGGGCGGGCATCAAGAGCAAAACTCCATCTCAATCAATCAATAAATAAATAAATAAATAGACAGACAGACAGACAGACAGACAGCAGACAGACAAAGATCCCTGTCACTATGGAGCTTATATTCTAGGGGGATAGGCGGTTAGTGGCATGGTGGAGGCAGTGATATACATTAAGTAGAATAAATAAGCCAGTTATATATATGGTGATGTGGAAAAAGGAAACATAGGACTGGGCAAGAGTTTTAGGAGTAGGAAAAGGCCATTCACTGTGTCAAGGCATGAAGAAGGTGCAGGAGTGAGCTGGACAGCTGTGAGGGAGTGGCATTCCAGGCACAGGGAACAAACAGCAAGCAATAGGTCTCTGGGTGGGATCGGGTTTGCAGGGTGGAGAAACAGTGAACGGGCCTGTGTGCTTCAAGTGACTGTGGGGAGAAGGAGAGGAGGGCTGAGAAGGAAAGGACTGGGAGGCCAATTAAGTAGGGCCCTGTTGTGTCAGCCACTTAAGAACATGGGCTTTGGGCCGGGCACGGTGGCTCACGCCTGTAATCCCAGCACTTTGGGAGGCCGAGGCGGGTGGATCACAAGGTCAAGAGATCGAGACCATCCTGGTCAACACGGTGAAACCCCGTCTCTACTAAAAATACAAAAAAATTAGCTGGGCATGGTGGTGCATGCCTGTAATCCCAGCTACTCAGGAGGCTGAGGCAGGAGAATTGCGTGAACCCAGGAGGCGGAGGCTGCGGTGAGCCGAGACTGTGCCATTGCACTCCAGCCTGGGTAACAAGAGCGAAACTCCGTCTCAAAAAAAAAAAAAAGAACATGGGCTTTTACTCTGAGCTAAGTAAGCAGCCTATAAAAAACTGTATTCTTTGTTTCCCAAGCTTCACTCAGCTGCTACAGTGAGAAGTGACTGGGGAGCAAGCGCGGAGGCAGGAGGCCCCTGACAGGGGCTACAGTAGAAATCTAAGCAACAACGGTGGCAGCAGAAACCAGAGGGGCAGGCAAGGGTGGCAGCACAGAGGCTGTGGTGAGAAGAGTCAGATTTGTGTGCGTTCATTCTTACAGACTCTCACTGACTATGAGGAGACCATCAGACTCATTAGAACGCATTATGAATTTCAAAAATACTAACTTGTTGTCAATCTACCCACACCCACTATTTACCAAGATTATTCTGACACAAATGACATTGTTTGTAGGCAGAACCAATAGGATTTTGTGACAGATGAGCCCAGTGGTACAGGACAGAAAGCAAGCAGTCCACCCAGAATGCAAAGCCTTTTGGGGCCTGAGCAATGAGGTGGGTGGAGTTGCCACCAACTGAGAATAAAACAAGGCTCCAAGTAGAATAGGCTTACGGGGGAAGAACGGGAACTTACATGAGGCATGTTGAGTTTAGTCTATCAGCAACCAAGTAGAAATGCTGAAGAGGCAGGTGATATTATGAATGCAGCACTCAGGAGAGGTGTCTGTTTAATCCTGAAGCCTGAAACCATCCCTAAAAAGGCCAGCTTGCAAGGGTGGCCTTAGGCTGACATCTGGATTTTGATCTGGGTAGGGTTTCCACCACTCCCAGAACGAGTAAGAGTGGCTCACTGTACCTAGAACATGGTTTACATCAAACACCTATTTTCCTTTTGGAAGTCTGAAACTTTGGGTACATGCTAGGCAGAGGCTGCTTATATTGTCACAAATAAAAAATTCAAAGTACTGAGTCTCTAGCAAGCTTCCGTGGTCGACAATATTTCACACATGCCATTACAGCTTTGCTGGAGGAATTAAGGAGGGCCTAAGTGACAAGTCTGTGCCTGAATCCCTTCAGACTTCCTTCCACACGCCTGTTCTCCTGCTGATTTTGCTCTGGATCCTGTCACTGTGCTATAAATCACAGCTGTGAGTACACTTATGTGCAGGAATCGAAATTGAGGGTGGTCTTGGGGACCTCCAACATGACATTCTTTTCAACACATTTCGGGGAATGGAAGCAAAAATGGAAGTGTCAAGATAAAAGACAAAACTTTGCATGTATAGCCCAAAGCTGAAAGAAGAAGAGGAAGAAGAGGAAGAGGAAGAAGAGAAAGAAGAAGAGGAGGAAGAAAAGAGAAAGAGGAAGAGGAGGAGGAGGGGGGAGGAAGGAGAAGAGGAAGAAGAAGAGGAAGAAGAAAAGGAAGAAAAGAGAAAGAGGCGGAGAAGGAGGAGGAAGAGGAAGGGGGAAGGGAGGAGAAGAGGAGGAGGAGAAAGAGGAAGCAGCAGCAGCAGCAGCAGCTGGGGAAAGGAGATGGGATGGTGAAAGGACAGTATCCATTTTTCAAAAAAACAACAATTTAGATTATACACAATTTGTTGGGTGATTTTTTTTTATTCAACCATTTATTTTACATTGAAAAAATGCCTTTAGTTCATAAAACGATGAAATTAAGAAAACTGTGGATGTTTAATATGCTTGAAGAATGCTTGTTAATAATTACAAAGACCATCCTTCCACAGCAAATTTTAATTTACCAAGAGATCAAGAATAGTTACTCCTAAAGCATAATTAATCTTTCTATTCTGCCACAAAACTGAGAACAGTGTTTTTAAAACTAAGTGTTCAGTACTTGTTTAAATGAATGAATTAGTGCAACTTCATGAATAGCATTAAAAACAAAAAAAACTACAAACTTGCCATTTCCAGTCCCAGTGAACCAAAATTACATCTGAGCAAAGCAATTAGTACTTAGTCATATTTTCAATAAGAATTTTCCTTTTTAATATTTAAAACTAGCCTACAAATTAGTAAATGTATAATTATTAAAATAGCACATAAATATTAACATAAAGTCTGTCTCTCATCTTTTAAAAGGGACACTATATACATTTTTTGCTACTGCTCAAAACACTTTTGGAAATTCTCCTGTAAAACTGCCTTTGGGCCAGATGTGGTGCCTCATGCCTATAATCCCAGCACTCTGGGAGGCCAAGGCAGGAGGACTCCTTGAACACAGGAGTTTGAGACCAGCCTGGGAAACACAGGGAGACCCCGTGTCTACAAAAAAATTTTAGTCTCAGCTAATCAAGAAGCTGAGGTGGGAAGATCTCTTGAGCCCATGAAGTTGAGGCTGCAGTGAGCCATAATCATACCACTGCATTCCAGTCTGGGGGATGAAGCAAGATCCTTTCTCAAATAATAATAATAATAAGGAGAAGAAAGAACAGAAGGGAGGGGAGGGGAGGGGAGGGGAGGACAACAACAACAACAACAACAACAGCCTTTTGTCTTGAGGCATTCTTCAGAAGAACAAATACAAGCTAAGCACCACCCATGTGAATGAAGGGTGCCATCATGAACCTAGAAGGGCTAAGAGAATCCTAAAAGAGAGTATGATCTAGAATAGAAAAACATACACATAAAATGAACAACATGTGGCCACTGTTCTCTAGTTAACAATTAAAATAGCAGAAGAATCAGCAGGGCTCGGTGGCTTACGTCAGCAGTCCTAGCACTTTGCCAAGGCAGGAAAACAGCCTTGTGCCTAGGAGTTTTAGACCAGCCTGGGCAACATAGTAAGACCTCATCTCCACAAAAAATTTTAAAAATTAGCTGGGCATGGTGTCACACATCTGTAGTCCCAGTTACTCAGGAGGCTGAAGTAGGAGGCTCACTTGAGCCCAGGAAGTCCAGGCTGCAGTGAACCCTGATGGTGCCACTGCCCTCCAGCCTGGGTAACAGAGTAAGGCCCATCTCAAAAACCAAAAGTCAAACACAAAACAAAAAATCCACACACACATACACAGGAGAAGAAGAGAGTTCACAAGGCAAAGGTAGTTGTCAAAGGACCCAACAGTGATGGTTGTAACCACAGTATGAAGGAGTCTACAAAGAAGAAAGACAAGGCAAAGAGGATCGCCACAGGTGAAGGGAGGCAGGTAGGGAATGGATTCTTTGCACAAGTCGCTGAGGAGGGTATTGGGGTTTATAAAAAGTCTTCAGCAAGAGTGATATTTTAATGTTTTTAATAAGGAGAAGGTAACAAGAAAACTCACATTTACCATGTAAAAACTAATAGACTAAATACTCTTAATTCTGACAAAAGCCTATGAGGTAGGTATTATTATTCGATTTTACAGATGAGGAAACTGAGCTTTATCATGCTTAAAAATATGTATTGCTGTCTTGGAGTAAAAGGCAGGATATGACTACTAAATAATGAAGTTGACTGTCTAGGAGGCTCATACGCTATAAACTCACCTTGAAAATTATTTATGGGCCTCAAATTTATGTTCCTAGGAAAGATGAGAAAAAGGTACAATCATTTTTATTAGTTCAGTGACAATTCTAAAAACAAAACCCAGAAACATACTCACTCCTAACTCTCCTTCTAATAATTTTCTTTCCTAGAGGGATGAAATTTAAATGTAAAAGTAAGAGGTCTTGCTATTATTTATGATTAATATTAGCATCTAAAATGTAAATATCTATGATTATAAAAAATGACAGGGAAATTACAAAAAAATGAGAATGACATTAAACAATGAAACCAATACTGTACATCTACTATGTTTTCTCCAAGTGCACAGAACTAATGCAATCACCAAAAATGGAACACCCTATTTAATTCCTCAAATATTTGAGTGTCTACTACTTAAATAGCATTGCTTCTTGTTAGGTACTACTACTTTAAAACCCAAATACAGAATACCACTGCTATACTCCTGTAGTGAACTGGGAGATGTGGTGTAATAAAAGCAAGTCCAGGACCCTATTGTGACTTTAGAGAGGTCAATCACCTCTCTGAATTCCAACTGTTGTCATCCATAAATTAAGTGAAGGCTTTTCAACACGAAAAATATAAAACATCAGAGGTATAAAACTAACCCAGTCTTAACCTTCCTCTACTTACTGACATTAAATGGGTTAAAATAGCAAGAGAGAATTTTCAAATTCCCAGTTTCAGAATGACATTAGAATGAATTAATCCAAAACAGAAACACATTCTAACCCAGCCAAAACCAAAAAAACCTAATCTTTCAAGTAATTTTACTATGACATCATCACCAGTATAGCTATTCATAAAACACTTCAACAGCTTATTTCTTGACCAGTTCAACCTTAACCCTAAATTAACTATTTATTACTTTGGGGAAGAGAAGAATAGAGGGATTCAGAAGAAAGAAGCACAAGCTGCACTATCAGAAAAACCTGGATTTCAGTCCCAGGATCTGTTCTTTCATCTAGAGAGAAGGGATGATAACATCCGTCTCAAACACTATTGTGTACCCTAAACTAAATGTGTGTACCATAACCTATCTCACGCAATGTATGGTGTCTAATGCAATGTATGATGCCTAAAGCATATCTTTACAAAAAAAAAAAAAAAATCATCCAATCTACACTTTCACAGTCAATCATCTCTATCCCTGAAGATTAATTCTAATATCTAGAGAATTTTTTTAAAAAAAGAAAACATTAGAAATAGTAAAAATATTATTCTGCCTCATTTATGAAACTTCGCTGTGTTTATATTACTGTATACCACCAAGTGTTCTCAATGGGGCTGATATTGTCCTTAAGAAGAAAATTTACTACTTTTAGGCATAAAGAAAATTTACTACTTTTAAGCATATACACAGTACATAAACATATATACAGTTATATACAGACATATAGTGTATCTGTACTATTGAAATTTCATAGGGAATAATTAGAAAAGGATGTCTTAGGGCAGGTTCTATGGCTCATACCTATAAATCCTAGCACTTAGGAAGGCCAAGACAGGAGGATTGCTTGAGCCCAGGAGTTTAAGATCAGCCTGGGCAATACAGTAAAACCCAGTCTCTCTCCAAAAAAAAAAAAAAATTATTATAGGTGGCACACTCCTGTAGTCCCAGGTACTTAGGAGGCTGAGGTGGGGGTATCACTTGAGTCTAAGAATTTGAGGTACTGTAAGCTAGACTTGTGCCACCGCACTCTAGCCTCGGTGACACAGTAACATCTTGTCTCAAAAAAATAAAGAAGTTTTAAAAAGCTTCATAGGGAGGAGACAGTGAAAAAAAAGGGAAGTTAAAAAACACTGTTGTAATATATGAGGATACAATGGAAATATTAGTTCTCAAAATCACTATATTTGTTACTTCAAATAAATCAATAATTAAATAAAATGTAGTTGATTTTAACTGATTTTAAGAGCTTTTCTTCAAGGTCTTGTCTTGTATCAATATTTTTAAAATAAATAAATAAATAAATGTGTGGCCTTTATCTATACAAGATTGAGTGAGTAACGGAACCAACCCAAATTAGGAAGTTAAAATTTAAGATCAAAGATCATTCAAACCAGGTTAAAAGTTGTCTAAGAAAAGAAAATACCAGACGAGGAAATTTAGCATCCCACAAACATAGCACATCAATTTCTCTCTCAGTAGCTGAGGGAAAGAAGGAAGTTCCTTTTAAAAGCAGAAGATAAGGAGGGAGGGGTGGTACAGGAGGGGGATACAGACTGTCAAAAATTGATGCGTTTCTGGCTCACCCTGACAACCTTGAATGATCCTGTGGTGAGTCTGTCAGAGTCATGCAAAGCAAAGGGAGAAAGTGCCACCAGCTGCCTAACACAGAAGAAGCCAGTACCAAGCTGTAAGGCTTGTAGCATTTAACTAGCATCTGATGAGTAACAGAATAGAACAATAGGTCCTACAGCCCACAGAGATCTCTCCCTCCCTTCCTTTTGTTCTTATTTTCAGTCTAGACAAAAACAACACATTCATCACATTGTGCTCCCCTCCAGATGAAAAAGGTAAAATTGTTCAGTGTTACATGGCCTTGTGCTATCACTGGAATACATTTGTTTTGCTCCCTCATGCCAGAGCATGAACTTCCTGAGAGCAAGCTGTCCTGCCCATGCATGGTCATAGCTCAGAAGGCATTCAAAAACCTGTCCACCGGAAGTGACATATATTGCTAAGCTTCTTATATGACTCTTGCCTTTCCACATATGATGACCAGCAGAGGTCAGGTTCTTACTTGGCTGCTCTAGGGAATTTCGGGGCCTTTACACAGCTTTTACTTCCATAGATCCATGGAATGTGGTTCTGGGAATAATAGAGGATGCTCGATCTGCCAACTGACCCCCAACAGATATCATGTCCAACATCTTCCTGTCCCCTAAGGAATATGACAGAATTGCCATTCACAAACACTGCAGTCTTAACACTAAAAGGAAGTCTGCTCTGACAAATCTGCAAAAACAAATTTTAGAAAGGAGAAATGTGGTCAAGATCCACCTATCCATTAAGGTTCAGACTAAATCAGCTCACTCAACAAGCTTGCTTAAAAATCGGGTGTTTGAAATGGTTATACTTTCACAAGTACAGTAAGTAGGGAATCAAAGATCGAGGTTCTAATTCCTGCAGTGTCTAATTAGCAATGTACTCCTGACCAAGAAGTATCAGCGTCTCTGAGCTGGAGTTCTTTACCCACAGACGGGAGGGAGTGGGCTCTTTCTTTTCTAAGGTTCCATTAAAAAGCAGGGGGTTTCAAACTTGAAGGTGTATTAGAATGCTTTGGAGGGCTCCAGTCCAGGGTTTCTGATGTAGTAATCTAGGATGAAACCAGAGGCTGCATTTCTAACAAGTTTTCAAGTCCTTTCAGCAGCTGCTGGTCCAATAGCTACATTTTGAGAATCCCCTGCTTTAACACCATCCTATGGCAGAGTGGCTGAGAAAAAGGGCCCAATGTTGGGAAGACCACTGGACAGGCCAAAGACTAGACTGGATGCAGCTCTGCTACTCGGTGCTGCTGATATGCAGTCAAACATCATTCATTCCAAAGAACACTGTTTCATCCCCATCTGACATCAAACATCAAATTGTAAGTTTGCCTGTTCTCTGGGCATTAACCTAAGTAATGTTTGTCCCTGATCTGCGCAAAGCAAAAGGTCAAAAGAACTTCAGAAAAATCTTAAACTTCTCCCCTCCATGTCTATTTTAAGTAGTAATACTGTTATAATAATGAAATGATCGTATGTTCAATGAACATAAAAATGTGTTGTTTTATTAGGAACCAAGATTTTCAGTATAAAAAACAAAGAAATGTGAGATATACAAGATAGAATTTAAAAAAAAAAAAAACCCTCTGGTTTTTGAAACAAAATGTATTTCTTAGCTCTGCCTACTGAAAGGGCCTAGAAGTAATAATACCTCAGTAGCAATGACCATACTTGGCATCCAGACATTGGTCTCTAAATACATTTCCCACTCAACAGAACTAAGGCTCCTCAGAGGAGAGGATTCCATGTCTTGGCAGGTAAGTTTCAAATATCTACTTGTCCCAGAAAACAAAGAAGTACTCAAAAACTAATAGGGATATGTCAAAAGGCTACAGACTCCACTGGGGACACACTGGGTCATGTCAAAGGCTCTCATGCCAAATATGGTACAACTTGATTATATAATAACAGCTGTAATTGATGGAAACACATTAAATGAAACCACCCATGTCCACAGCAATATCCAGATAAGAGAGCCTCTTCTCTTTAGCTGGATAGGTAGGAGGAAACTCTTCTATTAGACTGTTGTTGGCTAATAAATACAGAAGGAAGAACATAAAATTATCATTTTGCAGTAATAACTAACCTAAGCAAGAATCATTAAATGAATGCCAAAGCCTTTAGTTCAAAGGCTGCTCATGAACAGAATATTCACACAGTGCTGAAGTATCACCCTGGAGACGGATTATTTAGGAAATGCAAAACTAATAATGTACCCTTTTGGTAGAGAACGATAGCAGTTGCCTCTTTAATCAAGTGACCCAACTTGGCTTCACTAATAATGGGAAGGATATGAGTGAAGTGCATTTCACCTAGAACTGATGTACCCCCTAATATGAGGCAACAAGAAGTACCTAATGCCACCACTGATGTGCTCTTGCCAAAAAAATATTTAATCTGCATTTAATCAAACCTCTCAACATAATTCCAGTTTATAGGAAATACAGGAGAGAAAGCAACAAGTTAAAGCATAACATGAGGAAACTATCAAATCCAGAATACAGGATATTTTACAAAACAATTTGGCTGAACTTTTACAAAAGTCGATTTTCTTTAAAAATAAAAATTAAAATTAAAATGGAGGCAGGAAGGTAAAGAAAAACTTACTAGCTTAAAAATAAGTTAAGCAATAAGATAATTAAATACAGTGCATAAACATGGATGGACTATGATTCAAAAAACATTATAAAAACATTCTTGACACAATCAAAGATATATGAATGTAGACTGAACATTAGGTGAAACTTCATGACACGTAGAAGACTGTCTTTATTTGAAGACAAGCACAGGTATTTTCAGGTGAAGTGTCATGGTGATAGCTGTATTTATTTTCAACAACAATACACATACAACACACATGAACAAAATGCTAACAAATGTTGAGTAAGTGAAAGGTTGACAGTGTTCACTCTTTCAACAGTTCTGGATGTATAAACTTTTTCATAATAAAAAGTTGGGGGAAACTATTAAAATGCAAAATAAAATTCTGTTCTCAGAGACAAACCTCACTCAAAGAGTTTATGAACTCCAAGTTGAGAAACACTGGTAAAAACCATTTGCCTTGCTTTGTTTTGTGCATGTACTTAAGTTGTAATATTGTGTACTATTGTTATGCAAGATTTTATCATTGGGGAAAATCGAAGGGTACATGATATCTCCCTATGCATTTTTCTGCAAATCCTCTGAATCCACCATAATTTTTAAACACACACACACACACACACACACACACACACACTATAAATCTGCTGTCCTAGTGTCATCCACTTTGAGTATATTCTTAATCTGTTCCTTAAGCCTTCCCAAAACCAATCAGATAAAAGACATGCTTTCCTTAAAAAGAGCCTTTCAAAATCCTAAGTACAGTTGATTCTTAATACAACTAAAGTACTCACACATCAAATTTGAAGAGACCTTTACATCTCTTGCAAATAAATGCCTCCCCACTTCCTAGACTCCCTGGTTTCCTCCATAGTCCCTTGTCACCTCACCCCAGGATGAAATCTGAATTCTCAGCTGGTTTTGTTTTCGAGATTCACATAATCAAGCAAAGCAAGCGAAGTGGGCCCACATCTTTGCATTGTCTGCAGCCAGCTCCAGAGCTAGACTCCTTCGGCTTGCCAATAGCTGACAGCTCAGGAGAAGAGCAGCCACACCATTCAACTTCCCACACCTGCTGCTCTTCTTGTTTTCTGGGCCTGAGGAATAACCAGTAGCCTGGTAACTGCCTCTGACTTTCACCTGAAGAGTCAGAACAAGTCTGTGATTTTTTTCCCAAAACAAATATTTGCATCTTTTTGCTTCTGAGATGAAACTAAGTGGAGGTTTAAAAAAAAAAAAAAAAAAAGAACACCATACAGAATCCTGTTCTCATCAAGGGAACCCTCTCCAACAGCCCCTCCTGCTGGAGTTGGAACCAGAAGCACATGCTGCAAAACCTCTCAGCCTGCTCCCACTTGCTCCCCAAGTCCCAGCCAGGCCAATGCCTACAAGTACAGAAGAGGAGCTCAAAGGAGCTTTGACATGCAGGCTCGGCAAGGGCATATTTTCCAGGCTGCCTGCTGCACATGGCCCTCTATCCATAAACAAGGGCACTAACATGCCCCATGCTATAGCAGAGGTCACTGTATGAAAACAGCACAAAAGAAACGTTCCTGAGTGGCCAATATGGTAAATGGTTGATTGGATTTGCGTATTTGTTTGAGGACTCACCATCTGATTTTCATTTTACCTGAATACGCGGGTTTTGCAATAATTACTTTTATAGAAGCCCCCAAAATACTTATATCATGCATATATCCAACATTGCCTGATTTTTCAGGCAAGAAAATACCTTTTGTACACAACTCAACAAAAGTAGGATACAAAAGCATCCATTACACATAGCGGTATATATTTTATAGCTATGTTCACAGAACACCAATGCACTAACAACAGCTATTATAAGGTAGCAGAAGGCCAGGCGTGGCAGCTTATCACACCTGTAATCCCAGCACTTTGGGAAGCCAAGGCAGGTGGACTGCTTGAGGTCAGGAGTTCAAAACGAGCCTAGCCAACATGGTGAAACCCCGTCTCTACTAAAATACAAAAATTAGCTGGGCGTGGTGGTGCACACCTGCAATCCCAGCTACTCAGGAGGCTGAGGCAGGAGAACTGCTTGAACCCAGGAGGTGGAGGTTGTAGTGAGCTGAGATTCCACCACTGCACTCCAACCTGGGCGATGGAGTGAGACTCTGTCTCAAAAACATAAAAATAAAAATATGGTGGCAGAAGTATATGTATTTAACTTTTTCTTTATATTTTCCCATAATTTACACTTCTTTTTTTACAGTGATCATGCATTGCACACTTATAATCAGAGCCAGACTTAGGTGAAGAAGACCTTTACAGAGAAGGTAAACCCCATTTAGATTCCATTAAAGATGTGAAAGAGGACATATCCTGATCGGTCACAATAGCTATGTCAGGGGAAACAGCACAGGTTGAATGACACTGCAAGGGTAAACACTCAGTTCATAAATTCCAAAAGATTACATTTAAAATGGTACCTACAAGTCTGCCAGTAAACAAGTCAAAAAGTGATAATAAAAATGCAAAGACCGTATTTTCCAACAACACCATTCCCAACACAGCACTGGCAGATAAACAGCATTCTGAACAGCGACTTTGGTAGGAAGATGTTATTGATCATTCTATTCACAGAGAGAGCACTTCATAAATAGCTCAACTATTGTATTTAAATTACAATAACCAAGAAGTTACTGTTTTTTCACCATTCTTTAAAATCATCTTAAATAATATTTAACTGGAAGGCATCCAATTTCCCACTGAGCAGTACACCAAGATAGGATCACTACAATACAACAGAATAGCCTACATCAGAGTATGTTAAGGAGAATCTTTTGGCCATTCAAGTACGCCATGGTACATACTCATTTTAAAGTATCCATTATTCTGTTTTAACAGAGAAAAGAAGGTGGTCACCTCATAAAATGTCACATCTTCAAATATTTATGAAAGGCTCTATCAGCTGTCCCATGGTCCACACACAAGAGTGTTTTCTAATTCTCACTGACACATACTCATGCTGAAGATGACCATGCTGTCAGAGACCAAGGAGAGAACAAGGCAAAGAGGGAGATTTTGCTCTCTGCATAGACACCGGAGATCAGGCTAGCCATTATCTCCCTTCACAGGCCCCAGACTTGGAGAAATTATGGCTGGATTTAAAGTTATCCCAAGTCTCCAATGCTGCTGGTTCACTCTTTCTAGAATCTGTGAAATATGATGTTGAATCCTACTCATAATTAGCAAGTTAGAGGCAAACATAAGCATAAAGTAAAATTTCTGATAAAAATAATTTAAAATGAAATTGATTTAGTTCATTATAATCTATGAATATTTTTAAAGAACTTAAATATGGGCTCGTGCATATATTACATGCACACACACAGGCACACATACACTTACTTTTTGTCTCGGTCAAGTTCTCATCTTTGTCATCTAAAGCTGCACGGTAAATGCTCATGCGACCATTTCAAGAACTATTTTTTGCTACTAAATTTTGCCAACAATCTGCTCAGCATTCTAGCAGATGTTTCTGTTTTCCAACCTCTGGGAACTTGGCTGGGTCTGTTTTCTTCTCCCATGTTAAAAATAAAAGAAAGGGCACAAATGTAGCCTAATACCCTAGAGAGGCTTTTCTCCACTGGAAACCCTCAATCTCCCTATTCATGTGACCTCCATGATCCCTTTTCAAATTTTTTCTTTTCCATTAGAGAAGATGTTTCCAATTACAGCCCATTATGTTGCCAAGGATGACATCACTCAGATGTGGGTGTGCACTGAATGTGTTTTGAGATAATGCTACTGGCGTTTTGTTACATGGGGACTGTATACAACAATTTAGGCTAACTAGTCCACTGGACCTATGAACCTACAATGTCACAGAAGGGCAATGTGTTCAGGCGATCAGATTTTCCAAACAGAATAATACTCTACGTTGTTGGAAGAATTCTTATCTTCCATCTAACAATTTATTTAAAAACGTGTGTGACTTAATCTTACCTCAGTGACATCCATAACTTTGATGGCCGCCAACTGACCCGTTTTAACATGTCGACCCTGAAAAACAGAAAAAAAATCAATTCGCATCAATGTTTATGCACAATCATTAGAACAAATTGTTCGAATTTCCAACAAATCATATCTCATCTACTTATCTCTTACTCATCAAGAGTGATAATGAAATAGTCCTGTGCTCTCCAATATAACAATATGGTTTATAATGAACCACACTTAATAAGCAAGACAATTTTTAGTGAGTTTTTGATAAAGCATCAATTGCTTCCTTCCTTCATAGGTTTAATTTACATAACATTATCTCCAAGAAAGTGTTTTTTCTATACATTAGGTTAGCCAACCTTTCCTTTTTAACTTGCTACAGGAAAAAAAAAATGACCCCCAAAAAACCCTCTAAACATTTTATTGTCAAAATGGATAACTGTAATTTTTCCCTTTGTATTCCCAATATCCATTACTTGATTTCACAAGAATCATATTAAAAGTCCTCTTTGAAGCTTTCCTGCAGTCCCAATGTAGGGACTGCAAGAAAGAAACAAGCTAAAGCATAACATGAGCAAACAATCAATCAAATTCATTTTTTAAAATTATTTCCTCCTACCCCCAATTTCTTTATACACTTCTTTAAAATTCTGGGTTTTTTTTAAAGTATATCAAGAACTGGGGGGGAGGAGGGACATGGGCTTCTTACATGTGATTATAATGCCTCACCCAGAATCTAAAATTCTGTAACCCATTCATATCACTAGATATCAGACATCAACCTCCTTTCACCCAGATGAGAAGTACTGGGTTTAATTACTGCCAGTCTTGTTCCTCTCTACCCACTCTTTGCAATGCCCTGCTGGTCATTTATCAGGCCAGTAGCAAAAAGCACCCAGGTACGCTGAGCATGATCTGCTTAAGGACTTTTGCGAGAAATGGTCCTTCTGCAACAGATGTAAAACAGAAAGAACATCCCCATATTTTCCAACAGCCTGTCTCTCTTGTGGTCTCATGATTTAAAGAGTTGTGAACTTTAAAACTTCAAATCTGAGGAGGAGAGTCTGTGCAGCAACTCAAGTTACAACATGGACAAAGCAATTCTATGAAAATGACACTATATTACAACTATGACACTAAGTAACTGTACCTGGGCAAGACACCGCTTGGTGTGCCTCAGGCAACTGTCTGTATAAGTGAGATCACAGTCGTGCCCACTTCATAGGACTGCTGTGTACAATTGTGTGGCACACGGTCAATGGTCAAGCACAACGCTGGAACCTTGTTTCCCTAAATTAATGAGAGCTCCTATCGTTGGAGCTAACAACTAATCAATTATATTGTGATGAGGCCAGACCATGTGACAGCATAAGTCTTCATTATCACATACTACGTCTCCAAATTAGGTCCATTTTAAATTTAAATTTAAATCAGAAAATCACTTAAGAATTCTGCCTCCCTCTTTTCAAACAAGACACTGTATCGGGGAAAATGAACCTGGGACCCATGTAGCCTTCAGCTCTCATTCCTTGTCCATCACCCCATCACTCTATTTTCTCAGGAAAGTTGCTTAACTTCTAGGAGTTTCCTAAGATCACTGGATGACCTCCTGTGTTCAGGTACCTTGCCCCTGTTCTAGTCAGGCAGTTGGCAGATAAAGTGCAGAGAATCAGTAAAGCCCTAGCCCTGGCCCACAGAGGGCTCTCAGCAGGGCTTCATCACTCCACTCCAACAAAGGCCCAAGCCAATTCCCTGCTCCTTTTTCCTTGCAGACTGCAACTGTCTCAAATGTAGTCAATGTAGACCCATTTCTAATTTTTTTTTTTTTTTGAGGCAGAGTTTTGCTCGTTACCCAGGCTGAAGTACAATGGCGCGATCTCGGCTCACCGCAACCTCCGCCTCCTGGATTCAGGCAATTCTCCTGCGGCAGCCTCCTGAGTAGCTGGGACTACAGGCACGTGCCACCATGCCCAGCTAATTTTTTGTAGTTTTAGTAGAGACGGGGTTTCACCATGTTGACCAGGATGGTCTCGATCTCTTGACCTCGTGATCCACCCG
>NW_016107517.1:2630516-2648358 GCF_001604975.1 Cebus imitator
GCACTCCAGTCTGGGTGACAGAGCGAGACTCCATCTCAAAAAAAAAAAAAAAAAAAAGCAAACTTCTAAATTTGAAATTAATAGTAATTATCTATCTGCTGAGATGGGTCACCTTTGTGTAACGGAACCAAAATGGCCAGCAAAATAGTCTTGCAAGAAAACCTAAGATCAGGACTCAATGTACTGAATGTTCATATGCATACAATCATGTGCTAAGGAAGCTACACAAAGAGTTTTTAAAAGGACAAAAGTTTGCCTGTGGTTTATTAAATACTACCCAAAAGGGAATATACTGACTCTTCTCCCAGGGTGCGCTACAAGCTTAAGACTGCCCAAGCTGGGTGGCCCAACTCATGAGGGAGAACTTACCACACCTCTACTGCCATCTCTTTAGCTACAACACATGACCTTCCTTCATACCACCTGAAGAGTATTTGAAGAGAAAATGAAAATGCACATAACCATAAATGGACTGCATTATGCTGGGAACTTAAGGACACAGAAAAAGGCATTACTCACTGACTTTTGGGGCTAGACACCTATCATATCATTCCATTTTGGTCTCTACAATGTCTCTTAAAGGCTGCTTCACACAGCCTGCTCATTGAAGATGAGCAATATAATCACGTTCCTTCACCTAACTCGGGATTACTGGATCACTCTGGACCCACCCGATGTTGGATCACTCAACCACCTAACTTGTGCATGAAGAGATTTTGAACTTAATATTTAGCATGATCTTTCTTCCCTTGTATCATCCATTCTTAAAATACACCAGTAAATTACTTGTCAGTATTAAATATACATACCTAGCATCCATGTTACTCTCTTGTCCTATTAACTACATTTCTTGGGCACAGTATCCCATCCAGGGTTATAAAATGCCAGATGGCAGAGATTAAAGATTCATGGTTTGCTTTATTTATACGGCACCATGTAAACATTAATGTGTTTATGAGACAATTAGTGATAAAAAGCCCCCAAATACTATTCACATCTGTTTTCTCAACAGATCCTCAACAACCCTATGAGGGCAACAAAGCAGGTCACTAGCCTATTCTACCGATGAGGAACTTTGAATTTTCTTCAGTTATCTGCCCATAGCATAATGGCATCAGGATCCCCTTTCCACAGTGATTTCACATATATGCTTCAAGAGAGGGATTCCTACTGTTTCTACTAACTCATCAAAATTCCTATCAAAATATTTTGTTTCCAAAGAAACAGCTTAAATTATTTCCCCTGTATGCTTTTAAGGGTTAGCAGACACAGCACAATTTAGAATTAAAATTTTTCTTCCAATCAACATCATTTCACATAGCTTGAATGCCTCAAAAAATCAGGACCACTGTCCCCTTTGGTAGAACAAGCTTCTTAGTTTCTGGCTCATTTTTAGTCTTTAAATTTCAGAAAAATGTGTTTCTTTTTTTAAGAAGAAAACTCAAACTATTCTTAATAGAGGTTCAGGCTGAAGAAAATGGCCTGATTTTCAACTCTCCTTTATGTTCCTAACCAAGTCAAAATTGCCACCTCACACTTGCAAATATACGACGCATGTTCCTAGAAAACCCATCCCACGTGGTTTTAAATGCAAGACACTATGGCAGCCTATCTGTCTGCCTCTAATGAAATCTGTCCCTGGCCCACAGAGAGGAGCTTAGAGGTAGAAGGCACAGCATTCAAGGGAGGCTTTTAAATCCCAAAAAAAACAGTGGCTGAGTGCAGTGGCTCATGTCTATAATCTCAGCACTTTGGGAGGCCAAGGTGAGCAGATCACTTGAGGTCAGGGGTTAGAAACTAGCCTGGCCAACATGGTGAAAACCCATCTCTACTAAAAATACAAAAATTAGCCAGGCATGGTGGTGGGTGCCTGTAATCCCAGCTATTCGGGAGGCTGAGACACGAGAATTGCTTGTACCTGGGAGGCAGAAGTTGTGGTGAGCCGAGATTGGGCCACTGCACTCCTGCCTGGGTAACAGAGCAAGACTCCAACTCCGCCCCCCCCCCCCAAAAAAAAAAGAAAGAAAAGAAAGAGGGAAAAAAACAAAGATGGCAATGTTCCTATCTACCCAAATGTTCTACTATCACTAAAGGCTAGGTAACTTCATGCTGCATAATCTTTACCTAAATTCCAATTACCCCATTAAAACACATATGAAGATTAAGTATGTTCATTGAGAGGCAAATTCCACTGGTCTCATTCATATTCAGAGGAACTTTGAGGAGTAAATGAATTCAAGAAATCAAAGAGTCTTTGCCTCAGGACTCCAATGTGAAGAGATGGTCTAATACCAACCACTCTATCAAAAAGTTTCACCACTCATCCTCCAACCTTCCTTCACAGAGTCTTGATATTAAATGGTACCACCACCTCACATCTTAGCAAGAAAGTGCACACAACTCAACAGCACTTTTTCCATTCATAGTGCTTTCTCCCCTAAATCTTGCCCTTTTCAGAATCATAACTTTTGTACTTATACAGCCTAAGAATAAATAGGAGACAAGAAAAATTAATCACGTTTATGGTACTATGTCAGATATAAACAAACAAATTAGGAATAGCAAATGCATTCTTCCCTCAATAGTCCAGAGGGGTGCACACGTCCAGCCTAAACTCCAGCAAGCACAGCCTGTGACACTGGAGAGCATTATAGTCCCAAGGTGAGACTGTAAGAACAGGACATAGGCACCACCGTTGGCCCTAATCTTGAGAGTTAGTGAACAAGCATTTTATATGCATTGTTGTTTACTCCCCACACAACGCAAGTATTATCATCCTTATCTCACAGGTGAAGAAACTAAAGCTTAGAGAGGGCTAGGTTAACAAGCTCCAGAGTTACACCTACACTCGCTCTCTATACCAGGCTGTGTACCTGAAACAGGAATGGCCACAAATGTCCTATTAACCAACTTACATAGGAACTGCCAAGTATTCTACCCCACAACGTATTTTAATTGATATAATCAAATGTGGCAATACGGTAACCAATAGTAAAAACTTATTTTCAACACCTGGCCTTTTTCCTCTTGTGATAAAGAAAGAACATCCCACAGGAATTGTTTAGGGAGCATGAAGGCATATGTATGCACATTCACAAGCCACTCTAGTCCATGGCTTTCTGAAACTGTAATAGGCTTTTACTTGCTCCCATCTTTATCTCATCATAAATTAATGCTTCTTTTTATCTGTTGAGTTTAATCTGAAACAAAAATTTCAGAGATTAATTGCCTGGAATTGGCTTTTTATTTGCTTAATAGTAAAGCCTATTAATGCAAATCTCAGTAACCTGAAGACTATCTTTAACAAGTGCTCAGGACATGCCCCACACTGCTGAGGAGATAAAACACAGCAACCTGCCTGCAGGGAGCTTACAATTCAGAGAGGTGTTTAAAAAAACACATACACACACAAGAAGAGGATCACAGAGAAATACCATGCCCTAGAATAGAAACACTTAGGAAAGAGGACAGTGTGAAACCAATTGCTCCGCTCTGCTGCGATGTGAAAAAGTGCTGTTAGGAGGAGACATTACTATGGAGCTAGTGGTGTGGACCCATCACGGAGGCTGCAGCTGAGCCTTAAAAGATGCCTGGATGGCGCTGAAGATCATCAAAGTACAGAACATGGATCCCTCAATATGTGAATTGCCAATAATCCTTTCCAAATTCCAGAAGTTACTGGACAGTTGAGGTAGCAACTAGCCAGGAAAAAAGGGGGGAACACAATGATTCCCTTCAAGACTAGAAGCTGTGTCACAAAACTATGTCACATCTCTGCAAACATGCAAGGACCAGAGAAGCTTGTCATACATTGCACCTCATGAAGACGCCAGTCTCCGTCACTAAGTTAAAAGAGAAGATTCCATGGTGGTGTGATGTGTGCCTACAACAGAAGGGAAAATACCTGGCTGCTTCTCATTCACAACCAACTGGGAAGCTTTGTTTCTTGATATTTGTTAGTTGACTTTTTAGTGGTGTGATGTTGTTTGGGAGTGTCAATATTTTGGATTTAACAGATTTATTGGGGGCAAAGTATACTAAGTTTTTCTATTAAACATGTCAATTTCAGTAACAAAAATCACTCCCTTTCACCTGTGACATGCAGACTTCCAGGCTCTATCCCAGGCCCAAAGTAAGAACTGTGTAACTGAAGTATAGGAATCCATGCCTTTTTAAGCCAGTGTTCTAGTGATTTATTACACATTCTAAAGTTTGAGAATTACCTCTTCAAGATTACAAGAAAAGTCACAAACTCAAGTTCTCTTTCCCCTTTCAGACTACATAGTATTTACTACAATTATATATGCAACTTACTGTCTTGGCTGGGGGTTTGGTGTGTGAAGGTTAGATTCACACAAGTAAATTCTAACAAATATCAATTACGTTTTCTTGTTCCAGAAAAACACATAGCTTATGTTCTGAAATATCCAGGAATTGAAAGGACAGGCAAGCCTACTTCAACAAAGTAAGTGATTTTACAGATTAGAAAGAAATTTCCAGAGAGCTAGAAGGGCACTCACCTGGTAGCTAAGCCAAACCTGGTCGTCCACTCTCTCCCCAGAATGTCTCATCCACACCAATCACAGTTCAACTCGACAATTCCAATCTATTCTCCTTTCCAAATATTCTTATGTTTACTAGCAAATATGGAAACCTATGTGGCCATGAGTTCAATGGAATGAGTTCAGCACTGGGAAATCTACAGACCACTCTTTCTATATCTATCCACCCAAAAGGCAAAGACCAGCTTGACTGGTTGTATACTGTGAAACCTAGAAACCACAGGCCTCATTCCAAAAAGGTGCTCTTTTCCGAAAAGTATCTGCAAAAAATCCAAAATTACCAAAGTGGGAGAGCATATTACCCAGACAGCTCTCCAGGATCCATCTAAGATAAGAAAACATGTAATCAACCTGAGAGAGATGGCTCAAAGCACTTCAGAAAACATCTCAGTCTTCTAAACATCTCCTGGTTGGTAATAGATGATCCCTTCAGACTGGAGTCCTAATAGAGCAGGAGTCAGGAAACGTGAGCCCACAAATCCCTGCTGTTCTTGTCATGTGCCTCCAGACCCCAAACCAAGCCTGAAGTGAGAGCGCTCCTATCTATGCACATTTCATCCTCATAACTACTATTTATCTACTTCTCCCTTCCTTCTATAATCAGGGTTGCAGATGAGCAGGCAGGCAAAGGAAACACATAAATATGTCTGTGCTATGAGATTAGTCGGGACTTTCCAGTTAATAGACAGTGCTTCCACTCCCTAAACAGCTTAAAATTAAAACACTCAATACAGAATTATTCCTTTCTTAGGTTGCAGCTACCTTATCTGAAACAACACTCCCTTTTAAGAAAGTTATACCTCAATTGCAGGGAATGTGTAGACTTTTATTAAGAATGAAAGAGTCAAAACAGGCAATATGGTAAGACTTTACCTAATGCCGCCACCACTCCCCAAAAAATGAGTCATTTTGCAAAGCTGCGTTGGCAGATAACTAAAAGTAAAATAAATTAGGTGCCACATCTTTTTTCTTTAAGGAGCCAATCTGGATGGAAATCTTTCTAAACCCTGAATTCTTGAGCACATTAAAGGTACTTTTCTTAACGGCCCAGGGAAATCATTATGAACACCAATTACTATCCAGTGCTTGCAATTAAAGGATAGCCTCCGGGAATATTAGGTCAGACAGTAATATTCTGACTCCAACAGAGAAAGAGCCCAGTCATCTGGGCTCTGCATGCTTGTTCAGTCATTTACAGCTGTGTTCTAGGACAGATGGCAGGGCAGGGGGGACCAGGCAGCAAGATCGGTTCCAATTAGATGAACTATCACCTGTAGTGAAAAATCATCTCCGTGTTAGAGAAGTGGAGACAATTTAAATGAACAGATAATGAAGGGTGCAAGAGAAGAAATCCTGCCATAAGAGTTTATGAGTAATTCTTTCAAAGGGGGTGCTATGGTTTGCATGTCCCCAAAGTTCATGTGTTGGAAACTTGATTATCAACGCAACAGTATTGGAAGCTAGGGCCTAATGAGAGGTGTAAGGCCATGAGGGAGGAGAAAAAAAAAAGTTAATCTGAGAGATTGAGTTAGTTAGGTTCAGAGTGAGTTCATTATAAAAGGGGGAGTTCAGTCCCCTTCCCATCCCTCTTAATATGTGATACCTTCCACATTATGATGCAGCAAAAAGGCCTTCACCAGACATCAGATGCTGGTCCCTCCACCTTTGGCTTCTCAGCCTCCAGAGTCATGCATGAGCCAATAAATTCCTGTTCATTTAAATTACCCAATCTGTGGTAGTCTATTACAGCAGCACAAAATGGACTAAGACAAAGCGGGAAGGAAGATCTGGCTGGGCAGTGGGTCAGGCGGGGAAAAAGGACAGATGAGTTTTAGAGATACCTGGTGAAAATGCATTAAAAAGGACAACACCCCTTGCAAGAGTGGTAACAGCCTTGCAGTCTGGACTACATCATCAAGTGTGAGAAAACATGTTTGAAGAGGGAAACTGACAAATTAAAAATAATCAACTAAAGGGTTCGAAAATACAAGGAAGGACAAAGGATTAGCACGTGCTTTCTTTCATCAACAGTAAAAGGGCACCGACAAGTCTTCATGTCAGAGCATCTAAAACAATGGAGAGTTCAGATTCTAGAAGCACCTACCGCTAGTATTTATTACACATATGCAACTGCTCTTTGCTCACTTGAAAAACCCAACTGGCTAAAGACTCAGCAATTTTTGTTTAATAGCAAGAAAAATTTCCCATTGTTTACTATAGGCAAACTTACATATAAAGTTATTCATTTGTTTTAGCCACTAACAAATATAGCATTCAACAGCCAAGTAATTAGTCAGTATGTTAATATGAACCGTGATATTCGATCATATATATGACTGTCAAGATATGTTAAAAATACTCTACTATTATTGAAGAGTATTTAAGTCAACACTAAATAAAAGATCACTAACTGACCAATGAGAAGGGAGCTCTTCCCAGGTGGCAAAACAATGGATTGTGCCTCTAAGTGACCCAGTGGGGAACCCAGGTTACACAAGAAAACAGACACGTTCTAAAGCTAGGGCAGACACAGCACTGGAAACCAAGAGTCTATGATCCATATGACATCAGATGGTATCATACACAAAATAACTGAGTAGATTTTAATGAGCTTGTTTATTTTAATGGCTGAACATTTAACTAGAACAAAAGACAAAACGCAGATTCTGTGGGGTCCCCTTCCTCAATCCCAAGAAGTTTCTCTACATTTCTCCCATGTGCCTTCACGGTACACTCAATTTCTCCTAATTATATCCACAGTGTAACTTCAATATTGAAATATCACTTCAAGCATCACTAAAGCACTCAAACTGAACTCTTCTCATTGGCTTAGAGAAAAAAATTGATAGTTTCACACACAAATCAAAAGGCAAGAGATAAAGAGATGAAAGGGATTCAGATTCCATTCCGGGCTCCTGATCCACCCATGGTCCCTTCCCACTCACTACCAACTCAACCTTCAATTAAGGTTTCAAACTGTTTCCTAACTTCTTTCTCAGCACATCAAGAAGCTAACTCTATAATACACTGCCCATGAACCTACGTATATTTACGCTATTCATATAAAGTCAACTGTAAGCGGCTTTGTGTGTCCCTGAACAATTGTAAAAACAAGTATAATCTGGTTTGTGCACCTAAACTACTTTTGTTGTTGTGCTGCAGCCAGTAGCACAGTTTAGAAGGAATATTCTTTCCCTGCATGTGGTCTCTGACAGCAGTATTGGTTTTCCTTCTGGTATTCAATGTCTGTATGCAGCTCTTAATTTGCCTGTGCTGTATATTCACATTTCACTCATTACTCACAACTGTATTATCCCTCCTTTAAAAAAAAAAAAAGAGGTGAAAGAGAAACCCCATCTTTCTAGTTTTCTTTTGAGGTTACATGTGTTAGTATCCCTTATCAGAAATAATGCACCCATGCCATCAACTCAGGTTTCCAAAGTCAGAATACTCTCATGCAAACTCATACCATGTCCATTGAAAATTTAACTTGGCCAAAATTAAAAGAAAAAAAAAACTGAAGACAGAAGTAGAGTTCTTGTCTCAGCATCTGAAACAGAAAATTCCCTCCTCAAAGCATCATCTTCTGTTAAAAATAATCAGTTACAAGTAACCATATTATTAAAACAGGATGAGTTTTCCTCAGTGTTATATAACCATTTCTTTTTGAGTAGTGCACTCAATCCATCATGGCTTTCTCAGAATAAGAATCACAAAGAAAAATCCTAATAAGTAAACAAAAGGGCAGTTTTATAGCTTTACTAAGGCTTAAATAATCTAGTGGTATTGATAAAGTCAGTGCTCTAACCACCTTCCCTGACTACTCTGCAAAATGAGGCCATGCAATAATCACATTGCATAACTAAAAGAACAGGCAAGGGGAAATTTTGATGAGCTTTATGCTTCCCTCTATTTTTCAGTACCTTCCTCTTCTCCTCCTCATCAACAAACAAACCTCCTCTCGCACTCCACAAAGGAAAGGCCAATAAAGAAGCACTCACTGGATGTTCATTCTCTCAACAAATATATTTAATGACTATGATTTATTTATTGTGCCTGGCACATGTAAGTGTACAAATACTTTAACACATAATACAAGAAGTCATTGCAACCAAGTTACAATGAAGAAAAACATCCCTATTTCACAGAAAGAAAGCGGAGGGTCCATGAGATTGGAAAACTAGACCAAGGTCACACAGCTGCAAAGAGGGGCATGGCGGAATTCCGACTCAGGTGTGTCTGGCTTCAAACTTCCAGGTACCAGATCACTAATTTGGATTGGCACTTTTCCTTACAGGCCACAGGAATTGAAATTCAAAATTTAATGTGTTCTAGAACCTGCTCCCATCCCACTCAGGCACTGACAACAGCCTGCAGGATGTAAACCCCGAGGAGTAAAAAGCACCTAGGCAGTCAGGGACTGGTACGTCCCTTCATACGACTTTCTGCCCTTCCCTGGGTGCCCTTCAGGCAGTCAGAAGCTTCTAGTGGCTGTTTTCTGAAGACCGTCTCCAACTCCTCTTAATTCTGTCCTTGCTTTTCACTCAATCCCTGACTCAGTCCACAGCCTGGGGCACCCAAGGCACCTTGAGAAGCCTGCCAGCTGCCAAGGAATCCTCCCAAATCAACTGCCCCCTACCCCACAAGACATCTGCATGCTATCCACCCTGCACAGAGTGTAGGCAAAGCCTGGGCTATCATTGTAAACGAAACTACTAATTTCACAATTGCCTGGGGATTAGGTGGGGGCCCAGCATACTGTGCTGGCCACACGAATCAGACACACACGCAGGTGAGCACTTACAGGCCTACAGAACTGCCCGAGGAGCTTCAGCATATTAAACTTGCAATGACGGGAGAAAAGCCAGTGCCACTTCTTCCCGGGGATTCAGAGCTCCACCTTGTGGTTCCCCCCAGACTCACAGGTCCCCTTCATCCACCTTTAATGAAAGGAAGTCTGTCTGACTTGCTGCTCCAGGGAAATCATTCCACTGAAACTACAGCCACAAGCATCCAAAATTACCCCTACGGAATTACTAGTAGGAAGAGAACACTAAATTGAAACACTTCCAGCAGTAAGTACACCAAAATCAGTCTTCCTAGGATAAATCCGTAATGTTAAAAGTAAAAAGAAATTTTGATCATCTGAGTCAACTGCTCTGCCACTGAACTGACTGAAGAACTTGAACAAGTCTCTTAACTTTTTGCAAGTATGGCCATCTCAATATAAAATGATCGTGGTTCTGATGTCTATTCCCCAGGTCAACATTCTGATTTACAAGACACTGGTCTAGACGCTGGGGATACAACAGTGAACAAAAGTATGCAAAAGCTGTGCTCTAGTTCTTGAAGGGGTATATAAGCAAAATCAAGCAATACGCCTTCTGCTCTTCTGAATACATTCTCATAGTTAAAAGAAAAAGGAAGAAAACTATAGGGAAAACCCCAGCAGAGCACTGAGGAAAGGGAATGAAAGAGATGGGGAGGTTGCATTTACACTGGGTGGTCAGGGAGGCCTCTCTGATACCCTGTCATTTAGCCAGAGAGCAGACAGAGGTAGTGAATGACTTTGTCTTGCCACTCACCCTGCAGGACCTTGTGGGCCAGAATTAATCTACACAGAAAAACTTGAACCTGCACTGAAGGTGGGCTATGTTAGCTCCACTACCTTTACTGCCTGAAGGTAATGTGGTGGGTTCTGCTCCAGCTTCAAGTGGACTCCTTTTTTTGACTCCTTCTTGTCAATAGCAGACATGGTGCCCAAAGGACACCCACTGCTATGTGCCGCTATGAAAACAGGCATTGCACAGAGCAGGACTCTCTGTGTGTGCATGTCCAGCCATTCCCAACGGCAGCTATTTCCTCACAAAAAAACTTAAGCTTGCGTTATAGAGAAAGGGCCATGTGAGGCTTTAGCTTAAAAGTGCTACAAGATTTCTCCATACCTGTTACAGATCCCTTCAGTAATCACTTTTCAAGCAGAACTCATATTCATGGTTAGTCTGAGGCCTCTGTTGGCAAAGCCTGGCTACGGCTTTCTAATTAAGCACAGAAAGCAAAGTCTCCCTTCTTTCTGGAAGGACAATAGTCAGAAAAAGAAAAAAATGTATTTTTTAATTTAAAAATAAAATCCTAAATTTAGGTCCATACATTGCATATTATTATTATTTAATATGTAGTTACTTGGGTTAGGAGATTGCAAAATTCAACTGTGAAATGAATTAACAGAACTATATTAAAAATAGCCTCTCTGTATCTCTTACAGTTGCACTTCTTCCACTTCAAATTACCCTGGCATCTGATTAATGCACTTGGCTGTGAGTTTACAGCCAGAAACTACTCTCTGGATGCTAATAAGCAGGGTTCTTCTTCCTGGTAATAAATCCTCCCTAGTAATTCATTGACTAAATTGGGCACATTTCCCATAGTTTTTTTTTCCAGGGTGGTGGCGGGGGGTAGGATGCACTTTCTGTCTTTCTTCTTAATTGAAAATTCCAAAAATTAGAAAGTTGTACATTTTTTAAAAACCCAGATTTCTCACTTCTCTTGAAAAATAGATTTGTTAAAGCTGAGCCTCTAGACTAGACCCAAGAAAACTATGTCCACAGTCCAGCAGAACTCCCTTTAGACCGGGAGTTCTCCAGTATCCCCACAGGCCTTATCAATCAGAATACTCACATGTGAACCTGAAAGGCATGGGCTCGATATTCCTGAGCGTAGAACAGCAATGGTTCTTCAACCTTGGCTGACAATCCGTCACTGGGAGAGGTTTTTGTTTGCTGGGTGTTTTTTGTTTTACTTTTAATTAAATACGTCTGGGCCCCACCCAGATATACTGGACCAAAATTCCTAGGTGTGGGGCCTGAGAATCTGTATCAACTTCTAAATAACTCATAGTAACTGCAACTACAGCTTGATGGGAAATAATGTCAAAAAAGACTCCAGTACATATGGGCTACCAAAACACATTCTCAATAAAAAATTAAAAGCCCTCCAAAACACCACCACCCTGGATCCTGTGTTACAGTAAGTTAGGCATCAGGCCGCTAATTAATTGCATGTCTATCTCCTGGACATGTAAAAACAAACAGGTGTGGCCCTGACAGCATGGGAGAAGCCCAAGTAGCAGACGTCACATAACACTCCAACAAAAACACAGAACTACAGTGAGCGGCTACACAAGTACCCTGACTCTTTCCCCCTTCACTTGCCTGACTACACTCATCTATAATCCCAACAGGACACCTGAACGTGAATAAGGCACTGAGAGTATGCCAGGATAGCAGGTGTGAACCAGGGCTGCCTAGGGCACACAGTACGTATGGTCACCCACCCTTTCCTGGGTTTCAAGAATTTTTTTTTTAAGAAAAACAAAACAAAACAAAACAGATGGCAAGTCACTAATTACTGGATTCTAAGTTCTCACCCCCAGCACTAGCCCAGGGCCTACACAGAGCAGGCCCTCAGTAAATGGTTTTTCAAAGAAAAATGAAGAGGCTAACAGGTGTTGTATGACAAACATATTCAGTAATTATTAAACACAGAGCTTTACAAACATCTCAAATAGGAGGTACAACCTTCAAATCTCTCAGATGAGCTCTCCTTTAAGAAGGCTTCCTGGCAAGTCCACCGGCAGCAGTTACCCAACTTAAATAGGCCATTCCAAAATAAACTTGGTGAGACACAAATTTTTCACAGGAAATACAAGCAAATAGAGGAGGCTAAATATGACCTAAGAGTTGACTCACCAGCCTCTGTGATGGACAAGGCTTCTCTCTCTAGGGCCAAACACCTCATGTTGTTCTTTGTGGATAGAGCCAAGCTGCTCCCAGAAACTCATCCTCCTAAACTGTAGTAATAATGTCCCCACAAAGCCACTCAACAACAACATGCAGGAAGCGTGAAGGTTAAGACTGATGCAGGGATGTCCTGAAATACTGCTACAAAATCCAAGAATGCCTACAACCATCATTCAGCCCCTTTAAAAAAAAAAAAAAAAAAAAAAAAAAAAAAAAAAAAAAAAAAAAAAAAAAAAAAAAAGAGGGGACAGGAAATTCTAGGTTTTCATTAGATTGATAAACAAAATGGGGGGAGGTGATAAAATAACCAAGACGACCTAGATGCAAAGGCCTTAAGTCTGCCTGAGCCTCTCCGGGCCTCTAGACAAGTCCTTTGGGGGCTGCCCAAATTCCACCACATCCAAAACCTACGTAGGAATGCAAGTCTCTTCAGTACTAAGACATGCCTTTGAAATCAGAACAAAAGGAACGGCCTGAGAGGGGCTTTTGGGGTGATGAGACTGTTCTGTATTCTGACTGTGGCTACATAAATCTATATACATGTTAAAACTCTTACAGTCAATGTAACTTTATGATAGTTTTTAAATCAAATAAAAAACTGAAAGAGACAGCAATGATTCAAAACCCAGGTTACCTTACAAGCACAGGCACCCAAAGGCAACATGGACAAACAGGATCACAGTACGTTAAAAAGCTTCTTGCACTGCTTGTGTACCAACAACGTGAAGAGACAACCTACAGAATGAGAGAAAATATGTGCAAACTATCCATCTGACAAAGGATTAATAACCAGGATATCTAAGGAGCTCAAACAACTAACTCTATAGGAAAAAAATCCAATAATCTGATTTTAAAATGGGCAAAAGACTTCAACAGACATTTCTCAAAAGAAGACATACAAGTGGCACACAGGTATATGAAAAGGTGCTCAACATCACTGATCATCAGAGAAATGCAAATCAAAACTACAATGACATATCATCTCACCCCAGTTAAATGGTTTATATCCAAAAGACAGGCAATCACAAATGCTGACGAGGATGAGAAGAAAAGAGAACCCTCATACACTGTTGGTAGGAATGTAAACTAGTACAGCTACTATGGAGAATCGTTTGGAGGTTCCTCAAAAATCTAAAAATAGAGCTAACATATTATCCAGCAATCCCACTGCTGGGTATATACCCAAGAGAAAGGAAATCAGTATATCAAAGATATCTGCACTTCCATGTTTGCTGCAGCACTGCTCCCAATAGCCAGGATTTGGAAGCAACCTAAGTGTCCATCAACAGACAAATGGAAAAAGAAAATGTACTTATACATAATGCAGTATGAGATCCTGTTATTTGCAACGATATGGATAAAACTGGAGATCACTATGTTAAGGGAAAGAAGCCTGGCACAGAAAGACAGACATTGCGTGTTCACTTACTTCTAGGAGCTAAATATGAAACCAATTGAACTCACGGAGATGGAGAGAAGGATGGTTACCAGAGGCTGGGGAGGTACGTGTGGTGGGGCAGGGGCTTAATGGGTACAAAAAAGATAGTTAGAAAGAATAAATAAGACCCAGTATTTAATAGCACAACAGGGCGCCTATTGTGCTATAATTATTAATAATTATTAAAGTAATTTAATTGTACATATTTAATTAACTGAAACAATATAATTGGATTGTTTCTAACACAAAGGATAAATGCATGAGGGGATAGGGATAATACCCTATTCTCCATGATGTGACTATTACGAATTGCATGCCTGTATCAGAACATCTTCTCATGTACCCCATAAATATATACACCTACTAAGTATCCATAAAATCTTGTCTACTATGTACCCACAGAAAAATTTTTAAGGCAAATGTGGGAATGGAGAGCCCAGGTCGCCTCTGGGCCTTCCGCCTGTTTTCCTGTTTGCTCAATGAGAGACCCCTCAACAGACACATCTGCTTAGGGATTTTGCTTTGTTGGGCATTGTCTTTGTTCCCTCCCCCTTGTTGCCCCCCCTTTTCCTATTCTTACCACATTGTCAGGCAAGCAAGTTGATTCAGAGTCTCTAGTGATTTAGGGTCTTGAGTTGGGAAAAGATGAATGCCAGAAAAGGTATAATTCCTGCCTCTGGTGCTGCAATCAAGGAAGAAGTGCTGGGGTCCACTAGATCCAAGGCAAAGTGCGGAGGGTCCACTAGGGCACAAAGAAGCCCAAGGAAGGGGGTCTTGGAGTCAGTAGCATTTACAAAGCACTACCCTACACCAATGTGAAGAAGGTGTACTCCACTTTCTAAAAGCCCAATGCAAAGAACCTGACCTGGTCAGCCCAGATAAATCAAGGAAGGGTAATATACCTAAAGGCAGTGAGCAGCATGGGCTCAGACAGAGAGGCAGTGAAGAACATTACCAACTTCCAGAGCCCAGTCCCCTCATCTGTACCCACATGAAGGAATGAAGATGAAGACTGACATCTTCATGTGCGTGACGTCTAGCACACTGCCCAGGTGCAGGGCAAGATAAAGAAATGTTAATTACCAAAAAAAAAATCAAGTTGAACAATGAAAGAAAAAAAGAAATGTTAATTACCATAAGGTATGAGCAATTCTTTATATTACATGAAATTGATGAAACACTTTGCAACGAGAATGCCAAAAAAAGGACTTCATTTAGTTTCGATTTATGCACACTTGTCCAGTCTAGCCAGAAAGTGAAGCACGCTACCATTTAAGACTAAGTGAATAACTGAGAAAATCAGCAATAACTTTTCTTTCTCATCCTTTCTTGGGTGAAGATACACAAATAATCTCATTTAGGTCTTTGGAAAGGGAGTCACAATGGTACACAATTAAAAAAAAACAAAATTCATGTGGAAACAAATATTTCCATATCTATGCCTCTTTTCAATAAGCAGGTGTGTGCCTAAGCTGTTACTTTGATCAAAGAACTGTTCGCAGCATTCACTGAAGTTCACCAAGTTTAAAGAATTTTTTTTGGATATCCTTTTTCAGGTGTGTCAACTGCAACTTCACACACAGGTAGGGTTTAAAATGGGGGACATCTAACCATAAGTCCTGGGGAGACAATTTGCTATCTCAGGGAACAAAAACCAAGGAATTTATTTCTGCACGATTTCAAGGTGGCTGAGATGTGGAGTGCAAATCTGGGCCTCCAATATTCTCCATCATGGGCCATGCCCAAGTAGAGTTCAAGGATAACAATGTTTATTTGGGCAATGTTCTTTCAACACACACTGAACCAACAGCCTGAACCCTGGTAAAACAATCACACAGCACAGGGACAGTAGGGCTTACCGGAGGCCTGGCCTTGCCAGGCTGAGGGAGGCTTGAGAGGCCCACAGAGAAACCCTGCTGATCCATGATAAACCTTAGCACAGGACCACCAGCAATTAGATTTCCAAACCATCAATCACCAGTCATCAAGCTATTGTGTTTCACTCTTGGTACTCTTGTAAATTATGTACGGATTTCGCTTCTATTTAAAGAATGACAGCGAATAGGGTCAATTGGGAATCTTCTCATTATAGCTTCCAACTCTTTAAATGATGTGTCCATCTTGGAGCACTATGCACCTCAACTCCTCATGTAAATGAGGGAACAGCAAAGATGAATCTGGCCTCATTAATTGCTGGAGTCACTGTACAACTAAACTGCAGGTCTGTAAGATGCCCAGTCTCCGTGCACTTAATAACATAGTGAACGTAGTGAAATTCAACTAGGAAAGTTGAGGGCTAGGAACAATGTTGAGTGGAAAAAATGCTCCCCCTTCTCTCTAAAAGGCACCTGAAAAATCTCAGTGAAGATTAGGCAGCTCTGGTTCAGAGGAAAACACATTAAAAAAAGAATATGCTTACATAACTGGGCAGAACAAAAGGGGAGGTGCTGGTATGCTTAAAGGCAAAAGCATAAGCACAGAAAAGGGGAATACAACCAACTAAAGCGGCACAGTTCCACCGCCATCTTCTCATCTCACTTTAGATCCTGGTGGTCTAGCATATTTCTCCTTGGCATGCTAATCAGGACACCAGAAGTTTCAAGAAAGTTTGCTCTTGCTCCTTCCTTTTCCCATTCTGCTCACCCAATTCAGTATCAGCATTTCCTCACTACTATAGATCCAGGCTTTCTGGGTTTTATAAATACTTCCCCTCTACCATCCCCCAACCTCAGGATAGGCTGAGAGCAGGAAAACAATGTGGAGAGCTCAGGATGATAAAATCAAGGTGTGCTATTTAATGTGAACATGGTGATATATCCAACCACTATTTTAATACTTTTTAAAAGCAGATACTGTTTTAGTTGTGTAAATTCCTGCCATAAGGCTGAAAGTGGGGTCCAAAGTATTCAACTTACATGGTTACTGAAGGAATCAATCAGGTAGAGCCTACACAACTGGCAGACAGGACACTTGAAAGGCATGGCCTGGGGGGCTATACATGCGATCCACATTCATCTGGATCTGGTCACAATTTGGCGCCATCTGGTGACAGTTGTGTGCTCCAGCTTAAATGTTCACTAAGACAACTCTGGGTGCTGTGGCTGGCTGCCAGACAAGACATCAACAGCAATTCCACGAATCCCAGGTAAGACTTCTCAGTTCAATCCACTGGCAGTAGGCAAGGAGAATACTGGAACATGAAGACCTACTCTCTATTTAAGAAACGAGGCTATAGGGAAGATGAGCCATTGCCAATCATATTATTTGCACTACTGAGCTTTATATTATATATTTATATTCTATAAAATCTTTAGAACGAACAAAAGTATAATTTTTTGATATTTAGACCTAAGACCAGTTTTTAGATGTTCATCTTTGAAGGTGAAAGCTACATTTTAATGATATCTCCAAAACTTCTTTG
Source organism: Cebus imitator (assembly GCF_001604975.1). Classification (NCBI taxonomy): domain Eukaryota; kingdom Metazoa; phylum Chordata; class Mammalia; order Primates; family Cebidae; genus Cebus; species Cebus imitator. The sequence continues at coordinate 2,647,737 of NW_016107517.1, forward strand.
TTGAAAAAGAACAGATGATATGATAAACCCACCGGAACTGAAGAGATATAAATGAAGCAGGCTTAACCTCCTAGTAAATGTTCGTGAAATATAATTTTGCTGATAAACTAGTAAAGGCCAGAACATTTACCTCATTGATATACCTCTGATTTACCACTGATATACCTAACAGCTGTTAGGATTGGTAGTTGTTCCCTGTTTCCCTCCAGACTTTCCTTTAAATAGACAATCCCCAACAAATGGCTCAAAATCATGACTCAAGACATTTCTGGGCAGGGCACAGTGGCTCATGGCTTTGGGAGGCCGAGGTGGGGAGATCGAGACCAGCCTGGCCAACATGGCAAAATCGTGTTTAAAAATACAAAAATTAGCCGGGCATAGTGATGAACGCCTGTAATCCCAGCTACTTGGGAGGCTGAGGCAGGGGAATTACTTGAACCCAGAAGGTGGAGGTTGCAGTGAGCCGAGATGGCGTCACTATACTCCAGCCTCCGCGACAGAGTGAGATTCTGTCGAAAGAAAGAAAGAAGAAAGAAAAGAAAGAAAGGAAAGAAAGGAAGAAAGAAAGGAAGAAAGGAAGGAAGGAAGGAAGGAAGGAAGGAAGGAAGGAAGGAAGGAAGGA
>NW_016107517.1:2648548-2669061 GCF_001604975.1 Cebus imitator
AAGAAAGAAAGAAAGAAAGAAAGAAAGAAAGAAAGAAAGAAAGAAAGAAAGAAAGAAAGAAAATTTCTGGATGAGCATCATAATAACACAATCTCTTTATGGCTTAATATCCAAACATATGAAAGAATCAAATTCACTTCGAATAAACTGTAGAGGTACATATTGCAAAAATCTTGAGTAATTTTCCCGCTCTACCCCACTCCTATTAACTTATCCTTATTTCTTCTCAAAATTCTATCATGACCACTTCTATCCCTCCATTTAAGAACAAACCTTCATGTCTGTAATCACCAGGACACCAGGGACCTTACCTTGCTGAATTTTCATTATTACAGCTCTAGAACCAGCTAATAGTAAATTTCAGTTCATTAACTGAAACTTACTCTACCTTTTTATTTAAATAATGACACAAGAACAAATGACACTATAATAATCAGTTAATTTTCACATTTTAAAAAAGCCAAGTCACTTAACTATACTTTTAACAGTCAGAGAACTGCAGTTATTTCCAAGAAGTGATACAACAAACATGGGCACAAGATTTTGGCAAAAGCAAAAAGCAAAGGTTTTCTTTCTCATCTAAAAGTCACAAAATTCACACACAAATACAATCCCAGATCCTCACAGATTCTTCTTTCAGTTTTATAAACTAAACACCACTACAGTTTCAAATTAGAAGACTTTGAACAGTCTTATACCAACTGTGGCCACTGACATCCTGTGCCTATTAAGAACTGGAAGCTTTTCACCACAGAGCAAATGAAAGGCATTTGTGCCTTCTGCTAAAAGATGAAGAGACAGCACTGAAAGAAACGCCAAACGAGGGTATCTTCTAATCACTTAACTAAGCAGGCTCTTAAAACCCTTAGATTGTTCAAGAAGTGCCAACATAACTGATATTGACTGGAAACACCCTTTTCTTTGGAACAAATCTAGATGCTCACCTAACCCCAATTACATACTGCTCGCTCCACTAAGGGGGGAAAAATAACACTGCATACACTATTATTTGGAGTATGCGTAAAAGATATATAACTGCATTATCTTCAGGTCTGAAACAGAAAAAAGGAGACTATGGGGTTAATATTAAGAAAATGCATACAAAACCACAATGTCAGGACTACAACCAAAAGCATGTAACACCTAAGCAAAATCTTAATCAATACTGACAACAGCAATGCGGTGTTTCAGAACTGCATGGAGGATTCATTTACTCCTTGAGAGCTTTGTCTTCTCTAATACAACACTGTGTTCTTTGGTAAAAGCAGTTAGTAGTATCAAAAGAAAAGCAATATATATTAAATATTGTGATGCTCAGTTATTTCCCAAGCCCACTGGGGGTCAACTGTAGAAGAAATAGATCAAAATTTTACTGAAAGGGACATAGTATACCCCTTAATTAGATACAGAAATGCAAATTTTTAAGTCCCTTTAATCCCCCCGACTCATTATATATTAAAATATTACTATCATTATGATACGAGATAATCATATACTTAGGCAGCTGAAGTAATCGCAGTAATAAGCCATGTGTAAAAAGGAAGTATACAAATAAGTACAATGAAGAAAAAAATAAGGAAAATCTGTGTTCAATTATCTTCTCCAAAAGACTCCTGAAACCTAATCTTTCACTTTGGAACAACAGTATCGACTTATAGTAGTAAGTCCACCAAATCCAAAAGGCTACTTCATTTGTGGGAAAGTAAGGGGGGAAAAAAAGAAACAGATCTGAACACAAGCAACAGAATATTATAGTTCATTCTAACCCAGTTATTAGCAGGCCCAGCTGTCACAGCAATTATTAAAGCCAATTTCCTATCTAATTAAAGGCTATGACAACCTGCCATAAACTCCACTTGGGTGTCAGAGGCGAACACCTCTTTCTGTGAGGAGACCAGTCTGGAGCCAGCAATGCAAGAACTCTGCCTGCTGAGGATGCTGAGCTGAATAAAAACAGAGGCAGACCCATCTCCAAAGATGAGACATTGGTTCACACCAAATGATTAGCACTGGTGTACTTTCTGAGTTCTCAGAGTTAAAGGCAAGGTGACTCTGGAGATAAACAGATCATAGCGCAAACAAAAGCCAAAGACACGCCAAAGCAAGCTGTCATACAGAAGGAGAGGCGTTGTGTTCAAAAGCTCCCTCTGAAATTCCTAACTGAAAAGCTTTGAAAAGACCATACTTAGGGGAGAAGAGAGAAACTCTTCATAATTGTGAGCTAATAGAAAAAATTCTAATGAAAGCCACGTTAAATTATAGGGCCTCTCCACCCAACTCCCAGAGAGGTAACATATTTGCAAGTATGTGTGGCTCTCGGTTTGCTCTTCCTAAAGGAGGATATCAAACATGTCACTGTGGCTTTTTCCCACCATACTGAGCCACTTGCCCATTGATTCCCTTAGCTATCCCCTTTTCATTGTCAACAAATCCCTCCAGGAGAAAGAAAGGCAGGAGAATAGGTTGCACTCCACAACCAATCAGATGTTTGCATAGGGTGTAACTTTGTAACTTCACTGCAGCCTCTGATTAGTTGCAGAAAGCAGCCAATCAGACTGACTGCAAGCCACTACTTCATTTACATATGGTGTACACCAAGTAACCAACAGGAAACTTCTAGAGGGTATTTAAACCCCAGAAAATTCTGAAAACAAGACTTTGAATCTGTTTGCTCGAGCCCACTCCCACACTACGAAGTGTGCTTTCATTTTCAATAAGTCTCTGCTTTTGTTGTTTCATTCTTTCCTTGCTTTGTTTGTGCGTTTTGTCCACCTCTTTGTTCAAAGTGCCAAGAGCCTGGACACCCTCCACCAGTAACAGAAAGAAGGTACCTCAACCTATGCAACAGACAAAGTTTGAAATAATTATTTCCTAGAACAGGAAACATAAAGGGAAATGAGCTTAGAGATGCCAAAGCCGGAAACAAGTTAGGAAAAAACATCCAGTGTTTAACTTTTTGTAAAGAAAACTTTGAAATAAAAAAATAAAAATAATTTCAAGACAAAAGGCTCTAAATCTGAATAAAACTGGAAATTGGTGGCTTAGGGTTTATTTCCTCCAAAATTACTCAGCCAATGCAAATCACAAGTGAACTGTATTTACATTGCTGTAAGGTAACTTTTAAAAGGCCACAGCTACACCCCCAAAGACTGTGAGCCAGGGCCTGCTCTAGGTCTCCACAGTCCTCCCACAGACCACCTATAAGACATTTATAATAACACTTAACATAAAGCAGAAATCCAATCAACTTATTTGATTGACCTAACTTCTAAAGCAGTGACATCCTTTCCACTAAGCCCAAGTGACCACCACCAGCTTACCTCCTATCCAACCCCCAGCACTCATAAAAGAGGAAAAACCACACCAGTCAGTTTGTTTTTGTACAATTTCAGATATTCATAAGATCTATGAATTCTTATATATGGGTGCACAGAAAGTGGTACCAACATTAGTTCAATTTATCAGGCAAGGGATAAAATTTTCTCAGAAGTAGTCAAAGATAAAAAGGGTCCCTTAACTTTGGTGAAGGTAAAACTGGGTCTGTGAGATGGCCAGGGCCAACGAAAATGTCTATAAACGCTTTCCATCCACCCATGTCTTTGTATGGGTAACCTTTCTTTATTTCCATTTTTAAAATTTTTTTTTAATTGAAGATGAAACAAGCAAGCTGAAAAGAGGCAAAGTTTACTATGGCAAAGAAATGCCTTTAGAGAAATTCAACTGGGTCTACTCTTTAAAATATACCTCATAGAGTAACTGTCTCAGAAATGGAAATACTATTTTGTCTACTTTTAATTGTATAATTTCTAAACATACAGAAAAGTAAAAGGAATACCTAGATTCAATACTTGTTAATATTTTGACTAGTTTATCTATTTCCCCTAATAAGATTTTGTCATTGAATCATTTCAAAAATAAAATGCAGAGATCAAGATACTTCATTTCTAAGGCCGGGCAGAGTGGCTTACACCTGTAATCCCAGCACTTTGGGAGGCTGAGGCAGGTGGACTGCTTGAACTCAGGAGTTTGACACCAGCCTGGGCAATACCATGAAACCCCACCTCTACAAAAAATACAACAATTAGTTGGGCACGGTGGCACATGCCTCCCAGCTACTCAGGAGGCTGAGGCGAGAGGATCACCTGAAGCTGAGGGATGGTGGCTGCAGAAAGCCACTGCACCACTGCACTCCAGGCTCAAAATAAACAAACAAAAGATACTTCATTTCTAAAAAGAGTTACGAGTATCAAGCTATTATCACAGCTAAGAAAAACAACAATCCGCATATTACCCAATATCCCCCAATATCCAGTCTACATGCAAATGTTCTCAATACCCAATCCTCCCTACACACATTTTTTTTTTTAGCTTCTCTCTTCAAATCCCCCTTTGATTCCATAGTACTGACTTTTTAAAGAAACTGGCCAGTTGCCTTATGGAAAAGTCTCACAATTTGAATTTATCCAATCGTTCCTTTGCATTATTTGCATTGTTAATTTATTCCTCTATCCTCAAGTTTACCTTGTTTACTTAAATTCCGATTAACATTTTTGGACCATCTGATAATGGTATATTATCTATAGCATTGCAAGGGATTACATAATGTTAGTTTGTCCAACTAATAATGCTCCTAAATTTCATCACTTAAGTGGTGAAATAAATATTTTCATCTCAGATTATTTCACTTAAAAAAGCATTTAGGATTTCTAGGAATATGTTTATAAATGAGAGAGAATGCAGGAAAAAAGAAAAGGAAAATATCAACAAAAATAAGAGAAACAGATGAGTCAAAATATCAAAGAGGTCAGGTTTTGGTTATATTACTCTAGGTTATGAGTGGCAAGAAAGTGCAGGGCTTGTATTAATTCAAGAATAATCTGCTTTAGAGAAATCTAAGAGTTTTAAAAGCAGACACAATTAGTAGATGATTAATAACAATGTAAAACTATCCCTAAAACTAATTCCTCAGGTATCATTAAAATAAAGGTTTAAAATGCAATAAATATGGCATACCATCTTCTAGGTCATTACATACTTTTCAAACATGTCCTTGCACATATTAATATATTCACACAATGGATCATCATAAATCAACCTCAGAGAGGTAGGCAGAATGAGAATGTTCTCGTCTTAATTTTACCAGTGGGAATTTGAGCTCAAGGCAAAGATTCAGCCAGGAACAGTGTCAAAACTATGGTTAAATTCCAAGTCATTTTACACTCAGTATAATGGACTTTCTAATAAAATGAACTATGAATTTAACAGCAAGGTTCAATTTGGGTACAATTTTTCAGAAACAACTTTATATATGACATTACAGCGCAATGCTATATTTGTATGACACTCATATTTTATAAAAGGTAGACCCTATGCATATCACACACATACATGCACAATCTTTTTTTTTTTTTTTTTTAACATCTCAGTGTTTCCTTATTTGAGGAAACGATATTTTAAGTATATTAAATCCTCCTTAGGGAACACCAAACCCACAGACTTCCCTGTAAATAAAGTTGTGTCACTGTAGCCCCACATGACAAAGAAGAAAAGATGTGACAGCACTGTGGTCATCAATTCTTATTTCACAGGCAAAATCATATTTAGAGCCACACTGAATGCACCCTGACCTCTCAGGGTCCTCTCTAGCCCCCTCTCCAGCCACAGCCTTGTGATGACACACTGATTTTTTTTTTTTCAAGTCAGATTATGTTGTAAATGCACCTGGAGAGAGCTTTTTAAGTTAAAGGCATTTCCAAAATTACACACTAACTCTGTTTCACAGCAACATTCACATCAGAATTCTATGAATTCCTCACCTTTGCTTCTCACAGAAATTGTGATAAGACACTCTTCAAGTTAGTTCCTCTCACTGAGCTGCTATTAAGTCTAGAGTCCATGAATGCCAAGGCCTTCTGTGCCACCACTCCTGGTATATTTAAAACCTTCTGGAAATTGTTACTTCACTCACACTCCCTTTTGCTAGAAGATGCAAGGAGGACTTGTGGACATTTTTGGACATGCTCATAACAACTCTGGTTATTCTTCAATCAGGAAAAAATTAACTTAAAACTTATAAGCTCACTAACTTTGGCCACCAAAACCCTAGAAAAATCACAACCATCAAGATAAAGCTCAAAAGAAAATAATATGTATATACAGTACCCAAAGTCATCTGACCTGGTCACGACTTGTAAAGTGGGTATATACTAATAACTTAACTGTGTTTTCTTACTCTTTGCAAAGTGTTTCTGCCATAAACTAACTCCAGTCTAGCTCTACAACTATTCTGAGAATAGCGCCTTTATCAACTGCTGGTGTGGTAGGTAAGAAAAAGTGCTACACAAGTTCTGCTTCTTTTGTCTCTCAGTCTCACCGATTCTTGTGTCTCACAGGATTCTTCCCTGGAAGTCAGTGCTAACCATAGAGTAGACTCACACATCCTACCCCACCCAGGTGCATCGCCTGAGGTCACAGCAGGGGCTAGGAGCAGTAGAGCAGAGGTCTGGCCCTGCATCTGCAGCTGCAGAGCTGGGGCCCTTTGCAGCTATGCTCTTCTGGCCTCACATTCCTCACGTCTAGCTACCTATCAGTTGATGACATGTTGTCACATTTCCACAAATGGTGGCCACTCAAATTCACCACCACACACATAACACCCCAGCCCCCACCAGCAAAACAGCTGCTAGAAACTAGCAGAAAGCAGACCATTGCTTTCCATAATCCTTTCCTCTCTCAATTCCAATTACACCCACACAGGGAGGGCCAAGCACTAAAAAGCCTAGGAGGAGGGATTTTATCAAGTCAGAGAGAGTTTCACAGCCCTCTGCTAGCCCCAATGAGACAACAGTACAGCTTTGTGCAACACACGCTTGGGGGGTTTCTTCACAGCAATTTAGAATTAGGAAATTCCATTTATTGCCAGACTTTTGTTAAAGAGCTCCCATTTAGATGGCCATGCCCTTAATAATCTTCCCCTGTGCCACTTAGCCGTTTTACCTCCACAAGAGCTGACAACTCAGCAGATGGTATCAAAAGTACTTCTGTACTCAGAGTTGAATGGGAGTATGAGGGCCTGGACCGGACAGAGGTTCTATTCAGAAAGGCCTCCTTTGAAAACTCCTCTGGCGTTCCAAATCCCAGGAATTCAAGTCACTGCAAGGGAAAATCTTCACTGCCCAGAGGGCACAAGGGTGCAGGGGACACGACCAACTGGACTACCTATGCCAGGCATGGATTTGTCACGACAGCAAAGATTAAGGGTAGATTAAGCATCTGCCTTACTGAAGTGTGGCAATTTGCCAGACTCCATATTCTCTTAGTGAAAATTTCTTCCAGACATTTTAAATGAGGTGCCTCTGCATGTGGGATACACAATTTCTGATGCCAGAAGTCATCGCCAGAATCACAGCAACACCATCTACTGAATGCTTAACTAGAAGTTAGTTCACTTGCCACCCATATACTTTCTAACCCTGAAAACAACTCTGCTTGGAAGAGACTCCCAGCTCTATTTTTTCAGACAAGAAAATAGACTGAGAGGGGTTATGTGAGCTACCCAAGCTTACAGACCTACCTCAGTCTACCCAGGTCTACACAATCACATAGCCTAATCCACTGTTCTCCAACCATGTCTGTGCCCTGACTAAGCACCAGTGCTGAACGTAGCTCGGTGAGGGTGGCAAAAAGGGCAGGATAGGGATTAAAATGCTCCCATACTCGGCCGGGCATGGTGGCTCAGGCCCATAATCCCAGCCTTTTTGGGGGCCGAGGCAGGTGGATGACCTGAGGTCAGGAGTTCGGGACCAGACTGGCCAACATGGTGAAACCCTGTCACTACTAAAAACACAAAAAATTAGCTGGGCGTGGTGGTGCACCTGTAATCTCAGCTACTAAGGAGGCTGAGACAGGGGAATTGCTTAAACCCAGGGGGCAGAAGTTACAATGAGCCAAGATTGTGCCATTGCACTCCAGCCTGGGCGACAGTGAGACTATGTCTCAAAAAAAAAAAAAAGATGCTCGCTCCCCTACTCCCCGTAAACTGTAATTGAATTACCTGCCTGTAAAGTGAGAGAATCCTGAAGGCAAGAACTCTCCTCTCTATATATCCCTGCAACTAGTGTGATGCCAAACACACAAAACACACCAAATTAATGTGCTAGATTACTGGGCCCAAGCAAAACCTCACAAGTCACTGGAAAAGATCAACACTAGCTAAACAATCTACACAACATTAAAAAAAAATTTTTTTAAGGAAACATATATCTAATAACAACAAACCTGAAAACCATAATTTACATAATTTTAAATATGAAGTACTTTATTTATACCAAAACCAAGTGAAAAGAAGATCACATGACTACAGTAATATCTTTAACTTCTATAGCAAGTTCACAAAACACATATGATTCACTTTAAAACTGTGGTTATTATAGCCTTGACATTTTGTTCTACGAGGGACTATAATTCCACATTTTTTTAACTTGGTTCTTCGTATTCAATCTAGTCTTTTTTATCTAAATTGCCAACATGCAATTTAGATTGCACTCCACTTTGAGCTAAAACAAAAAAATTATATTATTCTAACAGAGAGTAGTTTACCTCTGCCTCTCACAACTTTATTTTTTAAATAGAAAGACATCTAGCTCAAATACAAAAGTCTCAATATGTATGGGAGCAAGTTTAAGAACCAAAATACTGTGAGAACACAAAAATATTTTAAAGACTTAAGTTAAGCATATTATAAGTCTTAAAAAAAAAATTAAAGAAAAAGCTGGCTGGCACGATGGCTCACGCCTGCCATCCCAACACTTTGGGAGGCCGAGGCCAGTGAATACCTTGAGGTCAGGAGTTCGAGACCAGCCTGGCCAACATGGTAAAACCCAGTCTCTACAAAAAAAATACAAAAGCTTAGCCAGGAGTGGTGGCACACATCTGTATTCCCAGCTACTCAAGAGGCTGAGGCAGGAGAATCGCTTGGGCCCAGGAGGGAGAGGCTGCAGTGAGCTGAGATTGCACCATTGCACTCCAGCCTGGCTGACAGAATGAGACCCTGTCTAGAAAAAGCGGGGAGGGGGGGAAGGAAAGAAAAAGCTAATTTCACTTATGTTACAGCTCCCCTTCACAAACAAACCCCTTCCTCTTGGTTGGGAAATTCAGGACCGCCAACTCAGAGGAAATACCAAGGAGATGGTGTCATGAAAGACTCCTTAAAGAAAGGAAAACAGATAAGAGCTCTTTCTAGGAGAAAAATGACCAAGGAAAGCAGAGGAAGCAAACTTTGTTCACAGAGAGAAAAGCCTAACCTAATTGAATGACCCTTTATAGTCTACTGAAAACTAAAACAAGAACCCCAAAACAAAATGGCAACCCTACTTTATAGTGGCCAACATCCATAAGAGATCAATTTCATTTTAACTCCAAGAAAGTGTGCCACCTGGGATGTGAGTGTGATTATTTCTAATGCCTATATTCCTGACCTTTGCAAAATTTCCTTTTTTTTTTTTTTTCCTTTCTTCAGATCACATGCTTCCTGCTAAAAGGAAAGCTATGGGATCAGGCAGGGTTATAGTTATCAAAGGACACAGCTGGAAAGCTAAACTTCATATACAGTCCTCCTTCTGTAGACTTGGGGGAATGGTTCTAAGACCCTCAAGTATACCCAAATCCGCACATACTCAATTCCCATAGATGCTCTGTGGAACTCACCTATAGGAAAAGTTGCTCCTCCTTATATACAGGTTTCACATCCTGCATATACTGTATTTTCAATCTGCGTTTGGGTGAAAAACATCCGAGTGTATATAAATGGACCCACACAGTTCAAATCCACATTGTTCAAGGGTGAACTGTACTATACTGCCCTTGGTCATGGACCTGACGTGAGCCACATTCAAAAAGGGAGTAAGACATCCCTCACGATGTGTCCTTAAATCCTTCCGTAGCATCCTTTTTCAAATAAAAAATGTAAAACAGCTACGGTAACCACAATTTGACACAGATAACTTTGCTTTGTCATCTTCCAAGAACAGAGGGTTCCATGACTATATTCATTACTATAAGACAGACAACAGCAGTATGCCCCTTACCTGAGGTTTCACTTTCCATGGTTTTAGTTACGCACAGTCAACCACAGTCCAAAAGTATTACAAACAGTAAGATATTTTGAGACAGCCCACATTCACATAGCGTTTCTTACAGTGTATTGTTACTGTTTTTGTTTGTTTTTTTGAGACGGAGTCTCCCTCTGTCACCCAGGCTGGGGTGCAGTGGTACGATCCCAACTCACTGCAACCACCATCTCCTGGGTTCAAGCTATTCTTGTAGCTCAGCCTCCCGAGCAGCTGGGACTACAGCCATGTGCCACCATGCCTGGCTAATTTTTCTATTTTTAGTAGAGATGGGATTTCATCATGTTGGCCAGGCTGGTATTGAACTCCTGGCCTCAAGCAATCTGCCCACCTCGGCCTCCCAAAATGTTGAGATTACAGGCATGAGCCACCGCACAGCCTATTTGTGTATTTTATTATTAGTTTTAGTTGTTAATCTCTTACTATACCTAATTTATAAATTAAATTTTAGCTATGTATGTATAGGAAAACCATAGGGTTCAGTACCATCCTCGGTTTCAGGCATCCACTGGGGGTCTTGGAATGTATCACCCATGGATAAGCGGGGGGACTGTGGTATTTTTAAAGTTTTATATGCCCATTGAGTCTGTAGTAAATAATCTGTCATTATTATTATATTACTGTATGTCTTGCTTATTTTTTAAAATTTGACCTGGATTCAGATCTTGACCTCTACCATTTGTGAGCTACAGATTTGACTGGTTTTTCATAGATCCAATCTATTCACTATAGCATTTACAAATGATTTGCTAGGTGTTCTCAAATTTTGTAGAAAAGGAGATAAACACAGTAACACAGATTATATATACTATTTCTGAAACCTGTAACAAGTATTCCAGAGTTACCAACAGAGAATGATATAAAAGTATAAAGTTAACATATCATTATTCCAAAAAGCATTTGTCAAACTGTAATTATTTCAATGAGTTTCTAATGGCACTGTAATTGTATTTTTAAAAAGTCCCAAGGCTCTTTATGCCCCAAGCCTCCTGCATGAAAGACATCCACCTCCTGCCTATCCTTTACTACAAAGGTATACACAGTTCTGAAGCAATTTCAAGAGCTGAATGAGACCTCAGAAGTCCAACAGACCCTGTACCACTGTGGTCTGCATGAAGCAAAATGAAGAATCAATAACGGTGTTAAAGATCCTTCCTAAACACAAACACCCAATAAATACTCAGGTGAAACCCATAGCTGAGTAATTTATTTCTAAGTGATGGAGGTCATTCTGCTAATAAAATACCCCTGTATGGCTAGGTGGAGCAGCTCAAGCCTATAATCCTAGCACTTTGGGAGGTTGAGCCTGGCAGATCACTTGAGCCCAGGAGTTCATGACCAGCCTGGACAACATGTTGAGACCCTGTTTCTACAAAAAATACAAAAATTAGCTGGCCATGGTGGTGCATGCCCATAGTCCCAGCTACTCAAGGAAGCTGAGGTGGGACGGGTCAGCTGTACCCAGGAGGCCCATGCTGCCGTGAGCCCTGATCAAGACACTGCACTCCAACATGAGTTACAAAGTAAGGCTGTCTCAAAAATAAGTAACAGCCAAAAAAACCCATACCTGTAGTAAAGATGAACCAGACCCCAGAGGACACAGGTCAGATTCCAGTCGTGTCACTAATGACCTGTGTGTACCTCTGACCTTCAATAATATATCAACAGTATTTTTCAACTACTAGAGAGCAGGCACTGGTAGTCTTAACTGCAAAATAGGAACAGGATGGAGGAGATGACATCTACTCAGCTTCCAGATTCCCTCTTGGCTTAATTCAATTTGTATTAGCACCCACAGTAAAATCTTGCAGGAGAGTCTGGGCAGCAGCACTTGGATGCTATTGACTTCATTAAGATCCAGGGATCGTCCTGGTTTTCTGAAACACAGCTGATTCAGAAATAGGGAGGGGCAGTACCCATTATTCTGCTTTTACATAGGCTGAAAGGGAGCATACCTTTCTACTCAAAATTGTTCACTTTATTGAGCTTTCTTTAAACCTCATCAACACACTGCCTCTCCTCACCCCACTCCCACCAAGAACAAAACAAAACCTCCAAGACCAGCAAAGTCCAGGAAATTACCTTCATGTGCCCAGGAAGTCTAGGCACATAACCTACTCGACACAGTGAACAGAAGGCAAATCCCCACCCCACCCACAATGTGTAGCTTTAGCACGGAAGCAAAGATGGCACACTATTAAATCCACTTCACAGGGAAGCAAGGACAAAAGAGATACTATCTGGAATTGCTTCATGTCTATCTCAGTCAACGAACAGGAAAAGTGCCAAGAATTGTTACTTCATATATGTGCTTACGGTTCAAAGCACCAAAGCGTTCCTAATGGCAAATATTTTTCCTTCCAACAAAAATGCTGAGTTGTATTTTAATAGCCCTCTTTCCTACTATGGAAAAGTGATGTAAACTAAGAATGTCCTGCAGTCAATTCTCAAAAATTCATGACAAAGTTCAGGGACTTGCTATCTGATTTAAGGTTACAATTCAGTTTTGTCCTTTCACATTATTCTCATGATTTTAAAAATCCTTCTCAAAAATGCAAACCATTTATAGGAGCCTACGCTAAAAATAAACATTTTATTTCTTACTTAGAAATAAACATTTTATCTAAAACTGCTTAGAAGGAAAAATAGGCAATACAGAGAAAATGTGTCTGAAAAACTGATGAACTGCAATGTGGTCCTGATGCAACAGACTGCTGTAACAAGCTTCAGAGGATTAGCCAATAAAAAAGTGAACCAACTCAGAGAGCCTGTAACATAAGACTTCATACTACAAAGTTTCCCTGCATGCACCAAAACACATCACAGCTACTATAGACAGACGTGCACCTACTAAAGTCACCTAGTGAAAGAAAAAACAGGCAGTAAACAGAAGTACCTGTTTGCACAAAGTACCCTGTCCAAGACAAGTCCATGTAACAAGACAGGGGTCAGGCCTAAATCAGCTATTGATCTCAAGTTTACAACAATCTATTCTGTTAAATGGAAAAACTTAAGAGGCTGATGAGGAACAGAAGAGAGCGGATTAACGCACAAATAAGTAAGAAGAAAAAAAGGGGCAGCTGGCAGGAAGGAAAGAGGGACAAACAAAAAGAGACCAAAAACTTTCATCTGTCAGACACAAAGATGATACTCAGAGTATCACTTTCTGGAGTTTCTGTTCCTTCAACAGTTCTCTCAGGTCGCCCACTAATTTCAGTAAAGGTTTTCTTCAACAAGAGTTTCTCCTGGGGTCAGGAACTCAGGGTGGGAAATAAACAAGTATGAAAGGAGCAAGAAGACCAGCCAGCCTTTCCCTTTGCTGTGTTTAAGCAGTTATTTATTCCCTAGCAGTGGTCATGTGAATTCAGACTCTGCATAGCAGACAAAGGGCCTTTACTAGGAAGTCCACAAGAAAAGCTTTAAGAATTTTAGCCCAGAAAATAAGAATTTTTCACTGTGCTTTTAAGGCAAAAAAAAAAAAAAAGGCAAGGAGGGGGCCATCAAAATAACTAAATTTTTAAAAAATATTTGACAAACATTGTCATTCTTAGTCATTAGTGATTCCCAACTCTAGCAAGCAAGGTCAATTCCTCATTAACTTTTCTTAGCTTATATAAATGAAATGGCTGGCCGTATAGACCTTAAATTATTTCTGGAGCAAGGCACAGATAAATAAGAACAAATATTTACACTTCATCACATCATGTGAATTCACCATTGTGAGACCTCATATAACTCACTGGGTTTCTGTGGCCATGATCAACACCACTCTGGACTCTTTCCCTGATCTTTACACTTGCCTCCCCTTCCACCTTCACGGCTTTCCCTCCTAACAACTCATGAAGCAAAAAAAGCCTTTCCCGCTCCAACATGGAGCTGCTGAGGACTCAGGAGTTGGCATTTCTTTTACTGCCAGCCAATAAGCCACCTTACATTTTCTGGGCATATTCCTGGGGTTATGTTTGAATTACTCTGCTTGATGAACGCTTACATCAACAATGCTTCCCAATTCAGCCAGGCAAAGTGGCTCATGCCTGTAATCCCAGCACTTTGGGAGGCTAAGGCAGGCAGATCACCTGAGGTCTGAAGTTTGAGACCAGCCTGGCCAACATATAGTGAAATCCTGTCTCTATTAAAAAATACAAAAATTAGCTGGGCATGGTGGTGCACACCTGTAGTCCCAGCTACTTGGGAAACTGAGGCAGGAGAATCGCTTGAACCCGGGAGGTAGTGGTTGCAGTGAACCGAGATTGCACTACTCCATGCCAGCCTGGATGACAGAACACGATTCCATGTGTCAAAAAAAAAAAAAAAAAAAAAAAAAAAAAAAAAAAAAAAAAAAAAAGCTTCCCAACTCAAAGCCTCTAATATATCGTAAATAGAAAGATGTCATAATCCACACCTTGAAAGTAATTTCCCAATCTGGCAGAATCTGGTCAGTACTATGAAGACATGAAACCATACAGACTGCTATGTGATACCCTGCGGAATCTCTCTCCCCTGGAAGGCATTTCACATTCACATATAACAAAAGATGCAGATAGTACTAGATTAATATTAACTAGTGTCTAACACTGAAAAACAAAAGCAATGTCATTATTTGATTGAGCCATTCCAATTAACAGAAAGAAAACCAAATGCCACATTCAGCTTGTCAATCATCCCCTTCTCTTCCTTTCATTGGAAATAGCAACTACTAATAATCAAGATCCCAAGGGCTAGCTGTCCACCCTTCTGGACAGGGGCCATGGTGGGGGTTGAACGTTAGTGGTTCCTACAAGGCCCACAGAGAAAGCCAACCTGAAAGAGCCATTCACACCAAGATGAACTCTTTAACCCACAAAAGATTGAAGTAACTTTCCTAAAAGTGCATTATTGGTTAAATCCAAAACAGTCACCAAAATCTCTTGGCAGTTTCTATAATGAACACTCCTTGAGACAAATAAACTGTCTTCCAGACTAAAGCCTGGAAAGGTTTTTGCTGGGCTAAGGAAAAAAAAAAAAGTGAATACTTTTGGACAAAAATGTCTAAAAGGATAATTCATAAAATGCTGAAAATGGTTCCCATACTTGTTGAAATCCATATCTCACTGTGTTTCATAAATCAGAGCTAGATGAGATCTTAGAATACCACTGACTTGATTTTTCGGACTCCAGGACCTCAACAAAAAAAGATGGATATCTACCCTATTTTGCTAAATCCTCCAGGGAATGCATTTCCACAGCCTCTTGCAAGCAGCACAATGAGAATGTTTATGTTCAAAATGCCAAAGGCACATTTCGAAAACTGTTTCAAACAAAGATTTTCTTTGAAAATGCATGTCAAGGGAGAAGGGGCAGGTGGGGAGGGTGGCTGTAGAAACTGATTAACTCTTTTAAGCAAAGGCAAATTTGGGGAGGCATTTAATCTTAGCAAGGAAGTCAAATCACAGCTCTGCTACTGACTAGCTCTGTACCTATACATCAGGCAAACTGTACAAATACCTCTAAGCTTCAGTTTCATCATCTAAAAAATGGAAATAAAAACAGTGCCTGCTTCATAGCATTTGGGCGATTAAATGAGATACTGCATGTACAAGTATGCTCCACAACTCCTGAAGTACATAAAACACACAATAAATGCTGACTATTGTTACTGTCATCATTTACTCTGCAATAAACACAGAGCCGGCATTGTCCTGCAGTCTGCTTTTGCCTTGAATGCCATGACTATCTGTGTAAGGCTGCCAATGCTCCCTACAGCCGGAGCCTGGCACCAGTAGAAATAGGAACGCGTCTCCTGAGCCTGACATGGTTTCATACACAGACGTGGACAGTGGCCGGTAGTGATAATAATGTGGAATGTGGACACGGTCAGTAAAATTCTTGGTACAGTTTCATGGAACAAACTTGGGTTCCAACTCAGCACCTCCAATCTGTATGACCAAAGACAGGTAAATTAACCTTGCTAAGACTTCGGATTTTTCTTCAGCTAAATGAAAATATTGCATTATCTCAAGTTCATCCTCACAGGTGAAAGCACTAGCACAGTGCCCAGCTGAGAGCACCATCAATGTCATCCTCTTTCTTTCCCTCCTTTACCCTGGAACTTCCTAATGCTACGTGACTTCTGGCACACAGGGTGAGCTTAGCTGTGATAGTCAGAAAGTGGGCTAGGCGCTATATGAATAAGAACGTGAGAAAATGCAAACTGATATAAGGAGTGGCATTCTCTCATGAGCTAATAATGAACCAATTCTATTGAGATAATGGCACCCTTCATTTAAGAACATCAACTGCTGAGAAACGAAGCATTCTGTAAGGGACAAGCTGATGCACTGTGAATACAACCTGAGAAATTTAAAACTGTATGACCAAGTGTGATTCCTATGCTACTTTATTTTCACCAACTTTCAAATCTTTCATTCACTACCTTGTTGTGAGCTCATTTACCCTTGGGCATGTCTAAAACTTTCCATTTTGATATATAATTAGTTTTAATCCATTTCACAACCCCGGAAAAACAGGGAAGTTCAGGAGAAACAGGTAACAAAAAACAAATAGGGAACTGAAACACCATAAGCTTTGGAAAGTGCTGCTCTCCCCCCAGCAGCCCCCGAGGACGTTCACAAGGCTCACCCTACAGACACAGAGGTCACCTGCTCTAAGAGGATCAGAATGCTCAAAACTAAAATGTAAAACATTGCTAAGGAAACAGTAGAATGACAGGTGACACCTCCCCCTGAATGATGAACACTGTGCTGGCTCCTTTGGGACTAAACTGAGACAAAACAGTATAAAAGAAAGCAACCCCAGTACATACATAAATGTGACACACTGTCCAAACCATAGCAAAGATTCATACCTTGAAGATGTGAAAGGTGCAAAATACTTTGTGTGTGAGATACAGTTTAAAGGGATACTTCTGAATCCATTATAAATTTATTCTCCTCCCTCCCTTCCCCTCTCCCTCTCCCCACTGTCTCTCTTCCCCTCCCCCTCCATCCTACTTCATTCCCCAAGTTTATCCAACTCCCTCCTAACCCATTTTAGAGAAGGTAGGTTAGAAAGAACACTTTAAAATACTATTTTCAAAAAATTAAAAGACCCTGGAGAAAAGAGATGACTAGTCTATTCCATTGACCATTTCCCCCAAGTTCTCCCAAGAAGGGACACACTTTAAGAGGTGTTTGTCACAGGCGATACACAAGTACCAGGCCAGGAAGCTGGTGCTCAGAAGAGCCAGAGGACATTTGCAGTGATTATCTTGACCACAGTACAAACTCAAGCTGACAAATGGCATTCCTACCCAACCCCAGGTTATTCCTTAGAAATGTGCTTCAAAGCTGTGCTATTTAAAGCCTTAAAAATAAGAATATGGCCAGGCGTGGTAGCTCACGCCTGTAATCCAAGCACTTTGGAGGCCAAGGCGGGTGGATCACCCAAGGTCGAGAGTTCAAGACCAGCCTGACCAACATGGTGAAACCCCATCTTTAAAATAAAAAAATTTAAAAAAATAAGAATATACGAACACTTCATAGATATATGTCCACAGGCTTGGGACAAGAACACCCCTTTACCCACATGGATTTATAGGATTACGGAGTGAAACATTTTCACTCCCAATACCTCAACTTTTATGACCACCAGACAATTTTCTCTGGCTAGAACTATCCTTGAAGCTGTAAAAATTTTCCCCAAGCTGTATAACTTCAAACCTCAAATCAAACAAACAAAAAAAGCTTTTAAAAAATGTTCATTAGCTAAACACTAACTGGCCTGCCACTAAGGAAAAGAAGAACCTTCAAAAGTGACCTGGACAGACAGAATAGGACTGGCCAACCATGAGAATCCCAACACCACCTCCATTTTGACAACACATTACCCAGAAACTTCAGATGTTGGAAATCCAGGGCATCCAACTAGGATACAGAGTACTTACACAGTCAAAGCTTGGTAGGGGCTTGACTATAGACATCTATAGAGTGCCTAGTCAACCTTATCTACAGGTGTCTGTAGCACAGCCCCTGCCAACTCACCTGTCTTTAAATGAAAGCCAATTTCCATTTTAGCACCTCCTAACAGTTCCTTAGCTTACATGTCATGTAATCATTGATTTAGAAGCTGTCTGCTTAATGCTCGTCTTCCCTCTCTGCTCCTTGAGGTCAGGCAGAGGCCATGCCTTTCCTTGAATACAAGGGAACAGCAGCAGTGCCTAGTACTCAGCATGTACTCAATAATGTGCTGAATGAAGAAAGGCACCTTAAGGTATCACCACCTCTGGCCTTTTGCTGAGTCCCATTTTACAGACGAGACATTGAGACCCTAGGGTAAGCTATTTGTGTACTCAACCACAAGCTAGGACTTGGGAGCAGCACTGGGAAGCAGGAGAGGATCAGTCTCCTGTCTGAGTATTCTGCCTCTCTGACTACAGACACCTGTAGACAGGGCTGACTAGGCACTTTATAAAAGCAAAAGGGGAGGAGAAAGATCATTTCTACAAAGGTGGTATCCTAGTTAATATGTTCCACTGAACTTTTACCAGTTTCTTCAGTGTATTTTCTCCTTTTAATTTCATGCTTCTTCACCTGATAAGAATGTGTGTATGTACAACTGTTGAACACTGAATTCTTTACAAAAATGCAATCACAGCTGAAAAGCTGTTATTAAAACCCCATCATACTTTCCTGACACACCAACAGGGAGATGGAAGTGGCACACACATGCACGCACGCACACACACACCCCCCAACAAAACAAAAAAGACTACCTCCCTTCCCAGAGGCAGGTGCGGGGCCTGCACTGGTCCCCAAATTCAAAACAAAAGGAAGTAAAATTTAAAGATAAAAAGATAGAGGACTTACAGCAGAAGCAAACATTACATGGACACACAATCTCCATGACCCCCCCATTCCTTTGTGAGATCATCCTGCTAATCCTAGACATGTCTCTTCATTCCTTCTTTTTTGTTGTTGTTTTTAAGACAGGGTCTCGCTCTGTCACCCAGGCTGGAGTGAACTGACAAGATCTTGGCTCATTACAACTTCCACCTCCCAGGCTCAGGCAATTCTCCCACCTCAGCCTCCTGAGTAGCTGGGATTACAGGCCTACACCACCACACTCAGCTAATTTTTGTATTTTTTGTAGAGATGGGGTTTTGCCATGTTACTCAGGCTAGTCAGTCTCAAACTCCTGGGCTCAAGTAATCCACCCACCTCAGCCTCCCAAAGTGCTGGGATTATAGACGAGAGCCACCATACCCGGCTTCATTCCTTATTTCTAAAAGCAGTCGTCTTGTATTCCAAGGTCAGAGTCAAGAAACGGGAAATAGAAATTATGTGGACACATAAAAGCTCTTCAATAAATTCATCATCTGACAGAAAATCCTGCTTTCCCAAAGCAGAACAGTGGAAGCTGTTTTGTTTGGCTTTCTTGCTTTTAAAAGGCAAATACCAGAAGCATTTGTTACTCCCATATACATACAGAGGCACATACCCACACATACTTTTTTGAAAATGTGCAAATGGAAATCTATTTAGGGTGCTTCCTTGCTTAATCAGCTTCACTTGGTAAACTTTAAACTATTCTTCAGAAGCCAAAAAGCAAGGTACAGTATTTACAAACAGAGCCAGCCAACATTCTCTCAAAAAAAAAAAAAACTTTATGAAATACTAAAATACTCTGTTTTACACCAGAGACTTGGGTTGTGGCTACACCTCTGAATAACAGAATATAGAAAACACACTACAGTGTATACAATTGATACTGCACATCAATGTGCTACAGACGTTAAAAGTCATTCTGCTTATCTGAAGGAAAGAGCTCAACCCTTCACTTTGATGATGCTATTCATCAGGATTCCAGATCCTCAAGTACCCGAAGAGCATTTCTTCACTAGAAGCACCAGAAATGCCAAAAAGTGTAAGCAGTTTGCCTTCATAGTATTTCCATTTATTCTCAAAGGTTGCTGCAAAGATTAACCAAGCCTATTTCTTGTACCAAACCAGACACAGTATTAAAAGGATATGTGGGATCTGCTTTGTTTGCTAGTTAATTTGTTTTTCAGATAACGTTCCTAATCTCTATCTAAAGCTAAGATGGAAAAAAAAAAAACAACACTTGGAAGGAAAAAGAGATGAATAAGGCTATTGGGACACGACATCCAATCTTCTGTCCCCACTGAGCTGTTGTAGTTTGTGGCCACTTGCAGTGCAGACATTCTCTAATTAGAAAGTGGGAATATATATTCCTTTAAAAAAGTCTTTAATTACTCCACCCTTGAAAATTCCTAGCCCTGCTAGGGGGACCAGATACATCACTCTCCCCTTCTCAAACCTAAAAGAAATATACATCATTCTTGATCAAGAATACGGACACAAGGCTGAGTGAGCATGGTGGCTCATGCCT
>NW_016107517.1:2669206-2694465 GCF_001604975.1 Cebus imitator
GCAGGAGAATCGAATGAACCCAGGAGGCAGAGGTTGCAGTGAGCCGAGATTGTACCACTGCACTCCAGCCTGAGCAACAGAGTGAAGACTCTATCTCACAAAAAAAAAAGAATATGGATACAAAATCAGTCCCAGGAGAAGCCCTCAGATGTCTCTCCCTTGTTCTTTTCCTAAACTCTCATAGCCAACTCTACCCTAAGGAGGCCAACCTCAACCTGCATCCGAGGGAAAAGAGTATGGGGAAACATGGGCAAAATGTTTTGTCTACCTAAGACAGTTGCTAAGAACCCTTCCTGTAAAACCTGGGTTCCTCAATATTCTATGTTTAAACAACAATATACCCTGGGCTAGAAATCACAGGTTTCTATAAAGAACTTGGGGCAGGGTAAGGACAAAACCTACCCACCTAAGTCAAGGGAGAAAAAAAAAAAAAACAATCTTAAGGAAACAGGTCCACATTCGGCCTAAAAATCTTTTTCCCAAAGGGCTGTAATGTTCTCAGAAGCAAAATATAATTTAGTTTTAATATGAACTTAAAATCTCCTTAAATAAATATTTACAGTTTAATACATAGTCCAAAAATGTCTTTGGGATCAAAGACAGCATTTTTATAGCAAGGTCTCATTCTACCATAAGAAAAGTAATCCCACAAAATTAAAATTCTAGAGGACAACAGGGAGAATTGGCTTCCTGTCTGTGACTCAGCTGTGAGAGGTAGTCAATTCTCCTGAATATGATATATATATTACCATGGCAGAACAACAAATCCAAGTCCAGCACAAAAAAAGCCATTTATTAAACTTATAAAACATGAAAAAATTAAGTTTCTCAATAACAGAGCACCCATGTTCATTTATCATACCAAAATTTAAAAATCAGTACACACTTATATTAAAAAAAAAAAAAAAATCAGGGCCAGGCACAGTGGCTCACACCTATAACGAATGCCACTGCTTTGGGAGGCTAAGGCTGAGAACTGCCTGAGCCCAAGAGTTCAAGAACAGCTTGGGCAACACAACAAGAGCATGTCTCTACTAAAAATAAAAAATTAGCTGTGTGTGTGGTGTGCACCTGCAGTGCCAGCTACTCAGGAGGCTGAGGTGGGAGATCACTTGAGCCTTGGAGTTCAAGGCTGCAGTGAGCTATGATCACACCACTGTACTCCAGCTTGTGTGACAAAGCAAAACCCTGTCTTATTTTTAAAAAGATTTAAAAAAAAAAAAAAAACCACAAAGGAAATAGGATTTCAAATAACTTGTTCTCGGTACAGACTGACAGGTATCAACCACAGCAGAGAACCAGGTGGGGGCCAATACAAGTAAGAAGCTGCATAGCAGACTCATTCAAGGAAAAAAAAAACAGTAGACAACAAACTTTGTAAAGGGTTTATTTACATTCTAGGGCAATGTTTTGCAAGCTAGTGTATCCAGAAATAATTTAGTAATGCACAACCAGACGGGCAGTTTTAAACATATCTTTACACACTGATGTTCAGCTGGACACTTAACAGCTTATGGATGGCTGCTTGCATACATTCTATGCTAATAACTAGAAGGTACTTCAGACTCAATACTCTAAAGGGCCCCCAAAAGTATGTGGGTAAGTATGGCTGTGGCACTTCAAATTTAGACACATTAGAGTTACATACACAATAAGAAAAAGCTTAGAACTGATGGCCCAAAGGTAGCTATAAAATATAGTTGAAATTTAGGATTTATAGTCAGGAGATGTAGATTCTATTACTTTTGTTTTTTTACCTGGGGGCAAATGATACTATGCTTGACACTGTATATAGAAATCACCACAGACCAGCCACTTATGCTTAAATAGTATTATTTAGGAGAAGTGGGGAGAGAAGTATTATAGAGGGAGAGGTGATATTTTCATTTTTTTCCAAATTTCTGATTCAATATATTTTATAATATGAAATTACAGAAGAAATCTTGTGAAATCTAGAACCACACAACTTTACAGGCTGCATATACATATGCTCTATTTCACCTTTAAAAAAGATGCAAATAAACCAAAGGAATATACCATCAAACACTTCTTAACGAAATCAAGTCCCAATGTCACCATTCTATCTATATTCAGCTCTCGATCTCACACTTTTAAATCTGCTACACTAGCTACTCATCCAGTGAAGCCGAATATTAAAAAGGTGATACTGCACCATCAACAAAGTGAAATTAAAATTTTCCACCCCACAGATGACAAAAGCACCTAGAACACTCTTTGAACTCTTCCTACCATGAAAGTTACTAACCCCTGGTGCTTAAAAAGAGTTGCTCTTTGAGAAACTCTGGCTATTCAAAATAACTCATTTCCCGCCTTTATTAAATAACAGCGGCTTTAGAGGTTTGGAGGTTTGGAACTGTAGGCTAGCTATACTTTGTTTTAAGCACTCAATTTTGTTTTTAGGAAGAACAGATCAGAAAAGAACAGCTGGTCAGAAAATACCCCCTGCACCCAAGTGAGGGAAGAGGTTGGCAGATCTCTTTGAGAGAAGGTAAAAGCCAACTTGCCTAGGCCCTGCCAGTGAGGTCCACTGGCCCCACCCACTCCTCACACACCCCTGCCCAAGGAGAAAAGACCACAGACCTGCTCAAGCCTCCCTATGTCTCCCAAGCACAAGAGACATCAGAACCCCTTGTGCTGGTCAAAAGATAGGCTCTACAAATCTAACATCTACAATTCAGTAACCAGAAAAAAAAGAAAACTAAAATAAAGTTCATTAATTAATAGAGTAAGCAATGTCTCTTAACCTGCTCTGTTGGATTTCAAGAGCCATTAAGCCACATGTGGCTAGTGGGCACTTGGATAGTGATGGGTCCCAACTGAGGTGTGCTATAAATGTATACTACACACTGGATTTCAAAAAAGAACATAAATTGCCTAATTAACATATGTGTTAAATGATGTGTTGAAGTGACAGGAGTATGGCTATAACAGATTAAATAAAATCTATTCTTAAAATTAATTTCACCGCTTTCTTTTTAGGTTTTTATGTGTATACTAGAAAAGTCTGTATGTGGCTCATGTCAGTTCTGGTGGGCAGTGTTGCTCTGGGGGCTTTAAGACTTCCCTGTCATTTTGTTTTACAAGTTTCATGCTAATCTTGCACTTAGTTAAAAGCCAGATTCCTCATCACCCCTAGCAGTCAAGTGAATTGCTAGAAACAGCTTAAGAAAACAGGCAGTCCTGCCTTCATCACATTTTTCTTCTTAAAAGTGTTATCTGGGTCGTGCATGGTGGCTCACACCTGTAATCCCAGCACTTTGGGAGACTGAGGAGGGTGGATCACCTAAGGTCAGGAGTTCGAGACCAGCCTGGCCAACATGTTGACACTCCCTCACTACTAAAAATACATAAATTAGCCAGGCATGGTGGAAGGCACCTGTAATCCCAGGGGGATTACAAGGGGTGGGGAGGGGTGGAGAGGACAAGAAAAAAATGAAAAGAAAATGTGGGGTATTTTCCCCCCAGCAAAAATCATGTCTGAAGTCGGGAGGGCAGAATGGAAATAAAGGATGACAGCATCCTGTCAGTGAAAGGCAAATGCCTGTGAAAAGTTCAACATGGCCCTGTCACATGAATAGGGAACAGACAACACAGACTGAAAAGGATGGTTATTACTGAGTTAAGGCCTTAACAAACAGTCGGTCTAAAAATGAATGGCCCAATCAACGCTCTTCCTGATTATTGAGTTAAGGGTCATAGTTCTGTTACAAAGACTTCTGTCGTTTTGTTGCTTTCACTGTGTCAGGAATATTGCTTACCTTTAAATGTAAACCCCAAAAAAATCCACAAAACAAGGCAAAGGAGAGCATTAATCACCATCTATCTATCTGCTCAGGTCAGATAGAGAGAAGCATCTGAGTTGCCCTGAAAATTAAGGCAGCCCACCTTTCCATACTCCCCAAAGTATGTTAACATGTGGTTACCCTCTCCTCGGCTCACACATGATTAACGGTCTTTCATCAAGAAGACTGAGTGTACCTTGCTCTAGTCTCACCAGTCCTCTCAAGAAGAAAACTTGGAGCCAAGTTAGAACTGAATATAAACAGATTTCCATTTTTAAGTAAATAAAATCTCTTTCAAAAAGGAGAGCGGGATGTATGCCTGATTAAAAGCCTCTCCCTTCAGAATTTAAAATCTGAAAAGAAATGGGTTTGCTCTTTCAGACTTCTACATGTAACCGATATGCTTGGGGGGAGAGGTGGAAGCTACTTCTTGGTACCCTATTCATGGAGATATTAGTAACTCATTCTTCTTCTTTATCCCATTCCAGGAAATACAATTAGGAGTAATATGTCTATATATCTTAAGTAGTCAATAATCTCTCTCCTTTACCTGCTTGACCCTGCAATGAAACCACTGCAGAAACCAGGCTTGCGAGCAAGACCTCCAGCTGAAAAACAACTAGAGACAGGACTTTTTCTATAAAAAGAAAGTGGGGCCAGAGGAAGTGGGAATGCAGTGCTAACTTTAGTTCTCACTCATTTTATTCAAGTCAAACTTAACACTAAGTCACAGGGGCTTCACTCTCCAGCACACATTTATTTGTAAACATTTTAGAGGGAGAAGTCAAACAGGCACAAAGAGGCTGAGTGAGAAGAAAGCCCAGGGTGGGCAGGCAGGCAGCATGGCTCAGGGAGCCAAAGAGCAGGAAAGAGGCAATTTATTCTAAAGGCTTAAGGAAAACAGTGCCAGTCCTAAGAGGCCACTGAAGACAAAAGACACACCCTAGGTTACCAATCCGATTTCAGTACAGCTTTGCTGCCTCCTCAGTCTGCCTAAAGGAATCAAGGTCAGAACCTGCCTGTACCTGCCTGGGAAGCCTCCAAAGGAAATCTCAGTTAGGGCTCAGATTCTCTCCTGGACAGCACTCTGCCTCCAGAGTCAGTCTGGGCCCAACCCAAGACCACGGGACTCTGAAGGGTCCTGTACAATCCTTCCTCCTGCCCGCTGGAGCCCGGGGGGCCCTGGAACCAGGTCACACAACCCTCTTGTACTTTTGGCAACAGTCTCTTCCCAACCAAAGAGATACAAAGGACGTGCTCTTCACTTAGAGCCCTCACTAAACCATCTACAAACACACTCACCTTTCAGCCCCACTATCTAGCACAGCAGCATGGCATTCCTAAGAGCACCCAGCCTGAAGTGAAACACTTAGCATGTACTATTTAGTTCTCACAACCCCACTGGTTACGACTACTGGCTCTATTTTTCAAATAAGTACACTGAGAATCAGAAAAATAACTTTCAAAAAGGCCCATAGCTAGTAAATGCTAGAACAAGGACTCAAACCCAGGGCCTGCTGACCCAAAGCCTACGCTTTAAACACTAAATCAGTGGTTCTCAAAGTTTTTAGTCTCAGGACATTTTTGCACTCATAAAAATTGAAAACTTCAAAGAACTTTAGCTGTTTTATATCAATATTTACCACATTAGAAATTAAAACTGAAAAATAAGGTTTGGGGCTGGGGGGATAGAATAGAGTAAAATGTCCTTGATCTAATTTAGCAAGCAGGCAAGGAACTCCTCCTCATTAACATGGAGTCTGAGATATCCTTAAGAAAAATACCTACTACTTTCCACACTTCCCCACGTACATCAAAGGAGAGTCAAAATTTCAAAGTTTCTAGTACAATAGTGTTCCGGCCAGGTGCGGTGGCTCACACCTGTAATCCCAGCACTTTAGGAGTCCGAGGTGGGCAAATCGCCTAAGGTCGGGAGTTCAAGACTAGCCTGATCAACATGGAGAAACCCTGTCTCTACTAAAAATACAAAAATTAGCTGGGAGTGGTGGTGCATGCCTGTAGTCTCAGCTACTCAGGAGGCTGAGGCAGGAGAATCACTTGAACCCAGGAAGCGGGGGTTGCGGTGAGCCGAGATCATGCCATTGCACTCCACCTTGGGCAATAGAGTGAAACTCCATCTCAAAATCAATCAATAAATAAACAAAGAAACAAACAGTAGTGTTCCAAGAGTCCCCAAGTATCACAAAATTGAATTGGATACTCAGATCCACTTTTTACCTCTTTATGGCCATAGTGATAACCTCTCTAGACCTCAGTCTCATCATCTGTAGCAATGAGAGTAAAAACGAATGGAAGTATTTTCAGGGTAAACACTCAGTCCAGGGTCTGGCTCATAAACATTCAAATATTGACTGTAATCATTGTTATTGTTGTTAGCTACAGAAAAGGAGAGAAGGACTAAGGAGAGAATTTTCCACTTCCACAAAATTTAGCAAGGTTTTCTCAACAGACTTGCTTCCTTCCCTTACTCTAAAAATAAGGGTTTTTTTCAAAGCGAATAAGGGAAGGGCTTTGCTTATGCTGACAGTGCAAACTGAGACAACTAAACCCTATCTTCAAATATTTATTTTCCCATTTGAATGTCAACATTCTTTTCTGTCTTCTCAGCAAGCTTAAAAAGAATAGTTACTGCAGACATCAAGGTCAAAAAGCAAAACTTGTGGCTTCAAGTTTTGATTCTGCTGGAAACAGCAAATGACCTTATTAGTGCAGAATTCCAAATTCATATAATAAATTAGAGGCATAATACAGTAAGGCAGGCTTTGAATTATGATGGGGGGGGGATATCAAGATGATATAAAGCAACTTTGAACCCAAAGAAAAGGACAGATGTTCTGATGAAGATTCAGTAGTATTTTCCATCCTCCCAGGATACTCAACATCTGCATCTCTGGGGCCTATGATCTGTGGTCAACCTGCCCAAAAGCAAAAGTGTCAACAATTCTGCATAACCCTTCCTCCCTTTAGTGTAAAATAATGGGTGGCCCTCCCCAAAGCATAGGAAGGGCCAGAATCTCAGACATAAGGAGGGATGAGAGTGACTGCCCTACTAACAAAAGATTTATAGGGTCTGTCTCATTTATAGGTTAACAGGCAGAAGCCAGTCTGATGGCCCCAAGGTTGGTTCCCTAATAACTCTATAGCTGACTATTTAAATAATGTTGGCTGAATAAAGAGGTAATTAATAACTATAATCCGAGTGAATTCTGAATTCATTTCTGGAGTTGAATTTAAAGATTCACTAGAAAGTACCCTATCTACCAGTTGTAAAGGAAACAAGTTTTCAGAGTAAGCATAGGGGTTTTTAATCTTTTATTTTGTCAATAGAGTTTAAAAAGTAAATATATACAATAAGACCTAGTTCAATTAGGCACTGAGCGCTCAGATTTTTCTGAGAAGGTAGCTGACAACCTCTAGAGCACTTAAATTATGACCACAAGAATCCAAAGGCCAGCATACCAACTATTACAGAAGTAATGCTCTGCTTTGTATTTCTTAAATTGTAAGAAAAGTAAATAGAAGCTTTAGAATTAAAATGATATTTTAAGGAAAAAAAAAAAGACCTTAAGACTCCTATCCCTGAAGAAAATAAATGTTTCCATTTATATACTAAAATGACTTCATAAATGTTTTTACTTTGGGGTCATCCATGCTATAACCTGAAGGCAACTGAAGTAACACCTTTGGGAATTACTGTCCACATTTAAAGATCTGTTTGTTTTCTGAGCATCAGCTATGTGCAAGGAAGAAAAGAGCTGTGTTGACTGCCAGCTTTATTTGAGTCAACTGCAAAGATGCTTGCGGACCGAGTAGGTTCGCCTCCTATCCTGCTTGCTATGCCCTGTACTCTTCGTAACTCACAGATCTTACCTTCTAGAAATTATGTATAACAGTAAACAAACATGCAAAAAGAATAATAAAGCAAATGCCTTACCAGACGTACCAAGGAATAATGATAGCCAACAGCAACTGTATTCATTTTTCCATTACCTGTGTCACTTTATGAATGTTGTTTCATTTAATCCTCACCATCACCTCATGAAATAGGACTATTATAATCAACCCTAATTTGCAATTTAAAAATAATGGATTCTTAGGTTCAGTCACCACCAATAGGGGGGCACCCAGGCAGACAGTGATCTTTCCACCACTGTACTTCCCTTAAACTGCATAAACACAGGGACAGAAACCCAGAAAGCAAGCAGACAGCAAGAAAAGAAAACACAGTCAGCAGATATGCAAGGAAGTAACACCTGAGTCAAGGTCCTCTTACAGCAATTTAAAGCATAGGAGAACAGTGAGAGAATAAGACAGACACAACATGTCTTCAAAAAAATCACTGGGCCAAAAAAACCTTCTGCAGATCATTATTCTATTTATTTCACTCTACAAATCTCAAAACATTAAATCAACTCCAAAGGCAGCAACTATCAATTCTGTTCAACTCAAACTGACTTCAATTGCCCCATATTAAAAAAAATTTTAAAGGCATCCTATTGCTTTTTAAAAAAATCTGCGTGTAAGTTACTTCTAGTACTGACTGAAGGCATTTCTTTCTCAACATATTCTGCCTAAAATTGTTTTGCCCCTCAGAGGTTGGCTCTAATGTTCACTGAGAGTCCAAGTTGGTTTCTGATCAGAAGCTGTTTACCTAAATTTTTTTGTTCAATGGATTAAGAGAGAAACCAGATACGTGTAGATACTCTTCAGTGTTGGAAATATCCCAGTCTTTACCTAGGAATGTATTTTTGTGACTTCAGAGAAGAAAAAGTGAAAGGGGCTTCCTCTTCCTGGGGGCGTAGTTGGTGGGGGGTGAGTCTTTAAGACAGTTTCCATTTGGTTCAACCAGGATGTGATGAGAAAGCACTGGAGGCAACATAGTCCAGAAATAGGTCCTGAGTCAATCTTGGATTCAAGCACAGCCCTGCCACCTACAAGCCATATGATGCTAGCATGTTAGGTAACCTCTCCGAATCTCAAAATACTTTCAGAGCCTGCCACAGAGCAGAGGATCAACAAATATTAATTCATGGCATTCCTCACCATTTCCATTCATTCCTGACCAACTTTTAAAAAGAGTGGTGAGAAAGTTAAAGGTGACAGGCACCTAAGTAAGGGAGAAAGAAGGGGGAAAGCATAGAGAGGAAAGGCAAAATCTGGACCCTGAATGATAATGAGTAACCAGAAAATGACAGGGTTTTTTTCCCCCCTTTTCAAACTTTATTTCATCTGAGTCACCTATTTCCGACAGGATCCCAGCCTTGAGCAATTCAAAAGGAGTGGCAGAGAATGGAAAGGAAACAGATTATCTCGAATGTGTGCATTCATCAGTATGGTTAATAAAACACTAAGCAGCCCTACCTCCAGCCCTATTCCAGGCCTGTCTCTTTTCCTGACATTAATACGTAACATTTCCCAATCTTATACTTTGATCCATCAAATGAGACAACAATGACTAATAGCAAAAAATACACACACACACACACACACACACACAGAGAGAGAGAGAGAGAGAGAGAGAGAGAGAGAGACACCTCCTAACAGGCAAATCCTAACTGACAAGTAATCTGGAGCAATACTGTGCACTCATAAGTTCTTTGGAACCATGTAATCAGTACAATTTATCAAAAAATTAAAAAGAAGGCAAAAGCCTCATCACCAAAATAAGGGTGGCAGCTTATTAGTGCTGTGGAAAACCAACAGCCCTGGCCCTGTTTTCAGGTCTCCCAGAAACCACACACCCATTCACAATCTCTGACATAAGTGCATACACACCTGACCGACTTTAAAAAGCACAAAGTGTCAGAATGGCAGCTCTCCCAGGTGACAATTTCAAAAGATTAAATTTTACTAGAAGCTTTATCATCTGTGTTTCATGGCTTTGTCATAATTACTAACTTTTCATAATCAAAACTCCGACTGCCCAATAACCCCTTTTTCCTGTATATGGACAGCTCATGATAACAGAGCAAGTACGTAATACTGTGATAGTACAAATGAGTTGTCAAAAAGAGAAGGGAAGGAATGAGGGAGGAGGGAGATTGATGAACACTTGTGCTTTCAGGGCTTTAACTGCTTTATATTTTAATAGAGAACTTTCTAAACTGTTCTTTTAGTCAACAAACAGTTATTAAGTACCACCAGGTACCAAGTGTCAGAAGCACTAACTGCAACCCAAAACTTACATTCTAGCAGGAAGAATCAACAATTACTTACAAGAAGAGGTGAGAAGTGTTACAAAGTTAGAGCAGGGTCCAGAGGGTACACTGCAAAGGGGCTTACTTGTACAAGACAATCAGAAAAAAACATAGTGAACATAACATTTTTGAAGGAGGGTCAGCAATAGAACGATTTATTATATTCAAAATATGTAAGGATCAGCTACGTGCCAGGCACTGCAATAAGCGAGTGATCCCTCTCCAACACTAACCAAAGATTGCACAAACAAATGTAAAAACACAACTGTGCCAAGTGCTATGACAGCAAGAGACACAGTGCTAAGAGTGCCTGTATTCATGACCAGAACCCAGCTGGGGAAGGCAGAGAGAGGCGTACAGAAGTCCTAAGTGCCTGGCAGGCAGGAGATGGGCAAGAAGCAGGGGCTGGCAGAGGCCAGTGTGGCAGCAACAAGGAGATAAAGAGGGCCATGCATTAGATGGGCCTAGAGTTGTAGTAAAGAAATATCGCAGAGGCTAGGAGTCAGAGGGGCTAGGCCCAGTTAACTAATGTTTTGACTTGTTCATGGGCAGGGTGTTTTTCAGAAGACAATGAGAATGCACCAGACTAAAATTGTATTACCTCCCCTCTCACTGGTCAGAACTTAAAATTTATTTGTCTGGCACGAAAGCCCTTTTATTTTCCCTTCAGAGGCTTAATCCTCGGCCTTTATCCTATCAGCAATTGGCAACCACTGAAGGAAGGGAACTGTTTTGGACAGATTGAACTGTTTTGAACAGATTTAACTAATTTGGACAGCTGAAAGGTAGGTCGCAGATCAGATGCAAGGACCAGCTAGTGCGGACGCTATCGCAGGGGACTGTGTAAAAATAAATAGGAAGGAATTCTGACTGCAGCAGCAGCAGATCTCTGCAGTTTTTAACATTCAAAGTATTTGATGTCAATTTTGCTTTTGGTGGAATAAAATACCTGTAACTAGTAGGCTTCTGGAAAGTTTAACATGGAAAACACCATCAGTAAATAGAAAGCTGAAGGAAACAGATGTCTTCCCTGTGGAAAAAGTATCACTCCTATCATTCATCCTGAGAATATCTGTAAGCAACCATTCAGAGCCATTCTGAGACTTCTGTATCCCCATTACAATTTGACCTGTCAGCCAGAACTTACTTATATGTACACCCTTCTATCTACTTCCATTTCTGTTTTCTTTTCTAGCTCCTAATCCAACGTCTTAACTGCTCTCCTTCACTCAGTCATACTCTATTCCATGGGACCTACCCCACTGTTGCTGGAGTGGTCTTCACAAACGCAAATTTCCCTCTCCTGCTTCAACAGATTCTTCATCCTGAGGCTTCAGAATGAAGCCTGAATTCCTTGGTTTGAAAAAGAGGGCCTCCCATGAGCAGGCCCCAGCCCGCCTTTTTGTCTTGACCTTGGTCACCCCAACAAATGACTAAGAAGAGTGACTTAGAATATTCTGGCAGATGTTTACTCCAAAACCTACAGATTTTTTCGTATGATCTTACCAGACTACCCTAGTACAAAAATAAAGCAGGCCAGTGGCCCCTACTTGGTGCCCTGACTGGGCATTGAACAGAAGAAAATTGCTGAAACACTGTCCAAGAAATAAAGACCGTTGGCTCTCTGACAACTTCCAGCTGTCTAGTACAGAGATGAAGATAAATAGGACTAAGCCTTGGCAAAAATGGTTAGTCCAGAAGTTTACTGTAGGGAACCATTTGCCCCTGTAAGAAAGCCCCCACATACTTTCTACACCCTCTTTCTGCCCTAGCACCAGAACCTTCCTGCTTTTCTGACCTAAATCCTCCTTGCCATGGTGTGGTAACAGTGATCTCATTTATACAACCACTGAAACTCTGTCACTACACTGTACATTTGCATATTAAGCCTCTTAAGGGAAAATAAAAGGCTTTCGTGCTAGACAAATAAATTTTACGTTCTAACCAGTGAGAGGGGAGGTAATACAATTTTAGTCTGGTGCATTCTCATTGTCTTCTGAACAACACCCTGCCTGTGAACAAGTCAAAACATTAGTTAACTGGGCCTAGCCCCTCTGATTCCTAGCCTCTGTGATATTCTGATATTCTTTTCTGAGTCTTAGATGTGGAGGACTTCTGAGTCCATTTTCCCAAGAGCCTTCTCTCCTCCACAATCACCCCAGGCTAACACTCCAGCCAAGCCCCAGCATGGGGATCGTGCTGTTCCCTGGACAGCAGGCCAAGAGCACAGGCCCAGGATTTCTACTGCCTCAATCTCTCTGCCAAGAAGCAGCGACAAAGCCAGGCAAAGAAGAGTTGGCTCATAGAGACAAAGCAGCCAACCCACTGGCCACCAGGCCATGCACAGGCTGGAGTGTGGGGAAGACAGGCCAGTTCTCACAGAGCAACACAGGAGCTGGGAGTTCTGATGTGTGCACAGGTAAATGGGTAACAGCCAAGCACTATCTGTCTGACAAACTCATGATGGCTGAACTGGTATGTATCTGCTGATATGAAAAAATGTAAGTTTTTAAAACTTTGACTTGCAGTGTAATAAGGATAATTACAATCTTTTAAGTAAACTACCTGATATCCATACTAAATTACCACTCGGCACAACAGTCAAAACATAATTATGTACCTCAGATTTATCTGAGACGTTTCAGTTTTGTTTTAAATACAGTAGTAAGTTCTGTACACATAACAATCAGCTGCTACACAGTAAGAGACAAAATGAGGGGAGGGTGCCTACTTTATCAAGTTACTGTATTCTTTACATTTTCCTTAATACTTTACAGATTTTCAAGTAAGAGTAATTCCAGAGATTCAACCTTTTCTATTATTAAATAAACTGTACTACGATACCTTGTATAATGGATAAGGAATCAACTCACTCATGGGATTCTTTTCTATCAATAGTGTCAATAATAATGGAAAAAAGAAAATGAAGAATTCTCACCAGACACTTAGGGGGTGCGGGGAGCACCAACATCTGTCGAATTTATGAAATGTACCCCACGTGCCACATAGTGTGCTAGGTCCCTAGTTTCATCCCCTAACCTTTCAGGCCAGGACTACTGTGGCCAGGCTGTGGTTCAGAGAACAAAGGCTTCAGGAGGTAAATGCCTTTTTCAAGGTCACACAGCCAGTATGTGAAAGCACTCGCTCAGAAACATCAGACTCCAGATCTGTGCTCTTCCTGTAACAAGGCCTAACAACTCCTCTCACAGAAAAGCTGCCCTGGAGCCAGAGAGCCTTGGAGGAGGAAACCACAGGCTAGCACTATGGGAGGCCACCTGCACACAGAGCAGTTCCTCTAAGAGTAAGGCTTGCTAGGTTTGTCTGGCTCTGAAACCCCTGTTCTTTCCAGTGTCCCACGCACACTCCATACATTCTGCCCTTTGGTCTGACAAGGCGAGAACCTCAGGAAGCTGACAAGCCAAGCAGCTATATCTCCCCTGGCTCTTCTCTTCTCCCTCAATTTCAGAGTGTCTGTGGTTGCTCCTACAACCACCACATCTAATGGCCACTGCTCATCTCCCGCTGTCAGGGTCAAAGAGACCCAAGTTCTAATTCTAGACTTGATGCTAACTTGCTACATGATCTCATGAAAGAACTTCACCCTCTGGGCCCCATGTAGCTAACGGAGCAGCTGACCTCTCAAGGTCAGCTGTAACAGCCTTTTTGCTCAGTGGCTTCCTGATATCCTTTCCCTTTCATCACACTCTCAAAGAGTCAGGTCTTTCCTCATCATCCCTGCAGTGTCACCAGCAACATCGCCATTTCCTTCCACAGAGTCAAAGGCTCAGGTGCACCCTGCAGGACGGGGGTCAGCTGCTTTCATGCGTCTTCAGACACAGAGACCCCAGGCCAGGGCCGAGCAATCCATAAGCCTGTGAGTGACAGAGGCTGGCTCCTGGGATATCTCACAACACAGGTAGGTCATCGGTTCCAATACAGGCCTGGAAGCCACCTGAAAAGCTTCCTGGGACATAGTAACACTGGCAGAGAGGCCAAGTGACACAGGGCTCGGGCTGAAAGGACAGCTGCTAAACCCTCAATACATGAAAGACAATGCTCCCAGAGACTACATGTCCATCTTTCCAAATCCACCAGCACTTAAAATGGGAGCAAGGAGATGACTAACAGGTACTGGAAACCATGCTACAAAACTAAGAAAGGAAAGGCAGCTTTCCTTTCTCTCAGCACAGAAAAGGGGAAGTGCAGTTGCATGGGGCTAGGGGATGGGGGAATGAAATCGGATAGAAGGAAAACTCCCCTGAATTTTATACCATCCCATTTCACAGCAGCTAAAACTTTAAACATTGCCCACCTCAAGATGGTAAAATCACTTTCTGAGATGGTTGCCTGCCGTTCCTTTGGCCCCACCTCACGCAAGCCCGTCTTGATTACACTCCTGAGAGGTAATCAGTTCTCAAAGGAATAAAATCAGCATACCCTAAATTAATTCTGCAAAGTTTACGAAGGAAGGGTGTGTGGGTTACCTCAGCCCCAGGGCCATGGTAAATTACACACCAACTACTTCTGTGGGTTTTCTAAGCCCATTTCATCTCCTGCAGAGTTTATAAATAATAATAAATTATATTAAAATCTGTCCCTACTCCTTCAGTGCTGTTTTACATACATGTTACCACAAAAACTTGCAGAACCAGCTTCACCTCTCCAATTCTGACGAATAATTCAAAATTAAGGGAAAGGTTCACAATATTGGTAAATCCAAACAAAATTATGGGACTTTTAACAATTTTCCTAATTATTTCTGAAAAGAGAGAAGAAAGATATCCACTAACAGGCACCAAAACTTTTTCATTTAGAAAGAATCCTGAATGAATGAAAAACATGAACGGGGTACATTATTCTGGTTTATTTTCAAACACCCTTTTCTTTTCCCCTACTCCTCCCCTCCACCTTTTTTTTCCTTTGAGACAGGGTCTCCCTTTGTCACCCAGGCTGGAATGCAGTGGCACCAACACAGCTCACTGTAGCCTTGACCTCCTGAGCTCACGCAATCCTCCCACCTTAGGCCCTCCAGCAGCTGGCACACCATCACACCCAGCTAACTTTTGTATATTTTTGTAGAGATGGGATTTCACCCTGTTGCCCAGGTTGGTCTCAAACTCCTAAACTCTGGCAATCTACCCACCTACCCACCTTGGCCTCCTAAAGTGCTTGGATCACAGGCATGAGCCACCACACCCAGCCCATTTCATTTTTTAAGATGATTCTCTGCTCTTTGCTTTACAGTTTTTTTTAAAATTACTGTCAGCCAGGGGCAGTGGCTCACACCTGTAATCCCAGTACTTTGGGAGGCCAAGGTGGGCAGATCACTTGCAGTCAGGAGTTAAGGGACCAACCTGGCCAACCTGGTGAAACCCCCATCTTTACTAAAAATATAAAAATCAGCCAGGCGTGGTGGCACGCACCTGTAATCCCAGCTACTTGGGAGGCTGAGGCACGAGAATCACTTGAAACCAGGAGACAGGAGTTATAGCAAGCCAAGACAGAGCCACTGAATTCCGGCCTGGGCAGCAGAGTTAGACTGTGTCTCAAAAAATACACAAAATTTAAATTTTTCTTAATAAAATGTTGAGAGGAAAGCTTCCCAGGCAATTAAAATGTACAGACATTATGCCAAAGTGTGCTCTCCAGACCAGGAGCCTCAGGGGTGCTTCATTATTTGTTAGAAATGCAGATTCTCCGTTCTACCCCAGAAGTACTGGATCAAAAACTGTGGGATGGGACGCAACAATCTACGTCTAACAAGCTCCCCCATGGGAGAGGAAACACTGATAAATATCTTGCCAGCCTGCTGCAGAGAAATATGCTAAGACCATTTGTACTTTGGGATCCAAGCTTCAACAGTGTTCTAGACTGGGAAATCAGGATATTACTTAGGCTGTAATCTTAAAGTTAGGTAACCTACGTGTTTACCATGATAATCTTCTAACTCTGATGCTACACATTTCCTCCCTGGAGT
Source organism: Cebus imitator (assembly GCF_001604975.1). Classification (NCBI taxonomy): domain Eukaryota; kingdom Metazoa; phylum Chordata; class Mammalia; order Primates; family Cebidae; genus Cebus; species Cebus imitator. The sequence continues at coordinate 2,685,205 of NW_016107517.1, forward strand.
CCTTAATGGGCTCCTTATTTGGTCTTACCACCTTCTTTTGAGATGGAGTCTCACTCTGTCATCCAGGCTGGAGTGCGGTGGCTCACTGCAACCTCTGCCTCCTGGGTTCCAGCAATCCTCCTGCCTCAGCCTCCCGAGTAGCTAGGACTATAGGCACATGCCACCACACTCACTGATTTTTGTATTTTAGTAGAGACACGGTTTCACCATGTTGGCCAGGCTGGTCTTGAATACCTGACCTCAAGTGATCTGCCCACCTCGGCCTCCCAAAGTGCTAGGATTATAGGCGTGAGCCACTGTGCCTGGCCATTAACCACCTTCTTTCCGTTTCACAATTTTTAACATGAGAGATAACTGCCAAATCAAGAGACAATTGCCTATTTATCTTTCATTTTGTATTAATCTGTATATATTTCCCCAAAAAATGTTAAAAGTCTAAAACACAGACTCACAGGCCCTTCTCTTGGTAAGCTATGTTGGACAAAAATCATTTTATTTCAGAGAAAATTGGCTTTATCTTTAAGGCGTTCTGCAATTACAATCAAAAGACAACCTCACTAACAATACAAGGTTCTTTACACTTCCGGGTATTTTGAAATATTAAGAGTATTTGTGGAAATAATAATTTTGCATTATTGTATTGTAATTTTGTATTATAATAATTCTCACAGGAGCTTTAAAATATAGTCCACTAAGTTTTGCAGAAGCAAATCCTTTTCTTTTTGAAGATGGTACTACATGAGTAAATGCTAAGTGTATTCACTGTTTGCATTTCTACAGATCATCTGTATACCATTCAAAGATATATCATTAGAAAGTTATGAGAGGGTATGATGGCTTGAATATTTGTCTCCTTCAAAATTCATACTGAAATTTAATCCCCAATGTGGCAATATTGAGGTGGGGCCTTTAAGAGGTGACTGGGCCATGAGGACTCTGTCTTCATGAATGGGTTAATCCATTCATGGATTAATAGGTTATCATGGGAGTGGGACTGGTGGCCAAAAGGAAAGGAGACATGAGTTAGCATGCTCAACCCCCTCACCAGGTGATGCCCTACACCAGGACTCTGCAGAGAGCCACCATCAACAAGAAAGTCCCCCACTAGATGTGGTCCCTTATTCTTCAACTTCTCAGCTTCCACAAATGTAAGAAACAAATCCCTTTTCTTTATAAATTACCCAGTTTCAGGTATTCTATTATCAGCAACAGAAAATGGACTAAGAATGTTAAAATGAATTCCTCTTCTCACATCAAACGATCCAGCCAAACAAACCACAAAACATTTTGCTCTTTCTCGTGTAGTTTAAGGAATATATTCTACACTCCTGTCCATTAAGGTTCTTTAAGTCCAAAATAAAGGTAGTTCTAAGTAAAACTTAAGGTCTTGATAATGAAATATAAAGCATCAGCTGAACTAGGCCGACATCAAGAGAGAAAAGTAAACTGAAGACTACTTACTAACCGTTGAAGGCCTGAAACTAACTCAGATTCTAATTCATGAATATTAGCTGATATTTAACTAAAAATAATGGACTTTTAGTCAAGAATAAAATCAAAACTAAAATACTAAGGAAGAAAGAAGGCTCATAAATTAATTGCTGGCAGTTCTCTGTGACACAGTGTCCACATTTACCTGTCTACCCACCCATGACACACTACTTAACCTGTAATAGTGCAGCGATGCTTACATCAGTTTTTAAACCCACATTAATTCAGAAGCAGCCATCAAAATTCTGCAAAAGTCCTTGAACCACTAGAAATAAGTGCTAAAGACTCTTTATAATTCTGAACCCTCAAAGTTAATAGTTGCAAACAGCTTCAAAACTCTTAAATTTGTAACTAACATATAAATCAATTTGTTTGGTTTAATCTTCACAGTCAAGAGTAAGAGATGAAACGGCTAAATGAGTTATCCCAAGCCTAAGTCCACGTTCATTCTAGCAGCAATACCCAACCTAAGGAAGCAGCGAAGCTAAAAGACACTCCACATAAAGGATCCCCACAAGGGGCACTAGACATGCAGGAGACTCCTAAGAACACTTAGCTTTGGCCGGGCGCGGTGGCTCACGCCTGTAATCCCAGCACTTTGGGAGGCCGAGGCGGGTGGATCACGAGGTCAAGAGATCGAGACCATCCTGGTCAACATGGTGAAACCCCGTCTCTACTAAAAATACAAAACATTAGCTGGGCATGGTGGCGCGTGCCTGTAATCCCAGCTACTCAGGAGGCTGAGGCAGGAGAATTGCCTGAACCCAGGAGGCGGAGGTTGCGGTGAGCTGAGATCGCGCCATTGCACTCCAGCCTGGGTAACAAGAGCGAAACTCCGTCTCAAAAAAAAAAAAAAAAAAAAAAAAAAAAGAACACTTAGCTTTTATCCAGATTTCTACCAATAAACATGAAGCAGCCACAAAAAAATAGACTATTAGGGGAAAACAAGGTGGGTTTATGTGGAAGAGATGGAACCCACCACATAAACTACAGAGCCTGTCCTGAAGAGGACAGATGCCATGTGAGACCACGATGTGCCCATGGGCCTTCTGGCCCCTCTTCAAGTCACCAACCACACATGCGCCTACCAGAGTGTTCCTGTCACACCCCAAAAGTGTTGAGATGCTGACTTTGGCACAGGGCATCATGTGAGAGAATGTCTAGTTTCATGTTATGTTATAGACTTGAAGCCAAAATGGTGATGGCCATCATGACATTCTACTCACCCAGTAACTCAAGTGTATTGCACAGAGCCGAGGCAGAGGCCAAAGTGAAAGGCTCGATTATCCAAGGGATGTAATTCAAGTCAGTCTTAAATGAGATGAATATGGTGCATACCTTACCATTTAACTTTTGTGATTTAAACACAATAGACAAGAGTAAATGGTTTCAAAAAGTAAAACACATGGCTTTTTTGCTTATCTTTTTCGCCTGGAAAGCTTCAAGCACACAACAAAAGTAGAGAGTAGAAGAATAAACCTTGTGCACCTATCACTATAGCTTGACTAATTACGAAAGCATGGCTACATCTATTTCATCTTTATTCCTACCCACACCTCTTCCTTGTACTGAGTTATTCTGAAGCAAATCCTAGCTATACATCATGCTCTTGCAAATACTTTTAAAATCAGTACAGCCACGTCTTGCTTGACGACAAGGACATCGTTCTGTGAAAGGCAATTTCATCCATGTGAGAAGCATCACGTCATACAGCACAATTCCACAATCCTCAATGGTATGGCCTACTCCACACCAAGGCTACATGGTCTAGCTATTGCTCTTAGGTTAAAAACCTGCACAGCATGTCAATGTACTGAGTACTGTTTACAATTTGTGTATCTACACATATCTAAACATAGAAAACATACAGTAAAAAAAAATATTATATTATCTAACAGTACCATATTATCTAACAGTACCACCATCATATATTAGGTCCATCATGGACTAACACATCCTTATATTCACATAACTATACTTCTCAAACCTGGCTATGCAGTAACTTGCCACATTCTTAAAAAAAATTACAGATTTCTGGGCCTCAACCATAGGTCTATGCAGGAGTAGTACTAGAATCAGTTTGTTCTGTAATCTGTCAAGGTGAATCACCCACAGGTGGAAGAGAACTACATATTCCTTAAGTTCTAAAAGCAAAGCTGATCCTGTTTTCATTCCCTCCAAAGAGACAAAGTGTGGCAGAAACACCAAACCAAATGACAAATGAAAACCTAAAACACCATCTGCTGTTAGCCTTCGAGTGGAACCAGGTGCCCAATAAAATCCCAATCACCTTCTATTAAATCCATGTACTAGAAGTTTCAAAAATAGCTGCCATTTGAAAGCACTGAGCATTTTAAAGAGGAATGAGAGCCCATACTGACCCATCCCTCCCTTTTGTATAAAAGGAACCTGAGGCCCAAACAGATGACATGATCTGGCTCAAGATAACCAATCCTGCTGGTGTACTACTGCAGAAAATTCCTCCTAGCCCCTTAAGAAACTGCCACTCACTAACCTCACAGCTTTGCCTGTTTACCTGTCATCCTAGGCTGTTCCAATGTCCAGAACCTGGCAAGCAAGTACACAGGACACTGCACACTGCGGGGCTGGAATGCTGGGTCCATCCCCAAGCACCACCATTTTTAAGTAAGTCATCATCAAACTAAAGCATATCCATAAGTATCATATAAGACAGAAAAACAAGACTTTTTTCTGTAAGACATAGTAAGAAAGAACCAAAGATGCTCAAATTAAGCTAAGAAGCTTTAGAGAAACATGATTGAGGTCTTCACTATCTGGCTAGTCATCACTTACTAGAGCAGAAGTTACAGGGAAGAAAATGTCAGCCGACCTTCCTAACTGTGAGTGATGTAGTAAACAATGGTGGCCAGGAGCCCCTCTCCCTAGGAGTTTGCAAGAGAAAAGGGCAAAGGACTGGCCTGAGATGCTGTGGGAGGGTTTCCTGAACCTAAACAAGAAGTTTGGCTGGTTAACCTAAAATTTCCTCCACCAATTCTAGGCTCAAGAGCTTACTTAACTCCACCAGACCAGTTTATGGTTTCTTCTCAATCACTCTCGAAGTGTAGAAAACAAAGCAAGGCTGGCAACAAAAAGCATTTAAAAACAAGTAGTTAATGCTTCAAACCTTCAAAAGATCATTGCTAAGCTTTGTGAAACCTCCAGTCTTACTCATCCTTACTGAGAACTCACCTGGATTCTGGCCCAGGAGCTCAGCCACTAAGGGCATACAAGCTACACAAGGGGAGAGGCTTTCTTAAGCCAAACCCAACAGAAGACAGTGACTCTCACAGTTCTCCAGAGGTTGGGCAAAAAGTAAATTATAACCTACTTTATCCACCTTCTGTGCTTATCCAAAGCCTATTTTTCTTACCCTTACTATGTAAGATATGCATCTAAACATCTTCAGCAACTCCTCCACTTAGAACAAATATTTACAATACGTTACTAGTGTATTAGTTTATACAAAGAGATGTTGCATTATATGCAAAAAGGAGAGGGAACATCCTCAATAAGACACTGATATGGTTAGGCTGTGTCCCCACCCAAAATCTCATCTTGAATTGTAATCCCCATAACCCTCAAGGAAGAGAGCAGGTGGAGGTAACTGAATCATGGGAGTGTTTTCCTCATGCTGTTCTAGTTATAGAGAGTGAGTGAGTTCTCACAAGATCTTGTGGTTTTATAAGTGTTTGGTAGTTTCTCCGGCACTCATTCTCCCTCCTGACGCCTTGTGAAGGAGAAGTCTTGCTTTCCCTTTGGCCTTCCGCCATATTTTAAGTTTCCTGAGGCCTCTCAACCATGTGGAACTGTGAGCCAATTAAACCTCTTTCCTTTCTAAATTACCCAGTCTCAGGGAGTTCTGTATAGCACTATGTGAATGGACTAATACAGATGCTGTAAATGTCTACTACAGTGCCAATGTTTGATGTATGCAAGATCAACTCAACTATGTGTGATTCTGTACAACATGGAGAACATGGAGGGGAAATAAATTCTGAAACCAAAATTTTAGTCCTTAGCCTTTTGAAGCCTCTTCCTCCAAAAACAATACAGGTATCCTTTAGAAAGTGTCCTCTAGTAAAGTTACGCATAAAGTTGTATTTATGAGATAAGGGCTTTACAGACTATAAAAACTAACAATACACTCTCAAAGGAAGAACCTCCAACATAATCCTAGTTGAAAACTTTAAGCTAATTAGAAAATTAACTGTGACTCATGACCTTTCCAACCTGGGGATGGGCGAATGAGGGAGAGAAAAGAAAAAAGCAGACCTTTATTTACCTCTTTCTCTCAAATATAAAACTAGCTACGAAGCAAATTTCCACAGTGAACGGAATCTGTTTTCTAAAACTTGGCTATCATAAATGAAGGTAAAAGAAACAAAAGGAGAGAAAAATGTACAAAAAACTTCCAAATTCACCCTTCATCAGAATTACTGGGCCAATTCCAGTAGACAGATGTTGTCCAAACTCAATGGTTTAAAAGCTCAAATGCACATCAGAATAATCCATGAGGTTTTGAAAACCCCAATACCCAATGCTGGGGTTGCAGCAAAGGCATCAGTTTTTGTTTGTTTGTTTGTTTGCCTTCCCAAGTGACTGCAAATTACAGACATGGTTAGGACTCTCTGTTTTAGGGCAAGACTTTAAAGCTCTCCAAGATATACCAAGATGCACCATAGCTGACAACATCTGCCATACTTTTCCTTCAGATTTCCCACTCCTACTATCTTCCTTTATTGTAAACCAAGGTCAGGTTCAAGGCTCACGGGAAGGTCTCAGTAGGAACTCTGTTCATCAGGTGTAGCAGGAGTTATGGACTACAACTAGCCAGAGAAGTTGCTATTAGCTGAAGGTGGCCTTATTGTCTTGCTGGCTTTTATTGGGTTTAGGGGATTTGCAGGGGCTCTGCTCTAAATACTGTATTTGCTAGGGAAAGCTGAAGAAAACATAATCTTGCTTTTTAATAATTCTCGAATTCTGAGCCAATTACCACCTCCTTCCGAGCAGGTGGGTTGAAAGACTTTAGTAAAAACAAAAAGCAATATACGACCCCCACCCTTCACACGCTACTCAAAGATATTTCAGACAGACTATTTCCTCCGGTCTTCTTTCCTGCCCAGTCAGCAATCCCTACTTTACAAAACTTAGGCAATCTCCTCTCTGAAAATGGTTGTTCACACTGCCCTAGAAGAAAAAGAATGCACCTCTCCAAAGCCATTCAGATGTGGATTTTGAATTCTCAAGTCTGCTTTAAGGGATTACCTCTGTATCAACGTCTAGTATGATGTATTGACAATTTTTAGTTATCAGTTTTTATCCTTTTTTAAACCCCATAGTCTACTGACATGTTTATAGTAGAAATTAAATTGTAAAGGCACATTTGCAAAATGAGAATGTTATTACTGTACTTTAAAATAACTGGACGATCTGAATTAATGCTAGTAAAAATCCTATGAGTAGTGCTAAATGCCATTCAGCTACAGTACAGTGCTTTGAAAGGACAAAATTTTAAATGTGGTTTTTATTAATGTGACTCATAGGAAAAATGGAATATTAAAAATGTTATTCTCTAAAGACTGACCTGATGCAACAAGATGCAAAATATGATATCAACTATGCCCAAACCAAAAATTCAGCAATAATTCAACTTGTTTTTCCAAATTAAGGCCTACAACAGCTAGATCTAGTAATTATTCCCCATCAAGAAAACAGTAACAACAGATTACTTAATTTGAATTTCTGAATTTTCAGAAAGCACAATCTAAAAATCGAAGAAAAATGTGAAGGTCCATTTGGCAGTCTACTATATGCTGACATATCTTTTAGCCAGTCAGTCCCTCCACCTCACTGGGTCCTTGGAGGTTTCTCTAGGAAAAACAAGGGAGATGCATAGAGGCTCTCCTAAGTTCCTTCCAGAACTATCATTCTATAGTCTAGGGCTACAACATAAAAACCACTGACCTTCAGGAGTTCAAAACCAGCCTGACCAATATGATGAAACCCTGTCTCTACTAAAAAATACAAAAAGTTGGCCGGGCGTGATGCTGGGTGCCTATAATACAAGCTACTCGGATGGCTGAGGCAGGAGAATCACTTGAACCCAGGAGACAGAGGTTGCAGTGAGCTGAGGCTGCACCACTGGGCAACGCAGTGAGACTCCGTCTCAAAAAAAAAAAAAAAAAAAAAAAAACCACTGACCTTACCCACCACTGCCACAAAAAACACAAACACTTAAGTACAACTGTGCTATACAAATCTCTGTCCAGACTGATTATTTTCCTTGTTTCTTTCTCAACAGTATTTTAAAGCTTCAAGCTTTTCCGGCCTTCCATCCACTGTTCTTCCTTTTTGAACTCTTATTCTCACAACCAGAAGCTTGAATTTTCTATTCCAACAATGACACTTGTTACTGCCTGTTTTCCTAGGTACAAGAGAGACCACATAATCAAGAACCAAAAAGCTTGCCTAAAAGTATTTCCCCAGTTTCTCCCTGATTGTATTTATACCTGCCCACTTACCCCCTCTTTCCTGTGGCTTCAAAACACAGCTGTTGCTTAAAAGCCTGCCGCTGTCTGGGTCTGCTGCCTTCTCCAAAACACCACAATGGTTGTCATCTATTTTCGCTAGAAACTTACTGCCATGACTTAGAGTAAGTCCTGGCCTCTGACCCATTCTATGAGCCACCTCACCCAGAAACCAGCCCTTTTATTCATTCACTCTCTCAAACACTTACTTTTGTTCAGGAAATGCACCACAAACTGAAATGGAATTTGAGAATCATAATCCATTTATGACCTTGTCATGTCACCAAATCATCAAATAGTAGGGGGGAAGGCAGCAGCACTTCACTGCACTGCCTTCCAACCCAATCCAGACAGACAGAAAGCACAAAAGAGACCAGATCTGCGACCCTAGCTCTGACTACAACACAAAGTCCCTCAGTCTCTGTAAGCTAAGGGGTTGAGCTATACGTTCTCTAACACGCCGTCCTACATCAACATTCTGTGAGCCTCAGAAAGACTACAGTCCCAACTGAAAGTTATAATCTATTCACAAAATCATCTATTTGAAGACACTTCATGCCACATAGATAAGATATAACCCTCGCCCAAATAACCCACCCTAGCAGCTGTGTTCCAGTGAACTACCAACACTTCCCATCCCAATTTCTTTGCCTTATTATTCGAAGTATGGAATCACAGTAACATCACTAGGGAAGCACATTAGAAATGCAGAATCCCTGACCCAGTGAATCAGAATCTGCATTTTCACAAGCTCCCAAGATGACTGGGGGCAGATTAGAATTTGAGAGGCTCTGTGGAAGACACAGAAAACTATAGAAAAAGGAAAGGTTCCAGACTGGCAACTTCTGCTCCTCTCAGAACCTCCTTTGCCTCTCAATCCCACCCTTAATCCATCCACCCCCTTCCCACTGGCAGCCCTGGCCCTAAACCCTCGCAGCCTCTCTCTGCCAAATCACATCTTACCTACCAACCAAACCTGCTGATACCCTGGGAAACAGTGTAGCAAAGAAGAGCTCAACTTAGAAGTCAGGACCGAAATGGCTCAACACTTGATTACTTCAATTGCTTCCTAACTATATGTGTGTAGGCAAGTTATTTAACCTCTCCATGCATATGTAAAATAAAAATTAAGGTGAGGAAATGTACATAAAAGAGATCAGGGACCATGTCAGTACTCAAGATAGCTTTTTTTAACAACACACAGTCAAGGGCCGAGTCTCCC
>NW_016107517.1:2694693-2701132 GCF_001604975.1 Cebus imitator
AGAGACGGGGTTTCACCATGTTGACCAGGATGGTCTCGATCTCTTGACCTCGTGATCCACCCGCCTCGGCCTCCCAAAGTGCTGGGATTACAGGCTTGAGCCACCGCGCCCGGCCCTCCCACTCTTTATTAATTCAACTATATGCTTATTCAGCTAATAGCTGAAGCACATTGATTGCAAAACTCTCACCAATCAGCCTAGCTGCCAGTGTCATCATATTTCCTCTATGCTCCTGGGTCTTGACCCTCTCCATTTTTGTTAAGTTATACAATCACATTATCAAAGGCTAATGAGTCCTCATTGAGCTTAGCACATCCTAATTATTTTCTAACCTCACCAAAATCATTGCTTGCAAGATACCCACACCTCAGAAACAAATGGCTTGTGTACTGCAGATGGCACACCACAGACAGTCCCATGTGCCATCCACTAAAGCTAAAAAGTCACCTGGCAGTGGAGTTCAGGCCAACGTTTCCTCTAGTGAGAGAAGGCTATGATTTTTCAGAATAACTGACTAATTCAAGGCAAGAGTTTGTTCTTTTCCCAACACAAAAGGAAATACGAGAGCCTTAAACTTAGGCACTTAAATCTCAAATCTCATCATCTGTTGTATTGGTGCTGAGAACTAAAACTCATCTTCGAACTTCACCTTCCAATACATAAACAGCAGATTCAATATAGTTTACCTACAGGTATATCTCATTTCCTCTTCATTATCAACATTTTGGGGAAGGAGATAAGCTTCGTTTGCTCTCCTAAACAACCAATGAGAAGGCCGCACACTGGGAGCTGGGTATGCATGACTTCCTCTTGCCCAAGCCCTACTCTCATTTCCTGTTGAGCTAAGAAAAGCAGAGTGCTGCCATCCATGAATTATTGTGTTTGAGCACCAAAAGCCTAGGCAAAATTCATGACTTATTTATCATTTTGCTATTATCACCCTACCCAAATTAGTGGAGGCAAAACCCTAACTCCCAGACGTAGCAGGGCATGCTATAACAGTGCAATTAACAGTGATTATAGATTCTTTTGTAAAATGAAGATATTAAATGTTCATATTTATCTCCATTTATTATATCTCCATCTCAATCCCCAAAAGTTGAATCTTTTGTAATATTCAAAACCTTTTTTTTTTTTTTGAGACAGATTCTCGCCCTGTCGCTGGAGTGCTGTAAGCACAGTCTTGGCTCACTGCAACTTTCGCCTCCCATGTTCAAGCGATTCTCCTGCCTCAGCCTCCGAGCAGCTGGGATTACAGGCGCTCGCCACCATGCCCAGCTAATTTTCTGTATTTTTAGTAGAGATAGGGTTTCACCATGTTGGCCAGGCTGGTCTCGAATTCCTGACCTCGTGATCCGCCTGCCTCAGCCTACCAAAGCACTGGGATTACAGATGTGAGCCACAGTGCCTGGCACTCAACATTGTTAAAATATTCCTTAACGAACCACAAAAGGAAGAGAGGAGACAAAGAGAAAACTGAGATATGACAAAGAAAAGACCAGGGTGCTTAAAAAGTCTGCCAACCCTAGTCACACCATGCAGCCTCCAGTTAAGGGCCAGCTGACTTCAGCTTCTGGAGGGATCCTAGAAGAGATCCACGGAAGAGCCACCACACTACCACACTGAATATGCGCCAATCCAAATTAACTGACCTACGAAAGTATGAGCAAAGAAGCTGATGCTTACACAACATTAAGCCAGCAAGTTTCAGGCATGGTTTGCTACCCAGCAAAGGCTAACTGATTTATTACCACCATCTGATGGGTTTACTTTCTGTCTTCTTAAACCCCATGAAAACATAAACTTTATTCTTTTTTGCCAATTCTGTATCTCCATCATCTAGAATAGCATCTATAGTATTTTCATGTTAAATGAATATACTCATGAATATGCTATATATCTGATTACAACAGCAGTCCCAAACTTTTTGACACAGGGACCAGTTTCAGAGAAGAAACTTTTTCCACAGAAGTGGGCGGGGGGTGGCAGTGGTGGGAGACAGTGACAGATCATTAGACATTAGATTATCAGAAGAGTGTACAACCTAGATCTTTCATATACACAGTTCAAAATAGGATTCATGCTCCCATGAGAATCTAATGCCACCACTGATCTGACAGGAGGTACAGCTCAGACAGCAATGCGAGCAATGGAGAGTGGCAGACAAAGCTTCGCTCCCTTGCCCGCTGCTTGAGGCCTGGTTCCTATTAGGTCAAGGACCAGTACTGGTCTGAAGCACAGAAGTTGGGGGCCCCTGGATTAGAAGACCCTATGTATGTTTTAGTTTTAAAAAAAAAAAAAACAAGGTTTTCTCATGAGAGCTGATGGTAAGGAAAAAAAAAAAACAAGGTTTAAAATTTACAGGAGGAGTATCCCTAATCCAAAATTTGAAACCTTCTAAGCATCAACATGACTCTCAAACTCCAGTGGACATTTCAGATTTCAGACCTCTAGATTAGAAATAGTCTACCATTAAGTACAATGCAAACATTCCAAAATCCAAAATAATCTAAACTACTACTGGTCCCAAGCAATTCAGACAAGGGATATTCTACCTGTATTAGTTAATAAATAATTAGCACTTTAGAGCAGTCATTTTCTACATCTTTAGTACAAGAAAAACTTCACAGTATTGTTATGGGCTGAAACCGTGTCCCCCAAAATTACTGACATGTTGAAACCCTAATCTCCAGTACTTCAGAAAGTGATCAGACTTAGGAACAGGGCCTTTTCAAGAAGTGACTGAATTAAAATAAGGCTGTTAGAGTGAGCCTTAATCCAATCTGACTGCTGTCCTTGTAAGAAGAAGAAATCTGGAAACATACAGACACCAGGGAGGGCTACACAAAGGAAAGGCTATGTAAGAAGGTAGCCACTTGCAAATTAGAAAAAGGAGCCTCAGGAGAAACCAACTCTGCCAACACCTCAATGTTGGACTTCTGTCCTCTAGAACTATGAGAAATGATTTCTATTACTGAAGCCCCCAGACTGTGGCATTTTGTTATGGCAGCCCTAACAGCCTAATGCAAGTATGGAGTTCACATACATTTGTTCTTGAGGGTCTTGAAGCCTCATAATTTTACCACATTCTCTGAATGGTAAAAAATTGAGAGATTCATAGAAGAAAAGTTGAATGGCAAGAATTTCTTAAACGGTTTTTTTTTTTTTTTTTTACCTAGGAGAAGATGGGCTTTAGTCCCATTTCGGTGACTGACAAGTTCTGTGATTCTGGAAGTGGTCCGCAGTGTATGGAACAGATCTTAGATCCATTCTTTTACCAGAAGGTTTGAACAAGACAACCCTCAAGGAGGAGTCCTAGTCCTAACATTTACATATCAGAGTTTACATGGAAGTTATCAGAATGTTCAAATAAATTCTGCACATCATTTATAAAGGAATGTGAATTTCCATTTTGATTCAGAGTTGGCTGGTAAGTGTTGAACTTCTCAGGAAAGTTGGTTTTCTCATGGTTTTTTGATAAAGGGGAAAGCAAGATTCTTAAAGTTAGTTATTTGTGGAAAATAAGATTACTATGAATAGTTATATGACATAGTTGTAGAATCTATTTCTCACTGTATAAGGAGGGGTTTTCTAGCTGTTTTTGTCAAATAATCTCTTTTGAAATGTAAGATAATTATGTTTCTTCACTATATAAATATGTTGCATAGAGATGGCTTAACTTTCTCAAAGCTAATTTCTCAACAAGTTTCTTCACAAGTAGAGGAAATGCATTTTAGCAAAACCTTCCTTCCCTATAATTTATTCTAAACAGGCTGCTTGGATAAAATCTGTGTTCGGATAGTTACTCTTTTACTAACATTTAATAAATAGTTGAAAAAAACTAAATGAAAATGGTTTTGAAAGTATAAGAATAACTATTAAACTAAACCTGAAAAGACTTGATTGTTTAAGCTAGCATTCATGTAGCACCATCAGACGTCCAACATATCTTAAAAGTTACCACTGTTCCTTGAAGCAATGCTCTGGACTGGATTTGAGGTTTGTCTCTATTGTATGAGTGAAGTCATCTGAGTTTCCAGATTGTAAATAAAATGAAAAATTCCCTAGGTATTTGTTATTTTTGGTAGGGTCAGACGATGGGCGATTAGAAATTTTTTTTTTTTTTTTGAGATGTAGTCTCGCTCTGTTGCCCAGGCTGGAGTGCAGTAGCGCGATCTTGGCTCACTGCAACCTCTGTCGTCCGGGTTCAAGTGATTCTCCTGCCTCAGCTTCCAAAGGAGCTGGGATTACAGGTGCCTGCCACTGCACCTGGCTAATTTTTTTTTTTTTTTAGTAGAGACAGGATTTCACCGTCTTGGCCAGGCTGGTCTCTAACTCCTAACCTCATGATCCACCCACCTCGGCCTCCCAAAGTGCTAGGATTGCAAGCATGAGCCACTGAGCCTGGCCAATTTTTGTATTTTTAGTAGAGACAAGTGTTGCCATGTTGAATTCCTGACCTCAAGCAACCCACTTGCCTCAGCCTCCCAGAGTGCTGGGATTACAGGGGTGAGCCACCGAGCTAGGCCTTTTTTTGTTTGTTTGGAGGCAGGGTCTCACTCTGTCACCCCAGGCTAGATTGCAGTGGCGTGATCTCAGCTCACTGCAACCTCTGCCTCCTGAGTTCAAGCAATTTTCATGCCTTAGCCTCCCAAAGTGCTGGGATTACAGGCAAGAGCCAGCACACCCAGCTGGAAGATTCGAAATTTTTTGATTGATCGCTGTCAAACTGGAACACAGGGGGAAAGCAAAGTACATTTTTACTTAGATTAAATATTTTAAGCACAATCAAGATTTTGGTTTAAGGCCAGGAGCAGTGGTTCATGTCTGTAATCCCAGCACTTTGAGAGGCCGGCAGACGGATCACCTGAGGTCAGGAGTTCAAGATCAGCCTGGCCAACATGATGAAACTCCATCTCTACTGAAAATACAAAAATGAGCCAGGTGTGGTAGCACAGGCCTGTAATCCCAGCTACTTGGGAGGAGGCACAAGAATCGCCTGATACTGGGAGGTGGACGTTGCAGTGAGCCAACATGGTGCCAGTACACTCCAGCTTGAGTGACAGAGTGAGATGCGGTCTCAAAAAAAAAAGTTTTGGTTTAACAGAAACTTTTCATTAATCCTTGACATTCAAGGTGAACTACTTCTTAATGTTCCAAGGCCAAGGTCTTTGATCTTCCTTAAGAAACAAATTTTTCGGCCTGGTACAGTGGTTCATGCCTATAAATTCCTGCATTTGGAGAGGCCAAGGCGGGTGGATCACCTGAGTCCTAGGAGTTCAAGACCAGCCTGGCCAACATGATAAAACCCCACCTCCAAATTGGCTGGGTGTGGTGGTGGCCGCATCTGTAATCCCAGCTACTCAGAAGGCTGAGGGAGGAGAATCGCTTGAACCCAGGGGGCGGAGGTTGCTGTGAGCCGAGATCTCACCACTGCACTCCAGCCTGGGCAACAAGAGCGAAACTGTCTCAAAAAAAAGAAACAGCAAATTTCTCGATACTTTTGTGATGACAGGTATATTACCTAGGCATGAAATCTGTACATATTCTGAAATAGACATTATTTTTAACAATAAGAAATTATCGATCTAAGTAGAGTTATTCCACATCTAGTATTCTTGGTGTGGTTCCTTTTCCTTAGGTCTTTTGTTTATTTCTCTTCTGTACTATATGGTCCTTATTTTACAGCACCACTAAGATTCTGAAAGAACCAGTGACATTATCAAATTATTTCTTGATGTATTTTCAGGGGGAAGATTTGGGAATGTCTCCAGATGCTCCTATCATAAATATGTGGGAGCCCCCGTATCTGTGATATGTACATAGGTAAAAATAGACACTAGTCTGCAAATTAGTAGAGACTTTAATTGTGAGAGGAATAAGTCCCAATTCATAAAGCTTTTGGCAACTACAAAAGAAAAGCTCCTTTAAAATGTGCTCAGATCAGTCATTTGCTTAAAAAAAAAAAAAAAAAAAAGAGAAAGCAAAATCAATAGGTTCTTTTGAAAAACAAAATTGGAAGGCTGATTTAGACTTCCTAATTTCAAAACTTACCACAAAGCTACTACTGTAATCAAGACAGTATGGTACTGGCACAGGATAGACACAGAGATCAACAGAACAGAATTAAGCACCCAGGCCAGGCTCAGCAGCTCACATCTGTAATCCCAGCACTTAGGGAGGCAAAGGCAGAAGGATCACTTAAGCGCAGGAGTTTGAGACCAGCCTGGGCAACCTAGGGATACCCTATTCGACACAAAAAGGAAAAATAAAGAGTTACAGTCCAAAAATAAAAGAAAAAGAGTCCAGAAACCTTCACATTCAAGGCCAACTGATTTTCAAGTACTTTATGTCAAAACAATTCAAAGTAAAAAGAATCACCTTTTCTTTTTTTTTTTTTTTTTTTTTTTTTTTTTTTTTTTTTTTTTTTTTTTTTTTT
>NW_016107517.1:2701277-2705489 GCF_001604975.1 Cebus imitator
GAGACGGGGTTTCACCATGTTGACCAGGATGGTCTCGATCTCTTGACCTTGTGATCCACCTGCCTCGGCCTCCCAAAGTGCTGGGATTACAGGCTTGAGCCACCGCGCCCAGCAGAATCACCTTTTCAATAAATAGGTCTGGGACAACTGCAAAATGAATTTGTATCCCAACTTCACAATATGCACAAAATTAATTCAAAATGGATCAAATAACTAAATGTTAACAGCCAAAACTACAAAAGTTTGCAGAAAACATAGGAGTAAATCTTCATAACTTTGGATTAGGAAGTCATTTTTTACATGTGACACCAAAAGCACAAGAAAAGGAAATAGATCATTTGGACTTCATTAAAATTAAAAGTTAATGTGCTTCAAAGAATACCATGAAGAAAGTGAGAAGACAGCCAGAAGACAACAAATAAAATGGAAGAAAATTTTTGCAAATCATATACCCAGCAAGGAACTTGTATATGGGACATAAAAAGAACATTTTCGCCCCAAAATTTAAAAAACGTTATCACCCAATTTTAAAAATGGGTTAAAGACATTCAAATGACCAACAAACAAATGAAAAGAAGCTCAACATCATTAGTCACTAAAGAAATGCAAAATGAGACTTCATACGCACTAGGACAGTTCTAATGAAAATGATAGATAATTACAAGTATTGGCAAGGATATGAAGAAACTGAAACCTTCATGTATAGCCGGTGGAAACATAAATGCGACAGCTGCTTTGGAAAACAGTCCATTAGTTCCTCAAAAGGTTAGACACAGCTACTATAAAACCCAATAGTTCCACTCGTACATATATACACAGCATAATCCACACAAAAATTTGAACACAAATGTTCACAACAGCATTATTCCTAACAGCCCAAAAGTGGAAACAATCCACATCTCTATTAGCTAATGAATGAAAAAAATGTGGCATATCGATAAATGTTATATTATTTGGTAATAAAAGAAATAAAAAGTAGCAATACACAGCACAACATGCATAACTTTTGAAAACATTATGCTAAGTGAATAAGCCAGTCACAAAACACATTGTTTGATTCTACTTATCTGAAACATCTACAATAGGTAAATCTACAAAGACACAAAGTAGATTAGTGTTAGCCTAGGGCTGAGATGGGGAAGGAGGGGTGGTAGTGACAAGAGGATTAGGGTATGGGGTTATTTTGTAAGTGATGAAATGTTATAAAATTGACTGTGGCAATGGTACAAAATTCCATGAATATACTTAAAGGCATCAAATATATACCTTAAATGGGTGAAGAGCGTGATGTATGAATTACATCTCAAAAATCTGTTACTGAAAAATGGCTCTTTGAAAATCTAAGGTTGTTCTCCTTCTTCCCATTACCCATATCAAAAAAAGAAGAGGGGACTGCTTTCACAGAAACAGATTAAAAATGGCATTGGACTTCCACTTCTGCCCAAGATGAAGTCAACTGATTTAACTTTCCACCTGAAACAGAATAAACCCACACAAAATTTATGCAACAATGGTTTTCAAGAAACTGAACATCAAGCAATGAAGAACAATGATCCCTGAGAGACAGGAAACAAATGAGTCATCTAACTACCTAGGCTTACTCCCCTAACAGAGTTTTTATTTAGGCCACGGCACAGGGAGAGGAAACCCAGGCACAATCAAGCAGACTCCCTTAGCTGAGGAGGAGCTGAGAGTCTGGAAAGGCCAAGAGGGCTAAAGTTCAAGGTGGGAATAAAGAGACAAAAGCTGCACAGAAGAATAGAAGGATTCCAGAGATGTGCAGATGAGCCTCTGTGTATTCAGCCAAGTACTGATCAGCACCCGCATGTGACAAAACCTACCATCCGAGGCTGGATAGTAAAAAAAAAATTCTAAAGGAACAGTGACAGTGTTCACACAATGATGAGAATAGTGCCTGTTCCCCCTAGAAAGACTGCAAAAAAACATTTATAAACTATGGGAAACTGAAGAGAGTACTCAGAAAGGTCTTGCCCAAGCAGTGGGAAATAACCAGCACTACCACTGCCCCAGACCTACTTAACGAAATTCATAAAAGTGGGACCTTACAAAGCTCAAAGAACACAAAATAAACACAAAAATACCCAGCTCCAAACAAGGTAAAATTCATAATGTCTGGCATCCACTCAAAGGCTACAAGAGAGCGAAATATAACCGATAATGAGAAGATTGATCAATCCAAAACTGACACAGATGTTATAATTACAGATGGAGACATTAAAACAGCTCTTATAAGGCCAGGTGTGGTGGCTCACGCCTGTAATCCCAGCACTTTGGGAGGCCAAGGGGGGCAGATCAGGAGGTCAGGAGCATGAGACCAGTCTGACCATCACGGAGAAACCCCATCTCTACTAAAAATAAATACAAGAAAAAAAAAATTAGCCAGGCGTGGTGGTACATGTCTGTAATCCCAGCTACTCAGGAGGCTGAGGCAGGAGATTTGCTTGAACCCGGGAGGCAGAGGTTGTGGTGAGCCAAGATCATGCCATTGCACTACAATCTGGGCAACAAGAGCAAAACTCCACCTAAAAAAAAATAAAAAATTTTTCTGGATCTGATGAAACTGCTAAACCCACACAGATCCAAGAAGCTCACAAACCACAAGCACAAGAAACATGAAAAAAAAATACATGGCACAACATGGTCAAACTGCTCCAAAGTAGAAATAAAGGGAAAATCTCAAAAGCAGCCGGAAAAGAGTGACATGTACATACAAAGGGACACAATAAGGATTGACAGCAGATTTCTCAGCAGAAGAAATTGAAGAAGACAGTGGAATAACATGTCTATAATACTGAAAACCATGTCAAACTAGAATTCTATACCCAACAAAAATATCTTCAAAAATGGAAATGGAAAAAAAATGTTTTCAGACATACAAAAGCTGAAAGAATTCATCACCAGCAGACTTGCACTACAAAAAATGTTAAAGTCCTTCCAGCAGAAAAAAAAGATACCAAACATTGTGTAGATATATGTAACTACACAAGAAATGCAGAGCACCAGAAATGGTAATCATATGGGTACATGTGTTAAGGTTTTGTTCCTTAACTGTAAGATGACTGTATAAACAAATATATTTTTGATTTATGATATACATAAAAAAGTAAGCTAGATGCAGCAGCTCTTTTATATTTTCCAGATCTCTACTGGATTTTTTTTAAACATATGGAATACAGTTATAATAGCTGGATTTTTTGGGTTTTTTTTGAGACAGAGTCTCATTCTATCGCCAGGGTGGAGTGCAGTGGCATGATCTCGGCTCACTGTAATCCCAGCACTCTGGAGGGCCAAGGCGGGTGGATCACTTGAGGCCAAGAGTTCAAGACCAGCCTGGCCAACATGACAAAACCCTATCTCAACTAAAAATAAAAAAATCAGCCAGGCATAGTAGCACACACCTGCAATACCAGCCACTCAGGAGGCTGAGGCACAAAAATCACTTGAACGTGGGAGACAAAGGTTGCAAAGAGCCAAGATCACACCACTGCACTCCAGCCTGGGCAAGATGAGGAGACACTGTCTCAAAAAAATAAAATAAATAAAAGTAAAATGTATACTAAAGTACTGTAAGGCCAAGTGGGTACAAATGGAAGTAT
The DNA here is from genome assembly GCF_001604975.1 of Cebus imitator. NCBI lineage: Eukaryota > Metazoa > Chordata > Mammalia > Primates > Cebidae > Cebus > Cebus imitator. The sequence continues at coordinate 2,704,895 of NW_016107517.1, forward strand.
CCCATAGTAAGGTACAGTATCATTTGAAGGTAGACTATGATAAGTTAAAACATGTGCTACAAACCTAAAGCAACCTATAAAATAACCTAAGTAGATTTTATGGCTAATAAGCCAGCAAAAAGAATCACTAAAAAGCAAAAACAAAAACAAAAAACAAAAAAAAAATGGGAAAGACAGGCTACCAATGAAATCAAGTCCTCTGCTGATAGAGCCAGCAAGAAAATAAACAGAGAATAATGAACAAGAATAAATAAGCATCCTATTTAAAATAAATAAATAAGCATCATATTTAAAATTCAACACTTAAGTCACTTTTTTCATATAACAGTAAGAATACATTTTCAGCTAATTAGAAAACTCATGAATTGTCTAATGCAATCTTCAAGTTGATAACTGACAAAGCCCTTAGTTTTACAAAACAAAGCAAAAAGAATTTCACACTTTGAAAGCCATCATTAGTAACTATAAGGTCCCATTTTTCCAGTATGATTAGAGAATGGTTAGAAATATTTCACTCAAGAAATGCCAGATATAGGTGACGGGGGATGGAGGCAGCAGACCACCTTGCCATGTTGTAACAACCCTGCATGATCTG
>NW_016107517.1:2705962-2707223 GCF_001604975.1 Cebus imitator
TTTTAATCGTTTTTTATATAACCTGAGCTACAGAAACTTATTAAAAACTATGTGACTATCACAAACGTGTACAACATTGTTCCCATTTTACAGAGGATCCTTTCAGCCCTAACATCATGGGAACCTGCAGCTGAAGAAAGCAGTCTCCCCATGTGTGTAACATAGGACAGAATGTGGCCTACTTCAGGCCGGCCATTTACCAGATATTCCAGATATTGCTCATAAGACAATCTGAGTCCTGATGAAGGCCTCTCCTTCACCCATACGGTAATATTCAGGGTGCTAACTCCTGATAGAGGAGATTCAAAAGCAAGGAACACCAAGCAGTGCAGATGTAGGAGGCAAGGCTTCCTCAGAGACAGCTGGCTCAAGGCAAACTAAATGGAGGCAGTCAATTACCATAATCAATGGAACACACCCCTCCTATCTTTATTCAAAGTAGTACTAACCAAGATGATGAATCATCAGCTCAGTGGCTGGTGTTAACTCCTAGCAGACTGTTCACTGCTCCACATACAACTATGCCTCATCTAGAGCATATGAATTGAAATCACAAAGCTTCACTGTGCATACCACCATATCTGTTTTATCAGCTCTAACTTAGCTATCACGTCACACACTCCCATAGGCCCCTGCTGTTCCCCATCTGCAATATCACCTTTAACTGTGTGTTCATTTTCTGCCTTACACATTAGGCTATACGCTACACAAGAGCACAAGCTGACTGCCTTTCTGTCCACTGTCACCAGTGAGCAAGCCTCACATGGTGCCTGGCATATATTATAAACACATTGAGTATAGATTAATAAATAAATAAAGGAAATCTTGACTAGCAGAGAAGGCTCAAAGTATGTGTAGATGGTGAAATAAGAAACAAAAACCAAGCCTTGAAATCACTGAAGGGTAAAGAGCTGAACATCTGTCAGATTTTTCTGGGAATCAAGGGAGGGAACAAGAATAGATGAGAAAATGTGTACATATAGAGAACTAAGATGCTCTAATATCCCAAGTTTAAACTGGAAAGGCCCTGCAATTTGAGTCATGCCCTAGCAGGAGAATGAATACACCCAAAGAACTGTGTGTGTCACTTAAATGTACATACTCAACCTCAGGCATTACTCATGTCTAACATGGGATCTCCAACAAATTATAAGTACCTTGATGCAGGCCGGGCGCGGTGGCTCACGCCTGTAATCCCAGCACTTTGGGAGGCCGAGGCGGGTGGATCACGAGGTCAAGAGATCGAGACCATCCTGGTCAA
>NW_016107517.1:2708489-2710725 GCF_001604975.1 Cebus imitator
TTAATAGCTTCTGCTTGAGATAAGAAAAATTGCAGTCTAGTATCACATAGTCAACAGCTGCCTATTATACAAGGGAATTCTCCCAGAAAAATAGAAGGAAAAATTAGTTTGGCCTAATTCCTGATACTAGTGACACTGCTGATAGTGAATAGTTTGTCTTTACAGTGGTAACAAATTATATTCATATTTTTTAAATTGACTTAAGGCCTTACCAACATGGTGAAACCCCATCTCTATTAAAAATGTAAAAATTAGCCGGGCGTGGTGGCTCACACCTGTAATCTCTGCTACCTGGGAGGCTGAGGCGGGATAATCACTTTAACCCAGGAGGTAGAGGCTGCAGTGAGCCGAAATCATGCCACTGTACACTCCAGCCTGGGCAAAAGAGTGAGGCTGCATCTCAAAAAATAAATAAATATACAACAAAGCCACAGCTCATATGAAGAAATAAATAAATAAATAAACTCACACTCATAACTAATAAGAGTGGAGAAGATAAAGGATGCAGGGACGCAAAACTTCCAACTGTTTTTCCCTCATTCAGATGGTCACCCAGGGTCATCAGAACCAAGTGTTTGGTTATACTAACAAGAAAGGAGAAGACCCAAACAGATAAATTCCCCCTCCTTTCTCCCTTCTGTGGACAACTTAAGATGCAGTTCCATCAAAGTCAATCAATTGGTGAACAGGTAACAAACGTGGTATAACCACAACCAAAAATTCAGCAATAAAAAGGAACAAAGCACCACACTGTGACATGGTCGAACCTCAAAAACACTAAACACAGAAGACCACACATTGTAGGATTCCATTTATATGAAATGTTCAAAAAAGACAAATTAATACTGACAGATTAGTGGTTGCCTAGGGCTCTGGGTTAGAATGGGGATTAACTGTAAATCAGAATAAGAAATCTTATTGGCATGATCATAGTGTTCCAACATTGATCTGTGGTGATGGTTGTACCACTCAGTAAATTTACTAAATATCACTGAAATGTAAGCTTGAATTGGGTTAATTTCATAATACAGAAAATATACCTCAATAAAGCTGCTTTAAAAAAAATACTGCTGAAAAAACTCCTCTATCTCTCAAAGACTTGTTCAGAGCAGCAGCCAACATGGTAATTAACACATATCACGGCACTGCTTGGCATCTTGCCTCACTTTCCTGCTTCCTCATCCTCATCTCCCTCAGCTTGCATCTCCCAAATTAAGTATCTCTGACAGAGGTCATGCAGTAAGGTCAGAGAGGTTACGCATTGCCCACCCTTGTTTTCATTTTTTGTTGTTACTGTTAATGTTTTGTTGGTATTGTTATTGTTCTGGATGAAAATAAACACCTCAGCAAAACCCTAATTTCAAAATCAAATACACAACTTTTGGTTAAACGTGGTAAACTGATCACATGAATTAGTAGGGATTACTTCCCATAAAAATGATTTTAAAGTAAACAGAATAAAGCGTAATGGGGGAAAGAGGTAGTAGAGATCATTTCTACCAGATTTTAACAGCTAAAAAGTGGATGGTGAGAGGCCAAGGTGGGCAGACCGCTGGAGCCCAGTAACCTGGGGAAGATGTCAAATACATCTCTACTAAAAATTTTAAAAATTAGCTGGGCATGGTGGTGCGCACCTGTAGTCCCAGCTACTCAAGAGGCTGATGTGGGAAGTTTGCTTGAGCCCAGGAGGTCGAGGCTGCAGTGAGCTGTGATTACACCACTGTACTCCAGCCTGGGAGACAGAGCAAAACCCTGCCTCGAAAGATGATTGACTGAGGGGAAGTGGCTCATGCCTGTAATCCCAACACTTTGGGAGGCCAAGGCAGGCAGATCACTTGAGGTCAGGAATGCGAGAACAGCCTGGCCAACATAGTGAAACCCCAAAATACAAAATTTCGCCGGACATGGTGGTGTGCATCTGTAGTCCCAGCTACTTGGGAGGCTGAGGCATAAGAATCACTTGAACCCAGGAGACAGAGGTTGCAGTGAGCCGAGATCGTGCCACTGCATTTCAGCCCAGGCGACAGTGAGACTCTGTCAACAACAGAGGGGAAAGGGAAAAAGAAAGGGAAAGGGAAAGGAAAAGGGAAAAGGAAAGGGAAAAGGGGAAAGGGGAAACGAAAGAAAAGGAGAGGGAAAGAAAAAAGAGGGAGACAGAGAGGGAGGGAGGGAGGGAAAGAAAAAGAAAGAAAGAGAAGGAAAGAAAGAGAGAGAGAGAGAGAAAGAAGGAAGGAAG
>NW_016107517.1:2710770-2715887 GCF_001604975.1 Cebus imitator
AGGGGAGGGGAGGGAAGGAAGGGAAGGAAGGGGAGGAAGGGGAGGAAGGGGAGGAAGGGGAGGAAGGGGAGGAAGGGAAGGAAGGGAAGGAAGGAAGGAGAGAGCCTGCAAGCAAGAGAGAGGGAGGGTGGGAGGGAGGGAGATGGAGTAGTAACTGACTTAGTAAGAGAAAACGATGACACCCTAAGTGCCTACCAAGGATACCAAAAAGAAGCGAGACAGTTGGACCTACAAAACCATGAGAATATCATCATTTGGAATAAACAAATACCAAGTGAGGTGCAAGGACAAAATCAGAACTGATGAAAGTTTGTATATTTAGTGGTTGAAAGCCCCAGGTCCCCTTTGCCTTACACAGTCTGGTAACTGTTTCGCATCACTCCACAACCACAGGAAACCAGAGATTTAGTCCCTAAAGAAACCAAAAGCAGTTATGTTCCAGACAAGAGATGAGGCAGTGATGGGACAAAGGGATTTTCAGCCATATGAGGACTTAAAACCTTAATACCTATATACCCTTTCTTTTAAAACCACTAGAGGATGTGCTTCAGGAAAATAAGATAGTAAACCAAAAAGGAAGACTGCGGAATCCAGGAAACAGACACTCCAGGTCTACAGCTACATGCCAGGTCCCGGGGCAACCACACCTGCCCAGCTATGAGGAAACTCCAGGGAGAAAAAATGGAAACCAATAGGTTATCTGCAACAATAAATTATCTGATATGTGGTATTAAATTAAGCATTTGGAAAACGTAATAAAGATTAAACTTTGCTAGACATTTGTTATACCTTTAGGATATCTGAGAAGGAAGGCAATGATAGGTACTAATGATAGAAAACTACGCAAATGAAAAAGTAAAAGCAATGTGGGGACAGAGGGCTATTTAAAAAAGGAAATGTAATTGTATAGGACTGCTTGGCTCACATATAAATGGTATTTACATAGTCTTGATAAAAGAAACAACTATCATTTCAACCCAAAATTATGATACGTCCATTTAAGGGAGGTAGCAGGTATAGGAGTTAAATATTCAAATACTATTGAAATAAGTAGTTCAGTAACTATAACTACTGCTAGAGGAAGTCAATAAATGTATAAAATTGATAAATCAAGAAATAACCACATAAGTATATAATTTAGAAATATAGCAGTAAATTTCAGATGTAGCAGCTGAAAGAATTGAAAATAGATGCTTTTGGAGAACCCAATGACTCCAACTTCTGATATGAGCACTTTAGTATCATGTGATTACAACTGCATTTATAACTGTTAAGACCCTATTTATCATATAAAGGATTTTTTAAAGTTATAATGTAAAAGTGGGTTTTTTTCTTTCATTTATTTAAATGTAATAGGATAACTTGTTCATAATTAGCCATATTTCAGACAGTTCCAAAGCACAGGGGTCAAAGATGTTTTGGCACTTAAGCACAAAGCTGTAAGCGGCACCTGCTCTAGCTTCCCACTGTTCAAGGGTGGGAGAGCCAACTACTGGGCACAGACAACAGCCCTCAATTCTCCAGCTCACTAACGCACCAACCCCCAAGAGCTTACTAATTCAATCCTGCCAGTTCAGTGTTCCTCAAAGTGTGGTCTCCTGGCCACATCAAGATCATTTCCAAAATTAAAAATAAGGGTATGAAAACTTTATCACCTGAGTTTCTTATGCTTTTAAAAAAGAAAACAAAAACAAAAACGTTTACAGCAATTTGACTGGGTAAAACTGTCTTTTGATTCTAATAGAAAAAAAAATAGGCTGATATTCTACATGTCTACCTTTTCATTTCACTTTTCTTTTCTTTTTTTTGAGACAGAGTCTCGCTCTGTTGCCCAAGCTGGAGTGCAGTGGCGCGATCTCGGCTCACTGCAACCTGCATATCGGGTTCAAGCAATTCTCCTGCCTCAGCCTCCTGAGTAGCTGGGATTACAGGCGCGTGCCACCACGCCCGGCTAATTTTTGCGTTTTTAGTAGAGAAGGGGTTTCACCATGTTGGTCAGACTGGTCTCGAACACCTGACCTCATGATCCTTCCGCCTCAGCCTCCCAAAGTGTTGAGATTATAGGCATGAGTCACCATGTCTGGCCTCATTTCACTTTTCTACTCATTTGTTTTTACTATAATTTAAAGCACAGAGAAGCCCTGCTGAGGTTGAGCCACTTAAGATGAATACATTGCAGCATGTGCCATTTCCATGTGTCAGTGCATTCGTTGTGTCTGAACACAATTGTGCTGGGCAGGGGACCCAGGGAGATGCAGACAACACAGAATGTATGACTGACTTTCCATATCTGGCATTTTGTGTCCATCCTCCATTTTCCTTTTCTTTTTTTTTTTAAGATGGGGTGTCTCCATGATGGCCAGGCTCGTCTTGAACTCCTGACCTCAGGTGATCCACCCACCTCGGCCTCCCAAAGTGCTAGGATTACAGGCGTGAGCCACCGTGCCCGGCCTCCCCGTTTTTCTTGAGCTCCATTAGTGTAGATGGATCATCTGCTTCATTTACCACTGAATATCTAACTCACAGAACAGGAGCCAGCCAGCACATATCCACAGTACTTGCGTTTGGTTAATATGGTTAATCGTTTTTCATTTTGTCTCCTCAATTTAGTTCTACCTAATGCTACCTAGATATCAAAGTTTCTAAGATTCCAGTTTTTAAAACCTGGGATGTCCTAAAATTTATCATGGTGACTTTTCCTTAGAGATTCTTACAGAAAAAACTACCTCCCAATGTATCACTTTATTAATTACTCAAGAGTCACGTTCTCTTCTGAATAATGCTCACCAACTCTTATTACTGAACCAGCTCCATAATAAAAGAACAAATTCTGTTTGGTGAGCTGTGATATAACCTTATAAAACCTAAGAACCACTGCTGCCACAGTGGTCACCAGTAATAAATATAAGATTACCTTGGCCTTCATTTTCTTCCTACTCATCTTTCCATGTCTAAAAACTTTACCCTGACCTGGGTTCGAGACCAGCCTAGCCTGTATGGTGAAACCCCATGTCTACTAAAAATACAAAAATTAGCCAGGCGTGGTGGTGCACGCCTGTAGTCCCAGCTCATCAGGAGAATCACTTGAACCCGGGAGGCGAAGGCTGCAGTGAGCCGAGCTTGCATCACTGCACTCTAGCCTGGGCAACAGAGCAAGACTCGATCTCAAAAAAAAAAAAAAAAAAAAATACACACACACACACACACACACACACATTTATAAAATATTGGTTTAAAAAAGGCAAAATACAAGTTTTCAGCTAAGCAAATCAACGTACACTTATCAAAGTTTCAAGCAGTAAGGAGTTAAAAATCCATCATCAGCAGAGTTTTGTTTGGTAGTTGTATTTTCTCTAGAGCTTTTGATGTTTCTGAGTTAGTAAAATAGTTTTTAAAAGTCTGGAGTTGAAACTCTTTAAGAGAGCAACACACCAATACTTGTTCAACAGGGCTGATTTCTTCCCACCTTACCCAAGTACAGAATCTTCCAGCATGAAGGAAATCTATGTCTCAGAACAAGCCTGAACATGCCTCTCAGAGGCAGATCAGCTGACATGATCTCCTCCTAATGACAACATCTAGTTCTACAAAGTTCATTTTGCCCCACTGGATGTCTTTACCTCCAATGAAGAATAAGAGACACTACACTTAAAAGATAATACTTAGAGAACCCCTCACAAAAGTTTTAAGTACTTGCTCCAAAATGCTAATGATTTTTTTTTTTTTTTTTTTTAGATGGAGTCTCGCTCTGCTGCCCAGGCTGGAGCGCAGTGATATGATCTCAGCTCACTGCAACCTCTGCCTCCCAAGTTCAAGCAATTCTTCTGCCTTAGCCTCCCGAGTAGCTGGAACTACAGGTGCACACCACCACACCTGGCTACTTTCTGTATTTTTAGCAGAGACGGGGTTTCACCATGTTGGTCAGGCTGGTCTCGAACTCCTGACCTCAGGTGACCCACCCACCTCGGCCTCCCAAAGTGCTAGGAATCCCAACGCTTTAAAGGGACATACCAAAACCTGCAGAGAACAGTGAACTCAACAAGTTAAACCCAGCAAAAAGTAACGCCCAAGTATCTACCCCACCCTCTCCTCCTCTCTACCACCACTGCCACTATCCTGCCCCGGCCTTCCCCTCCTGTCACTGGACCACTGTCCAAGGCCAACCATCTTACCAGCTCATTCCCAACACACATCTGGATCAAGTCCCCTACTTCAGGGATCCCCAATTCCAATGAAAACTTTCAGTGGCTCCTCAATGCTTAAAGATGTCTCTCCTCAAGTCCAAATAATATCTCCTTGAAATTCCCACTACTCCCTAACCTTCCTACCATTCCCAAAGGTCACTCTTTGCCCTACTGCCACACACACACCTCACCCCTCCCCTGCCTTTCTTCAATAAATGAGGGGGCTACCATTACCACAGTGTTGAATGGACGTCGAATGAGCGAACTCTTAGTGTTAGCTCCCCTTACCATCAAGGTCTTTGGGCCTAGGGTACACTTGTCCTCACCTCCAGGGTCCATATTATACCCTTCCTCCAATGACAAGATCAGAATGGGTCAGTCTTCCATAAAGTCTATGATCCCTCCTTTGAGTGAACCTTGATTTCAGACATTTCACCTGCTGAATTCTGAACTCCCTGACTTCCATGTTACTGTTACTGGATTTTCCCTCTGGCCCCTTACAGTCCTTCCAAAACTCAGAATTGTCCTCAGGCTGACAATCTTTTTTTTTTTTTCCAAGACGGAGTTTCGCTCTTGTTGCCCAGTCTGGAGTGCAATGGTGCAATCTCGGCTCACTCCACCTCCCAGGTTCAAGTGATTCTCCTGTCTCAGTCTCCTAAGTAGCTGGGATTACAGGAACCCATCACTATGCCCGGCTAATTTTTTGGTATTTCACCATGTTGACCAGGATGGTCTCGAATTCCTGACCTCAGGTGATCCGCCCGCCTCAGCCTCCCAAAATGCTGGAATTACAGACGTGAGCCACTGTGCCCAGCCAGCAATCTTTTATTCAAGACATTTGGAATATCAGCCATCATATGCTCACAGAAAGCTAAATAATAGTTAACCCAAGAAAAACACAAAAATCATCAAATAAATTTTTTTTTTTTTTTT
>NW_016107517.1:2715897-2752493 GCF_001604975.1 Cebus imitator
AGTGCAATGGTGCGATCTCGGCTCACCGCAACCTCCGCCTCCTGGGTTCAGGCAATTCTCCTGCCTCAGCCTCCTGAGTAGCTGGGACTACAGGCACGCGCCACCATGCCCAGCTAATTTTTTGTAGTTTTAGTAGAGACGGGGTTTCACCATGTTGACCAGGATGGTCTCGATCTCTTGACCTCGTGATCCACCGGCCTCAGCCTCCCAAAGTGCTGGGATTACAGGCTTGAGCCACCACGCCCGGCCCTAAATAAATATTTAAAATAACAATAAGGCCGGTGCAGTGGCTCACACCTATAATCCCAGCACTTTAGGAGGCCGAGGTGCAATCACTTGAGGCCTGGAGTTGGAGGCCTGGAGTTCAAGACCAGGCTGGCCAACATGGTGAAACCCTGTCTCTACAAAGGAGACAAAAATTAGCTGGGTGCGATGGCACACGCCTGTAATCCCAGCTACTCAGGAGGGTAAGGCAGGAGAATCACTTGAACCCAGGAGACAGAAGTTATAGTGAGTGCAGATGGTACCACTGCACTTCAGCCTGGGCTACAGAGGGAGATTTCATCTCACAATAAAATAAAATAATAAAATCCAAAATAACACGGAAACAAACTTCATTTACTTCTGGTTTTAATTTTTCACACTATCATTGTCCCCACTGATCATACCACCGACGCTTCTTTAATAAATATATGGTATTCTGAATGCAACCTTATGAAGAAAAATTTACAATTTTTTTTAAGTTCATGAGTATTCTCTCAAAAACCTAAGGGTGAAAATAAATTTCTCTAAACAGAATATATGGTTTTTCACCTCCCTCTGTTAAGATGAAGTTATATACTGTTCAACTATACCAGACCATTTGCTGCTGTTGTCAGAGATACAGAAAATTCAAAGTTAGCCCCCAAAAAACTGGATCAAGTCCCCTATTCTCAAGGATCCCCAATTCTAACTATACCTTTCAGTGGCTCCTCAATGCTTAAAGATGTCCCTCCTCAAGCCCAAATAATATCGCCTTGAAATTCCCTCTACTCTCTAACCTTCCTACCATTCCCAAAGGTCCCTCTTAGCCCTACTGCCACACACACGCCCCACCCCTGCCTTTCTTCAGTAAATGAGGGGTCTACCATTAGCACAGTTTCGAAGGGAAGTTGTTTACCCCAAAGAAAGCTATTTGGTAGAACCTATCAAATCTCAGAAAACTCTCTCTTTTCAACTCATTCACTTCATGTAAATATAGATGCCTCAAAATAAGCAACCTCCGCACTAATGAAAAATAGAAAATGTGACACTAAAATAAATTAGGACTACAAGTTCTGCTTACAGATTTAACCTGAAATTATGCTTAAAAATAAAGACCTTTTTACAAATAACAAATCAGTAACAAGTATCTTTCAAACTTTAATGCTATTCATCCTAAAGGGTGTTTAGCAGCAATAAACATACTCTGGAGTGTTAATAATCTAATCCCAAAGCTACCACAAGCAAATCATACGGACAAAAATCCTAAATTAACCCTTATGCATAATGGCAAATGGTTCTAGAAATCAAATACTTAAAAAGAAAAAAAAAAAAAGTGGTGTTCTGCTATTTTCACCACCTCTAAGACTGAAGCTCCCAATACCTAATGTAGATGATGGGTTGATCGATGCAGCAAACCACCATGGCATGTGTATACCAACGTAACAAACCTGCATGTTCAAAAAAAAAAAAAAAAAGAAAAAAGTATAGTAAAAAAAATTTTTCTTGATGTATGAGACAATCAGGAAAATGTTAACATTGGATATATGATATTTTTCTACGTGTGATAACAATGTGATTGTGTAAAAAAGAAACATTCTCAAGTATTTATGGCTGAAATGGCATTTGGGGTTTACATTAAGATAAAGGAGGAGAAGAAGAATACAGATGAGACAAGTTTAGTCATGTGCTGATAACTTAAACTTAGCTCTCTACTCATTATGTTTGAAATTTTCCATAATAATATAAAAATGAAACTGCTTATGAGCAAGATCTCAGGCACTATTTTGTTCAGTAATGTAGGCAACTTTTGCACAGATTTCTTAATCCCTTAGGTTTGCATCATTAGAGAAATTCTCAACCTATGTAGAGACTTTATAGCAGACAGCTGTGTCATGCCGGTATCCCAAATACTTCCCAAACGTAGTGCTCAGCAAATCTACTTCAAAAGCTTGGGAGGGTGGGGGTGATGGAACTAAAATGCCAGTGAGGGGAAATAACAATGAACCTGCCCAGGCCTTACCATAAACAGCTCCCACCTCTTAAAACCAACAAATACAAACTAGGGTTTCCTTCTTTCCTTTAAAGACTTTGTTGCCTTCTAGCTTACTTCTCTGTCCCTAGCATCCATGCTGACCAAAAAAGACACAAACAATCCAACTACTGTGTAACCAGGTCAAAAACAAGCTCTGGCTAATTCACTTGGAAGACTACACTCACCACTCAGATTTGGCCAGAAAAACTGGGTTAGAAAAAAACTGGTGCTTAAACAAACAGCGGACGGAGGAGAATGTCTTTTAGCCAGTTACCAACCACTCAGTGAGTTGCAACACAATCTTTTCCAAAATTTTCCAAAGCCTTCCAAATTCAGTTGAGCCCGGCAAGCTGAGTTAACAGGGCTCTCTTTCAAATTCAAAAATCTGGCCTCGGCCCCAACAGTTAACCAACAAAACACATGCTAATTCACTTGAGATCACTTAAGAATATTGACCCAAGTTCGGACCACAGTCCAGTCAGTACATCGCCCAGGCTACAGAAGTTTGTGCTGAGGAGAGGCGTTCAAGTGATAGATAAATTCTACTCATAACGGAGAAAAGAGACAATAAGATCCACACTTAATCTGGCCCAAGAAAACGTCTACAGTCAGCTTCCAACCCCCCACTCCACCCATTTTTAATGAGACAATGACAATTCTTCATGGTGAACCACAAAGCCCTGCTTCCCCAACCTTGTACCGACTCTAACAGAACACTCCCCCAGTGCAGATAACTTTTAGAAAACGTTCAGTAATGAGAAACAAATCAAGACAGGAAGAATTTAACTTTCTGCTCTGAATTTTCAAGGCCTGCGCCTCCATCCCCTACAGCTCTTTCATAATCTCTAGCATGTGCACTGGATAAAATGAACACTGTTAGTCACATCAGGTGTCAGCTACTCAGCGCAGACTCAGTCTCCAGATTTGCTAGTTTCATTTATCGTTGGGGGTGGTGAGTGGGTGTTAAATTTTTTTAAAAAGAGAAAGAAAGACCTGGGTGGGTGTGAAACCAGGACATCCTCTATACTCTTCGCTCCCCGTCATTTCTGTTTCAATTACACAGCTGTCAAACAGGTTATTCCTGGAATTCAGATTTTATAATCCCCACACTGTAATTCTTCCTGCTCCTGTTGCCCAAACACACACTCCTCCCTGCTTCCCCAAAATATGTATCCATCAATAGAAAGGATGACAGCCACAGTTATAAAGTATTCCCAGGTAACGCCAAACTCCCCACCTTGAGCAACTGGCAAGCACTGAGTGGAGGCTGAAACATGATGACAATTTTCACAAAGGCCAAAGCAGTGGTTTAGGATCATCAGAGGCAAGGCCCTCCTCCACGGGATTTTAATTCACACACAAAACTCAAAAGGCCAGATTTAGGGGAAAAAAGAAAAAATTCAGGTTGTCTTATTTTTAAAAAATTATTTTCCATTTTATTGAAGGAAAGTGCATGCCTAAGAGTGTAGCTTATTTCCTTATCTCAAAGCCAGGAAATGAGGTCTTTTAAGGCCAGTCTGAATATAAACTCGGTGTGCAAAAACAGAGGGACTGCAAGGCGAAACCCCTTTACCAACTTTGACCAAGCGGCGTGGCCTCCAGTCAGCAGCGTGTTTATCACCCTCTCCCCGTCTCCCAACAAGAAGTTTCCACATGCCACGGGAAACAAAGAAGGCGCCCACACCGACCTTATAGACTTGTCCATAGGTGCCATTTCCAACCACTTCCACCAGCTCAAAAATACCAGCAGGATCCTGGAGAGGAAGGAGGGAGGGGTTATCATTTAAAAGAGGCCAAAAAATGAATAAATCAAGCAGGGCAGTTGGAGAGAAAGGGCGGTGACAAAAGAGGTGGGCTTCGCCCCGCACCGTCCCCCGGCGCTCGGGGGTCGTGCGGTTGGCCCGGGGCGTGGGGGCGGCGGAGGGTCGCGCCCGCCCCGCACCAGCCGGCACAGGCAGACAAAGGGGCCGCCGCGCCCGCGGCTCTGCCCACGGCTGCACCGGAGCGCCCGGCCGGCCAGGGCGCGGCCCCGGCTGCCGGCTGCCCGCTCCCCGCGCGCCCGCCCGCGGGCCCACTCACCCGCAGGGAGGAGAGGTCGATGTCCACCAGACTTTTTGCAGGGGAGTCGTTCGCCATTTTCCCTTTTTGCCACCAAAAAACAAATAACAATAAATATCCCTGTCGCTGTGGATATCCCCGTCGCTGTGGATATCCCCGCCGCAGGCCAGGCCGCCGACGGCGCTCCTCGCGCGGCAGCCGGGCCGGCCCGGGACTCTCCTCGCGAGGTCGGGGGCGGCGGCAGCGGGCTCGGCCGCGCTCTAGGGCCGCTCCGGGCTCTCGGCCGGCCGGGCCGCGCGGCGGGCGGATGGAGCGTGCGCGGGCGGTGGCGGCGTTCACACCATGGCGCGGGCCCGGCCGTCAGGCCCCCGGGCGTCGCCTGCCGCCTCAGGCCCCGGCGCCCGCGCCCCGCGCCGCGCGCCTCGAGGACGGGCCTGGAGCGTGGGGCCGCGGCGGCGCCGAGAGTTGAACGAGTGAGCGCGAGGCAGCGAGACAAAGATAACCCGGGAGGCGGAGGCGGAGGCGGAGGCGGGGAGCGAGGTGGGGAGGGAGGGAGGGGGCGGCGGCGGCGCGGGAGGAGGAGAAACGGGACACCAAAAATATATTCTGAGGAGAGAGAAAACAGCTCCCCCTTTCCTCCTCAGGCAGGAAAAACGGGCGGAAACGCACTCACACCCGAGCCCTGCCGGGGAGGGCGCGGGCCTAGGCGCCCGCGCGGTGTGAATATTCATCAGGGGTGGGGCCCGAACAATGGCTGGGCCGAGGCGGGCTGCGGCCCGGACTAGATGCCGGGCGCCCAGGGTGCGGCCTCAGCGCCGGACCCCGCACGGCGCTCCCGAAAACGGCAGGAGGGGGAGGAAACGGGCTGGGGTTTCCCCGGGGAGGAGCTGGGGTGGGGAAACGCCCCCACCTCGCGATAACAACAAATGACATGAAACTGAGCTGGACCGGCGCTAAGAGGCCACCGACCCTCGCGTCTCCCAGGTCGAGGGTGTGTCCCTCTGGCCGCGCCCCGGCTCAGGAGAAATGCGAACCGGGTGTCGCCGCGCGGAGGAGGGGCCTCTCACGATCCTCGCCCCCACCTAGTCCCACCCACCCCAGCACCTCCCCAGAGATGGAGACCCTTAAGTCCCTCGTTTCCGTCTTCCCTGCACGGTTTTCTTTTCCTTTCTCTGCTTTTGCAGGCTAAATGTGTAGTACGATTGTGGTTGTAGTTGGGGGATTCGCTGAGCATCGCTGGGCTGCCCGGCCAAATCTAAAACAGCTCCCGTAACTGCCTGGCGCTGCGCTCCTGGCTGCGCTCGGTAGGTGGGCACTGTGTTTGGGGCCCTTAGTACCAATCCGCGTTTTGTAACCTGGAGATCACTAAGGATCAACAAACAGGTTTCTTCCGGCAACATCGGAAGCCAGTCGGTAGTTAAGCACTTTAATGCCAGTGAACCGACAGTCATGTATGTCGCATTCCTCCACCGTCTAAAAACTTTCAGTGGCACCCTGTCACCTGACAGGTGTTCCCAAAACGTGAGTACTTCAGACAAAGCGCCGATTGCCGGGCCCTGCCTCGAGAGTTCCCGTTTCAGGACGTTTCCAATGGGCCTGACAATGTGCATGTGTAAGTTCCCAGTGTAGCTAAAGTCGCTGTTACGTGGATGACTCGTTGAGAACAGTGGCCTCCGGCTATTCATGGTTAGATTTTCACAAACATCACCATTGTCATCTACAAATTCTTATGCACTTACTGTGTCTCCCCCACACAAATGCGTTGTGATGAGCGCTTTACACATGGTACTCTACAGCCTTGAAGGAATGCTATCCTTTTTTACGTAAGGAAAGCAAAGTACTGAAAGATAAGGAATATGCCCAAGTTCCTTAAAAGCACTGCCTGGAAATGGAGCAGGGATTTTCGCCAGGTTAGCCTATTCCCAAAATCCTAATCTCTGATTCTGCCAAGTTACCCGGAATATGTATAGCACTCTCCTGCTTCAACAGTTTGGTTTCTGAAATTTTTGACTACGAGAATCCCTGGGAAGGGTAAAATATATTGAGGGGCTCCTGGCATCATTTATAAGGAAAATTATAGTAACCTAGTGTTCTTATTAATGTACTCGTGCTTTTAGATAATTTTGGTTTTTTTCAGTCAGCAGCAATGGCATTATCTCTGAGTGTAAATAAAATAATTTACTCAGGAGAACTGGACAGAAACACATCTGAACTTTTCAGGCTATCATACTATTGATAACATTGTTTCCTTTCTTTTTTTTTTTTTTTTTTTTTTTTTTTTTTTTTTTTTTTTTTTTTTTTTTTTTTTTTTTTTTTTTTTTTTTTTTNGTTTTTTTGAGACAGTATATTGCTCTGTCACCCAAGCTGGAGTGCAGTAGTGTGCTCTCAGCTCACTGCAAGCTCTCCCTCCTGGGTTCCAGTAATTCTCCTGCCTCAGCCTCCCCAGTAGCTAGGACTACAGGCACCCACCAACACACCCAGCTAATTTTTTATTTTGGGTAGGGACAAGGTTTCACCGTGTTGTCCAGGCTGGTCTCAAACTCCTGACCTCAGGTGATCCGCCCACCTCAGCCTCCTAAAGTGATGGGATTACAGGCGTGAGCCACTGTGCCTGGCCTATTGATAACATTTTAATAGTGTTTATTATTAATAATATAATTAATAATAGACAATGTGCTAAGTCTGTCACATGTATTATCGCAATCTGCTCTTAATTCCAAATGACACTCTTTTTTTTCCCACTTTACACATTAGAAAACCAGCATTTAAAGAAGTTAAGTAACTTACTCACTATGCACAACTAGACCTGATGCAGAAACGCCAGGGCCTCCCCAAAGCAGCCTCCTTCTACAGGTTCAACTCCAAACCCATGACTCTGAAGCCCACCTCACACCACCCCTTCCTCTCCATCTGTCCAAATTCCTTCATCACCTCAAGCCCAGCTCAAAATCATCTCTTCCTTCTCCTACAGGTTTTCTTTAAATCTGTCTCTCTCCTGAGCTTCTGTTGTCTCTATCACCATTGTGACCATTATCTCCTACTTTCAACTCAGTACCTATTCTGGAGATGCCTACACAGTGCAAAGCACTAGCTTAGCCATTGCCTGGGATATCAAAAGATCAAGGCAGTCTATCCTCGAAGAGCTTACACACTGATAATGGGCATAAGACAGCTTCATAAATAGCCATAGTACAAAGCAGAACAGTATAGATTTTAGCAAGATGAAAAGAACACTAAACAGGTCTAGTGGAAAGTATGCTGGATTTGGGGCAAAATTGAACTGGGTTTGAATCCTTGTGATTTGTCAGCTGTGCAACCTTACATGTGCTTCTTCTGAACTTCCCTTTCCTCTTCTGCATATAAGATGAAGACTGGAGATAAGAACAAGCAAGAGGCAAGAGGCGATGCCGGGGTAATAAGTAATGAGATGACAGGAGATGTTAATATAAGAGGTCTTGACAGTAGATTCTCTAAGGCTTGGCATCTGATAGGATGCCAGAAGGCAGTGCAGACAAGAAGGTAAGAGATTTGTTTGTGGTTCAGAGCCTGGGAGGATGTCCACACTTGGGAGGATGTTGTCACAACAGAGTAAAGGATGGGAATTACTAAATGGTAGCGATAAAGGAAGATTTCGTTTTGAACCCAAAACCAAAGTTAATTACCTTTACATGCAGGAGCAATGCACACATGCCCAGCTTGAAACTCCACACTCGCGCCCAGTGTAAGGGGTCATGTTTTCAATCAACACCCATGTATTAGCTTGGGCTGCCATTACAAAATACTACAGCCTGGTTGGCTTAAATAACAGAAACTTATTTTTTTGCAGCTCTGGAGGCTAGAAGTCCAAGATCAAAGTTCTGGCCAGCTCGATTTCTGGTGAGGGTTCTCTTCCTAGCTTGCAGACAGCCTCCTTCCTAATGATGTTTACACATGGCCTTTCTTCAGCACATGCTTGAGGAGAGAGAATGAGCTTTCTGGTGTCTCTTATGAGGCACTAATCCTATACATCAGGGCCCCACCCTTAAGACCATGCTTAACCTAATGACTTCCTTAGAGCCTCTGTCTCCAAATTCAGCCACACTAGGGATTCAAGCCTCAACAAATGAATGGAGAGATTGGGGGAGGGGACACAAGTGCTCAGTTCATAATAAGCTGTGTGTAATACATGATGCCAGGAGGTAGGCTTGCCACTGCTTTCATCCTTAATAATCTGTTGAGGACACAAATCCACCCAAAAGGACAATCAAGACAATACACTGGAAAATAAATACCAATTTGACATTTTACATGGGGAGGAAAACAATATAGCTTGCTTGTACAAAGAATGAGAAGTTGAAAGAATGAGGAGATTGGCCTCACTGGGCAGAGGACTCAGTTCAGAGAACCTTGAGAAATACAGCAAGATGGCCAGGCATGGTTGTTCATGACTGTAATCCCAGCACTTTGGGAGGCTGAGACAGGCAGATCACTTGAGCCCAGGAGTTGGAGACCAGCCTGACCAACATGGTGAAACCCCATCTCTACTAAAAATACAAAAATAAGCCAGGCACAGTGGTTCGCACCTGTAGTCCCAGCAACTTGGGAAGCTGAGGCATGAAAATTGTTTGAACCCAGAAGGTGGAGGTTGCAGTGAGCCAAGATTGTACCACTATACTCCACTGCAATCCAGCCTGGGCAATGGAGCGAGACTCTGTGAGGAAGGAAGGAAGGAAGGAAGGAAGGGGAAGGCAGGGGAAGGGAGGGGAGGGGAGGGGAAAGAAAGAGAGGAAGGGAGGGAGGAAGGGAGGAGGGAGAGAGAGAAAGAAAAAGAAAAGAGAAAGAAGGAAAGAGAAAAGGAAGGTAGGGAGGGAAAGAAAGAGAATAGAAAAGGAGGGAGAGAGAAAAGGAAGAAAAGAAAAAGGAAAAGAAAGAGAAAAGAGAAAGAGAAAGGAAAAGAAAGAGGGAAGGAAGGAGGGAGGGAGGGAACAAACAAAAAAGAGAGAGAGAGAAAGAGATCAAGACATGTCAAGTAGAACCAGAGGGCAAAGCTGAGGCAGGGAGCCAGTGTCACAGCTGAAAACAGAACCCAAATATCAGTTAGATCAAGTGAGAAACAAACAGCCTGGCCTTGGCTCCCCAGAGTTTAGATGGCAGATTAGCTTCTCCTGAGCTCGGCGGGCCATGGGCTGTGAATGCTCATCTTCCTGGGATACAATGGACCAAACTGGCAGTCCTTGTGTACCCACACACAGAAATGCTAGGGAGAGCTTAATCATGCAAGAGCATTAGGTGAACAGCAACAACCTCCTGTCCGTCATTTATTTCTTAGGTTTTACTTTGTTGCTAAAATGTGGTGGGAAATAGGTTTTCAGCCTCAAAATGGGGCAGGGTAAGGAGGGCAGAGGACTGCATAGGTACAACTCATTGAGGACTTAGGTCAACTGGAAATAAATAACAAAAGTAGTGGTGAGGAAGAGGAATAAGGCAAACAAGGAAAAAGATGGTGGCATGGATTCAGAAACAGCTTAAAGGGGATCACTGATGGACAATGTGTTGAGCAAATGCTTATCCTCTCTGCCCCTCAGTTTTCTAACATGTGAGATTAGGGGATTGAAGGAAATGATCGCAAGGTCCTCTGAGAGCCTTTGAGATGCTGATGTGTCTGACCCTGGCCTCAACCCTGTGATGGTTCATACCTCTTAGCCAGGATGGAAGAGAGTGGCATGAGTGATTAAAGCGGTGAATGGTACATGGATAGTGCTGTAGACTTGACAGCCAGGTTGAACCCTTGAAAGACCATCTATGACCATTGGTAGAGTCAAAGTCTTTTTTTTTTTTTTTTTTTTTTTTTTTGAGACAGAGTCTCGCTCTGTTGCCAGGCACCAGGCTGGAGTGCAGTGGTGCAAGCTCGACTCACTGCAACCTCCACCCCCCGGGTTCAAGCAAGTCTCCTGCCTCAGCCTCCCAAGTGGCTGGGACTACAGGTGCATGCCACCCCAGCCTGCTAATTTTTTTTTCAGTGGAGACAGGGTTTTACCATGTCGGCCAGGATGGTCTCAATCTCTTGACCTCATGATCCACCCACATCAGCCTCCCAAAGTGCTGGGATTACAGGCGTGAGCCACCGCACCCAGCCAGAGTCAAAGTCTTTTTAACTAGTGCCTCAGTTGAATTAAAGAGAAGCAACTACTCTAGAGCACAACAGGATGGAAGGCGTGGGATGCAGAAACAGATCAAAGGGCAGCAAAAGAAGAAGCAGACAGGGCAGCACCAACAACCTGCCCTAACCACCAGAGCCACGGACATTGCCACGTCTGCCAAGAGGAAGTTCGCTTAGTTTGGGTCTCTCAAAGACAGATCCTGAGACCAGGATTTTGGTGCTGTTTATTTGGAAGATGATCCCAGGAGCACAAGTGAAAGAGAAGGGAAAGTGAAAAATGGAATGGAGATAAGCTAATGAGTGTGCAGGCAGCTGGGCTAGATGGACTAGCCCGCTGGAAAACTTTTTAAAAACAGTGTATCTGTGTTCATGGAAAAAGTTTTGTGAACATTTTATAAAAAACACAGTAAGCCGGGCGTGGTGGCTCATGCCTGTAATCCCAACACTTTGGGAAGCCGAGTCTGGAGAATCGCTTGAACCCAGGAGTTCCAGACAACGTGGGCAAGGTGATGAGACCTGCCAGACACAAAAAAATTTTTCTTACTTAGTTGGACATGGTGGTGCACACCTGTAGTCCCAGTTACTCAGGAGGCTGAGGCAGGAGGATCCTTTGAGCCCAGAAATTCAAGATAGCAATGAGCTATGTCTTCACCACTGCATTCCAGCTTAGGCAACAAAGCAAAACCCCATCTCGAAGAAAAAAAAAAAAAAAAAAATGAATAGTATCTTAACACTTTTTTTTGGTGGTGTTTGCGTTTTTTGTTGTTTTGTTTGTTGAGACAGGGTCTCTATTACCCAGGCTGGAGCGCAGTGGCACAACTATGGCTCACCGTAGCCTTGACCTCCCGGGCTCAGGCAGTCCTCCCACCTCAGCCTCCAGAGCAGTTGGAACTACAGGTGCGCAGCTCCACGCCCAACTAATTTTTGTATATTTTTGCAGAGACAGGGTTTTGCTGTGTTGCCCGGGCTGGTCATGAACTCCTGGGCTCAAGCGATCTACCTACTTCAGACTTCCCATGTGCTGGGATTACAGGTATGAGCCACTGCGCCGGCCCTGAATCATATTTTAAATGCAGAGGAACTTGCTATTTATAGAAGACCTATTTGAAACATTTTTTAAGGAAAATTGCTGTTTCTTAATTTATCCTTTTTATAAATTTATATTTTTATATATCAGGATTGCCTAAATCAAGTTAAATGGTATAAAGTTCTTTACCAGTGAAATCCTCAAAGGGCCTCAAAAATTGGACCAGAGATAGCCCTAGCTTTGGAAATCTAGATGGGATTGTAGGAAGTAGTTGGGCAAAGCTAGATGGGGATGATAGTGATTGTCAGGTTTATCTGGTTTTGTTAGGTGCTTGGGTGAAGGGAATCAGGGACTCTGCCAAGGAAAGGCTGAGTTAGACCTGCTAGCTAAGGAGATAATGGACTTTTATTCACACTTGATCAAATATTTGTGTTCTCTGCCTGTGCAACTAAATCTCAGTATTGACCAGGCCTGTGGTCCTCTCTTATCCTCAGACATTTAATATGTTACAGCTGAAATAGAATCATGAGTTATAACATCATGCATCAGATCCTGGCCGCATGCATAAGAGCCCTCATTGAAGAGGAGTTTCAATCATAATCAAGTTGATCCATTTAAAAATGAATGAACCACAAGCCTCCATTAGTAATACTGAAGGCTCACCCATCCTATTGATTTACAGTTTTCAGTTAGTTATAGTAATTCCAATCTCAAAGCCTTCTAAAATATGTCCGATAACAAAAGATTAAGTGACGACATACCAACAATAAACTATGAACTGTAAATGCCATATTTATGAATTAGACTTTGAGGTCTTTCTTGCTCTTGCTCTTTTAAATTATCATCTTCATCTTCTTTTCCATATCTTCATTCTGTATTCTGCAGCCAACTAGTTAGAAAAGGTAGTCAAAACTGGGTGAAAAGACGAGCAGGACTGACATGGGTCACCTGTATTTGTCCTAATTCTTGGCTACAGACAGCTCCAGGAGGTTATTTGGGAGTCGAGGAGTAGGGAGGTGGTAGAGCTGGATGAGAAAGTGTGTCTGGGCCAGGCGCAGTGACTCACGCCTGAAACCCCAGCATTTTGGGAGGCTGAGGTAAACAGATCTCCTGAGGCCAGGAGTTCGAGACCAGCCTGGCCAACATGATGAAACCCCATCTCTACTCAAAATACAAAAATTAGCCAGGCGTGGTGGCGGGGCGCCTGTAATCCCAGTTACTCAGGAGGCTGAGGCAGGAGAATTGCTTGAACCCAGGAGGCCAAGGTTGCAATGAGCTGAGATTACCATGAGCCGAGATCGTGCCATTGTACTCCAGCTTGGGCAACAAAAGCAAAACTCTGTCTCAAATTTAAAAAAAAAAATGTCCAGATGGGCACAAATTCTACAACTCCTGGAAATGCACCTCTGAGTCACAAAAGGAAGGGCTACTTATTCTCACAGCATTGCATCTTTTATTGCATTAGAACTTATCACTATTAGCTGCCTGGCTTGTAAGAATATATATATTCAGATTTGAAATAGTACTTGTGGAGAGTTGTTACACAAGCATTATCTTTAGCTTCACAGCTTAGCTCTTTAGTTATATAGAACGGAGAAAATGCAGAGGAAGCCGGATGTCAGTAGACAGCAAGAAGAATTAAAGATGGAACGATCTGGATATGGCCATTTAGAAGCTCATTTTGAAATTTCCAGGAACTGAGAACAAGTCAGGCACTCAGAAGAGAGGACCAGTTGCCTAGGAAAAATTTCAAAGCTATTTTTCAGAACTGTTAATTATTTAGAAAGAATCAGACCTCTAAGAATGTCCCTTTCTGGCCTGCCATTCTATGCAGAGTGGATGCAAAATAGAATATGTATTCTGTTGTACAAACTGTGTTCCTCGGTGCCCTAAGGTTCCCTAAAGATGGTTCAAATCCTCCTGAATATTCCAAGGGAGGTCTGAAGAGTAAGTAACAGGACTGTTGAGCTCACTGCCTGGCCCTCCCTTCTTCCACCACGAAAGTTCTGCTTTTTTAGATTTTATAAATTAGGAATGTTTGTAATATTTTTTAAGATGAGATTTCCACTGCTAAGAGAAGTTTTAAAAACCCTGAGTTAAAGTGTACTTGAAACCAAGACTTACATAATCACATGGCAGATATATCTATTAAATATATTTCTGCTGAGTTCAAAACTAAGTAACATTTTTAAATTAGGCTGTTCTTGCTTTGCTGCAAAGAAATACCCGAGACTGGGTAATTTCATAAAGAGGTTTAATTGGCTCACAGTTCTGCAGGCTGTACAAGCATGATGCTGACATCACTGGGCTTCTGGGGAGGTCTCAGGGAGCTTTTACTAATGGTGGAAAGCAAAGTGGATGCAGGCACTTCGAATGGCAAAAGCAGGAGCAAGAGAGAAAGAGTGGGGGGAGAGGTGCAACACATGTTTATCTTATTATTATTGCTAGTATTATTATCTTGGATACAGAATCTCACTCTTTCACCCAGGCTGAAGTGCAGTGGCCCTGTCTCAGCTTACTGCAACCTGTGTCTCCCGGGTTCAAGTGATTCTCTTGCCTCAGCTTCCCAAGTAGCTGGGACCACAGGTGCACATGCCACCATGCCCAGCTAATTTTTTTTTCCTTTTTTTCCCCTTTTTTTTTTTTTTTTTTTAGGTAGAGACAGATTTTCACCATGTTGCCCAGGCTGGTCTCAAACTCCTGAGCTCAGCAATCAGCAATCTACCCGTGTTGGCCTCCCAAAGGGCCTGGATTACAGGCATGAGCCACCATGCCCAGCCCTGCAACACACTTTTAAATGAGATCTCAGAAGAACTCACTTGCCATCTCAAAGACAGCACCAAGCCAGGAGGGATCCACCCTCATGATCCAACACCTCCCACCAGGCCCCACCTCCTGCATTGGGGGGTTACAATTCAACATGAGGTTTGGGCCAGGACAAATATCCAAACTATGTCAACTTTAAACATTTTTTGGAATCGTTGCTGTGACCTGAGAAGAGAAATAGAAATGATGTAGGGAAGCGAATCTGGAAATCTGGGCTTTGGATTTGGTTCTACCAGTATCTACCATGTCATGGTAGTTACATCACCCAGCCTGGTATCTTGGGACTAAGTATGCATTAATTATCTGACGCTTTGTTAACATGCTAACATATAGATCTGAGAGTGAGCTGTGACCCCATTCCAGTTTATTTAAGTGTGAGCTCAGTCTGTTAGGGTCTATTTGGAAGCCTTCTTTTTAATTAAATAGCCTATCTGTTGTGCAGAGAGCACATTTTAGGGAACTGACAGATAATCAAAAGCATTTTTAACTCCTTCAAGAGTCAGATCCAAGAGACTGTCTATAATAATAAAAATAGAAATGTGAAAGAAAGCTGCCCAACAATAATCTAGGCAACATTGACTGTATTGAAAAATTTAAAGGATGTTTACAAGACATTTGTAATAACATAGAGAATGAATGTTATAATATGAATTGAAAATATCACTGTTCAAAATTTGCATGAGATTATGGTCACAGCTATGTAAAATTTTAAAACTATTCAGAGGAAAAATAATGGCAAGAAATGCATGAAATTTTAGTAGTTTTTCACTGACAAAACTGTTTTCTTTCCTCCTTTCAGGATGTGGTTTTTTTTTTAATAGAGTTTTTTGTCTTTGAGATGGAGTTTCACTCTGTTGCCCAAGCTGGAGTGCAGTGGCGCAATCTCAATCCACGGCAACTTCCACCTCCCTGGCTCAAGTGATCCTCCTGCCTCAGCCTTCCCAAGTAGCTGGGATTACAGGCACATACCACCAAGCCCGGCTAATTTTTTTTTTTTTTTTTTGACAGAGTTTTGGTCTGTCACCCTGGCTGGAGTGCAGTGGTGCCATCTCTGCTCACTGCAATCTCTGCCTCCGAGGTTCAAGTGATTCTCCTGCCTCAGCCTCCGTAGTAGCTGGGACTGCAGGTGCGTGCCACTACGCTCGGCTAGTATTTGTATTTTTTGTAGAGATAAGGTTTCATTGTGTTAGCCAGGATGGTGTCCATCTCCAAAGTGCTGGGATTACAGGTGTGATCTGTCGCGCCCAGCCTTTTTTTTTTTTTTTTTTAGTAGAGATGGGGTTTCACCATGTTGGCCAGGCTGGTCTCAAACTCCTGACCTCAAGTGATCCGGCCACCTCCAAAAGTGCTGGGACTACAGGTGTGAGCCACTACACCCAGCCCTATATAGCTTTTAAAATAAATGAAGTAAAGTAACTAATTTCCTAGGGCTACTCAAAGTACCATAGACTGAGTGGCTTGAAACAGTAGAACTGTGTTGCCTTGCAGTTCTGGAGGTTGGGAGTCCAAGATCAAGGGGTCAACAGGGCCTGCTCCCTCTAAAGCCTGGAGGTGGTCCTTCCTTGCCTCTTCTTGGCTTCTGGGGGTTGCCAGTATGTGCTGTTCCTCGTCTTGCAGCTGCATCACTCCCATCTCTGCCTCTGTCATCCCATGCTGCTCTCCCTGTGCATCTGTGTCTTCACATGGCTGTCTTCTTACAAGGACTCCAGTCGTATTGGATTAAGGGCCTACCCTACTCCCATGAGACCCGTTGTTACAGCAGGTAGCCAGTCAGGTATAAGTAAGGCAGAAGAGGGCTTCCTCAACTCTCACCCCACCCCACTTCCCCACTTTGACCCCCACCCCCACCCCTGCACACACGAGGAATGTCAGGGGACCATCAAGTGATGGTCAGGCGGTTACTGTCTCTCTAAAATAATTGGTCACAGCAGGCACCAGGGAAGGACCATCTCCCAAAACATAGAAAACACCTGACACTGGTGATCAGCAGCTTCCCATAAAATCTCAGGAGTCAGGCAAGTGGGCTCAGTCATGAACATTAAGAGGCAAAATGGCAGAGTTTAATTGGTACATGACCTTCCTCTAGGAATATTAGACTGGTAAGGGAAGAACGTCTCAGGCGAGCGTGCGTCCAACTCCAATAAACACACTGCGCATGCTTCCCTTCCAAGCGCTAGCAGGCCACCTCACCTGCAGGCAGCCCACCCCAAGGGAAGAATCAGGAAAAAAGGGAGGCAACTCCACCTCCACCCCACACCCCCAAGGCATGCCAACACATAGTCCACAGTCAAACTGCGCACTTGATCTCTCAAGTCACCCACTTGGCCCTCTTCCGAGTGTACTTCTCTTCCTTTCATTCCTGTGCTAAGCTTTTTAGTGAACTTTCACTCCTGCTCTAAAACTTGCCTCAGTCTCTCCTTCTGCCTTATGCCCCTCAGTCAAATTCTTTCCTCTGAGGAGGCAAGAACTGAGGTTGCTGCAAACCTGTAGGGATTTACTGCAGCTACCACCATAATTAGACCTGCAATTTTACTCTGTTCCCAAATGAGATCACATTCTGAGATTCTGGCGGTAGGGACTTTAACATATCTTGTTGGATATGGGGGAGACAAAATTCAAACCATAGCAGTAATTTAACAATTTTGATATTTCTTTTTTTGAGATGAATTCTTACTCTATTGAGCAGGCTGGAGTGCAGTGGTGCAATCTCAGCTCACTGCAAGCTCTGCCTCCCCGGCTCAAGTGATTCTCCTGCCTCAGCCTCCCAAGTAGCTGGGACCACAGGCATGCACCTCCATGCCTGGCTAATTTTTGTATTTTTAGTAGAGACGGGGTTTCACCATTTTGGCCAGGCTGGTCTTGAACTCCTGACCTTATGATCCACCCACCTTGACCTCCTAAAGGTGCTGGGATTACAGGCCTGAGCCACTGCACCCAGCAAATTTTGATGTTTCATGCAGAATTGAAGACCCTTATTCTTTCTCACCCTAATGTAATGTTTTCCACACTTCAGCACATGGGTGGTTTAGGAAAGTGGTGCATTGAGTAGTTTTTGCTGTGACCCCTCACTTTCTCCCTAGCCACCCCTCTCATTATCTAATATGTATTTACAGTAGCCACCCCCTTATTCCCAGGGGACATGTTCCAAGATACATGGGGACACCTGAAACCAAAGATAGTACCAAACCCTATATATATTATGTTTTTTTCCTATACATGTATTCCTGTGATAAAGTTTAATTTATAAATTAGCCACAGTAAGAGATTAGCAGCAATAACTAACAATAGAACAATTATAACAATGTGCTGTGCTTGAGTCATGGGGGTGAATCCCTCATGGCTTGGTGCTGTCTTCATGATAATGAGTGAGTTCTTGCAAGATCTGCTCCTTTAAAAGTATGTGGCACCTCTCCCCTACTCTGTCTCTCTTGCTCCTGAATATAAGAGAGGCCATATTCATTAAGTTATGTGAATATGGCTCTCCCTCTCTCTCAGAATTGTTATTGTGTGGTAGTCACTTTTTTCAGACCGTAGTTGACCACATGGTACCTGAAACCACTGAAAGTGTGAATAAGGAGGCTATTATAATTAGGCACATACCAAGTTCATAGCACTGTGCTAATCTGTCAAAATAAATCTCACAAAACTCTCTTTTAACCATCAGTTGCTTTCATTTATACCATAGTTTTCAAATAGACTGACTTTTAAACAAGTAACTACAAGGCTGGGCATGGTGGCTCATGCCTATAATTCCAGCACTTTTGGAGGCCGAGGTGGGTGGGTCACCTGAGGTCAGGAGTTCGAGACCAACTTAGCCAACATGGCAAAACCTTGTCCCTACTAAAATACAAAAATTAGTTGGGCGTGATGACAGGTACCTGTAAATCTCAATTACTCAGGAAGCTGAATCAGGAGAATTGCTTGAACCTGGGAGGCAGAGGTTGCAGTGAGCCAAGATCATGCCACTGCATTCCAGCCTGGGTGACAGAGCGAGGCTCCCTCTCAAAAAAAAAAAGGGCTGCGCTTGGTGGCTCATGCACTTTGGGAGGCCAAGGCCGGCGGATCATAAGGTCAGGAGATCGAGACCATCCTGGCCAACATGGTAAAACCCTGTCTCTACTGAATAGAAAAAATTAGCCAGGTGTGGTGGCATGCACCTGTAGTCCTAGCTACTCAGGAGGGTGAGGCAGGAGAATCACTTGAAGCTGGGAGACAGAGGTTGCAATGAGTCAAGATCACCCCACTGCACCTCAGCCTGGGCTACAGAGCGAGACTTAATCTCAAAAAAAAAAAAAAAAAAAAAAAAAAAAAAAAAAAAAGACAAAAAACAAACAAACAAAAACTAACAGAAAAAACAAGTAACTACACTTTATGAATCACTATAAAGAATATCTTTGGCCAGTCAGGGTGGCTCAAGCTTGTAATCCCAGCACTTTGGAAGGTGAGACAGGAGGATCAGTTGAGGCCAGGAATTTGAGACCAGCCTGAGCACCATAGTGAGACCCTGTTGCCACAAAAGGTAAAAAAATTAGCTGGGCATGGTGGCCTGCACCTATCGTCCCAGCTACTCAGGAGGCTAATCCCAGGATTTGGAGGCAGCAGTGAGATGATTTTGCCACTGTACTCCAGCCTGGATGACAGAGTGAAACTCTGTCTCTAAATAATAGTATTTAAAAATTAGGTTGTAAAAAATTTTCTTAGACTTTTTTATAAGCATATAACAGAAGACAGGGAAGAGACTAATAGGGAAGAAAGAAGGAAGAAAACTAAGATAGAAATAGATGGAAATAGAAGTTGATTTTGCCAAAGGGAATATTTTTTGAGCATTGAGTAATGTCCAGTTTGGTGGGGATATTTTTGAATTAGCTAATGTTTTAAAATAGTGTCTTACTGGCTTTGAACTTTTTTGGGTGCTTTTTTTCTACTGCCGTGTTAGAAATAATTTTCTTTTTTATATTGAGATCCAAGCATGTTTATTTAATTTTTTGGAAGAATCATGTCTTTTGCTAATTTTGACAGAATTGCTTGACATAAAAATACAAATAAGGAACTATGGTGTGGCTTGGATAAAGCAAGCATAACTTTATGTTCCCTGAATATGGTTATATAGCTGCTGCATGCCTTTGCAAGTAAAAATATTTATTTTGGCCGGGTGTGGTGGCTCACGCCTGTAATCCAAGCACTTTGGAGGCCAAGGCAGGCGGATCACCTGAGGTCGGGAGTTCAAGACCAGCCTGACCAACATGGTGAAACCCCGTCTTTAAAAAAATAAAAAAGTAAAAAAAAAAATTATTTTGTTATATACATTTATTTATTTTTATTTTTATATTTTTCTTGAGATGTAGTCTCCCTCTGTCACTGAGGCTGGAGTGCAGTGGTGCAATCTCGGCTCACTGCAACCTCCACCTCCTGGGTTCAAGCGATCCTCCTGCCTCAGCCTCCTGAGTGGCTGGGACTACAGGCACATGCCACCACGCCCAGCCAATTTTTTAATTTTTAGTAAAGACAGGATTTCAGCATGTTGGCCAGGCTGGTCTCAAACTCCTGACCTCAGGTGATCCCCCTGCCTTGACCCCCCAAAGTGCTGGGATTACAGGCGTGAGCCACCATGCCCAGCCTGCATGTATTTATTTTAATGAGTAATTATGAGAATGTCAGTGACATCTTGAAATTGGCATGTGTATTCCATTGTGCAGTTATACTCTTTTGTTTCCATTTTTCTTTTGGGAGTGCTTTGTGTTTAAAAAGCTAAGGAAATTAAATTCCTTAAATTGGCAAAGCTATGCCAAATACAATGAAACTTTGCTATATATAAGCCAGGATATTAGAATTTGTTGTTCTCCCAGCAGCTGGTATTTGGCTATTCTGCACATTACATGACAGAAAAGTTAAAGTGGGGCAGTTTTTCCTTGCGTTAATTTTGCTAGGAGACAAGAATATCACTTCTGTCAACTTGGTGCACAGGACATGGGCAGGACCAACCCAACCAGATGGGGAGAGTGTGCCCACCAGCTCTGGGTCTCCTGGGACCTCAGTGTCTCGCACTCCCAGCAACTTTTGTGTGTCCTACAAGAAGGCCAGAAATTAAACTACTCGTGCTGATGTGGCATGGATAGTTGGCAGCAGAGTGCAGTGGCTCTCCCAGCACTACTATTACTATTACTAGCAGTCCCCATTTATCAGGTGCCAGCCACTCTACACAGCACTTTTCCTGCACAATTTCATTTAATCCTCCCACTACTCTGTATAACAAACACAAACACTTCCGTTATTTCTGTTTCATGGAGGAGAAAACCAAGACTTAGGGACTTTTTTTTTTTGAGACAGAGTCTCGCTCTGTCGCCAGGCACCAGGCTAGAGTGCAGTGGCACGATCTCCGCTCACTGCAACCTCCACCTCCCGGGTTCAAGCAATTCTCCTGCCTCAGCCTCCCGAGTAGCTGGGACTACAGGCGTGCGCCACCATGCCCAGCTAATTTTTGTATTTTTTAGTAGAGACAGGGTTTCACCATGTTGGCCAGGATGGTCTCAATCTCTTAACCTCGTGATCTGCCCACCTCGGCCTCCCAAAGTGCTGGGGTTACAGGCATGAGCCACCGTGCCCTGCCAATTTAGGGACATTAAGCAACTTGGCCATGATTGCACCTTTATGGAAAACAGCAAATCTAGGATTAAAAACCAGACTCATCTGGACAACTCATGGTTTTGACTTCTAAGTTTCAGGTAACTTATGCTTTTTTTTTTTTTCTTTTTTTAAGATAGAGTCTCACTCTGTTGCCCAGGCTGGCAGTGGCACCATCTTAGCTCACTGCAACATCCATCTCCCGGATTCAAGGGATTCTCGTGTCTCAGCCTCCCGAGTAGCTAAGATTACAGGCATGCTCCACCATGCCTGGCTAATTTTTGTATTTTCAGTAGAGATGGGGTTTCACCATTCAGCCAGGCTGGGCTCGAACTCCTGGCCTCAAGTGATCTGCCTGCCTTGGCCCCCAAAGTGCTGGGATCATAGGCGTGAGCCACCATACCTGGTCAACTTATTCAATTTAACTAAGACTTGGAAGATCCAGTTCCTTGACATAAAGGAACATAAAAGAGGAACTTTATGAAGTTTTTTCTCATTATAAAAATAATACATATTTGCTGGGCATGAGGGCTCACGCCTGTAATCCCAGCTATTCAGAATGCTAAGGCAGGCAGCTATTTCAGCCCAGGAGTTTGAGGCCAGCCTGGACAATGTAGCAAAGCCCATTATTTTAAAAAATAATAATTTAAAAATAGTATATTCATTGAAGAAATATAAAGTAAAAAATAAAATTCACCTACAATCCCTACCAACAATCATTAACATCTAATACATTTTCTTTGTTCTTTTTCCTAAGTGTGTTAGGTTTATTTGTTTATTTATAAATGTAATCAGAAACGTACTGTTTGGTAACCTGCTTCTTTTGATTTCATATATTGCTCACATTCTCACATCATTCAATACCATGTTACAACCTAATTTTTAGTGGCTGTATTGACTGTAATGTAATTTATTTCACCATTTCTGTGGTTTTGGGTAGTTAGGTTGTTTCTCATCAGTCACTATTTTAAATACCACACATGCTAGTAATTTTCTTAAGCAAATTATTGGCTTGGGATGGCAGATTCAAAGACTATGAGGCTGGGAGCCGTGGCTCACCCCTGTAATCCCAGCACTTTGTGAGGCCAAGGTAGGCAGATCACCTGAGGTCAAGAGTTCAAGACCAGCCTGGTCAACATGTGAAACCCCATCTCCACTAAAAATACAAAAATTAGCTGGACATGGTGGCACATGCCTGTAGCCCCAGCTACTCCGGAGGCTGAAGTAGAAATATCACTTGAACCTGGGAGGCAGAGGTTGCAGTGAGCTGAGATTGGCCACTGCACTCCAGTCTGGGTGACAGAGACTCCATCTAAACACACACACACACACACACACACACACACACACACACACACACAGACTATGAATATTTGTTAGGTTCTTGGAACATTTTGTCAAACTCCGTCCAAAAAGGCTCTGCCAAGTTATAAGAGGAGGAGTTTTTGTTTTTTTGTTTTTTGTTGATGGAGTCTCACTCTCACCCAGGCTGGAGTGCAGTAGCTGATCTTGGCTCACTACAACCTCCACCCCCCAGGTTCAAATCGTTCTCCTGCGTCAGCCTCCCGAGTAGCTGGGATTACAGGCACACACCACACCCAGCTTTTTTTTTTTTTTAATATTTTTAGTAGAGACAGGGTTTGACCAGGCTAGTCTCAAACTCCTGACCTTTAGTGATCTGCCTGCCTCGACCTCCCAAAGTGCTAAGATTACAGACAGGAGCCTTCGCCCCCGGCCTGA
This sequence comes from Cebus imitator, assembly GCF_001604975.1. NCBI lineage: Eukaryota > Metazoa > Chordata > Mammalia > Primates > Cebidae > Cebus > Cebus imitator. The sequence continues at coordinate 2,738,584 of NW_016107517.1, forward strand.
GGAGGAGTTTAAAGGTGAGGGGACTTTAGGTTCTAGCTACAGGATTTTGAGGGAGATATCACGGAGAATGTAAAATATCACTTCTCAAGATATACCTTATGGGCCATCTGCCACCTGCCGTCTTTCTGTGGGGTCCAAGAAAGACCCTCGGTCTGGCAGAGAAGACCTGGAATGGAGGATGTGACATCAGAGCTCTGCAGTGCCTGCCCACTCATGACTGTAAGTTCAGTGGTCCCTGAGAAGCATGGAGAGCCATAGCAGTAGGAAAGCCAGAAGATGAAAAGGCAGTTCCTAGGTAAACAAAGGTAAGCCCTGGAATGGTGTAGCTTTACAACCACTGGTATTTTGCTGAGAGAGATTCAGATTTAGTTGAGATCACACCACCCCATGCAGAGAAGCCCGGACCCTGTTCCACTCTCCTGCATAAGGCTGTCTGTCTCTCCTCAAGGAAAAAAGCCCCTGTGTCAAAGATTCTCCCCCTCAACAAGTGGAAATAAATACTCGACATTATATCAGGGAACCCTTGAACTTGCTTTATGAGTAATTATCTCTATTTTTCAACATTTGCTGAATTCCAGCCACACAATAGATGCTGTCCAAGATACAGAGGGTCTCCAGCTTTTTGGGTTGCAATCTTGAGAAACCAACAAGCCTGGCAAATGTGAGAAATGAGGGGAATGCACTTAGTTGAAATGGGGTCTGAAAAAGGGCACTCTTGGTGATTATATGTCTGGTTACACATCCTTGACAACTCTTTACAGCTCTGACTGACTGTGCAAAGACAATGCCCAGTTTGTTGGCTCAAACAAAGGCAAGCAAGGCTCAACCCCAAGCATGATTCTGTGTGCCATTTTGTAATGTTGAAAAAAGAAAGGCAGGGATCTTGGTGTGTGGTGTGTACTTACGTTCGCTAAATGGAGGAAAACAAAACCTTAGATTTCCAGATTTGCCTATTCACTTCAGGTGTGGTTAATATATTATGCGCACACATGATTTAGACTACCAAATACCTGCTTTTCTTACCTAATATTAAAGCAGATCAGAAACAAGAAGTGTGAGACACTCTGTGAAAGAAGTGAGTTGTAGCCATAGTCTCTCATAGACTTGGCTGCTATTCGGGATTGGTTGCTTCTGCATCCAAAGTGACTGTGGTCAGGCCGGATGCCAGTGGCTCATGCCTGTAATCTCAGCACTCTGGGAGGCCAAGGTGGGCAGATCACTTGTGGTCAAGAGTTCGAGACCAGCCTGGGCAACATGTGGAAACCCTGCCTCCACTAAAAATACAGAAATTACCCAGGCATGATGGAGTGCACCTGTAATCCCAGCTACTCAGGGGGCTGAGGCAGGAGAATTGCTTGAGCCTGGAAGACAGAGGTTGCAATGAGCCGAGATGGCACCACGGCCCTCCAGTCTGGGTGACAGAGTGAGACTCCATTTCAAAGCAAACAATCAAAAACAAAAACAACAACAACAACAAAACCAAAGTGACTGTGGTCAGTACCTAAGAAAGGAGAACAGCATGTTAAACTCTGACACTGATTCTGATGGGGAGGAGGTGGCGGTGAGTAATAAAGTGTGCTAATACAGGGGCCTTAATATATTTTAATCTGCATGTAATAAAGCATGTTTAATTACCATTAAAATATATTTTGTCATGGTATTTCCACACAGATGGCTTCATAAAGCACATGCAAAGACAATAATAGTATAGTAAATCTATTATTCTGACTTCTAACTCAAAACTATGGTAGAACTCTGCATCTTTCTTGCATTTTATATATCAGGTCATATTACAGTGGGCTGCTCACTCATTCTAAACTTATTGGTGGTAAAACACTAGGTTAGCCTGTCACTGCTAATGTATTCTATAACTTAATCTGCATGGTGGGTTACATGGTGGTATACAAATGCAAAAATTTATCACGGTGTACACTTAGTGCATGTTACTGTGTTATATTTCAATTAAAGCAAACAAACATCCGCTGGGTGCGATGGCTCATGCCTGTAATCCAAGCACTTTGGAGGCCAAGGAGGCGGATCACCTGAGGTCGGGAGTTTAAGACCAGCCTGACCAACATGGTGAAACCCCGTCTTTATTAAACAAACAAACAAACAAACAAACATCACTAAGTGTTTGATGGAAATCAATAAGGTCAAAAGTGTTTGATGGGAATTAAAAGTCAGCATGGGCAACCTAGTGAGATCTCATCTCTACAAAAAGAAAATTTTTTTAGTTAGCCAGGTGTAGTGGTGGTACACATTTGTAGTCCTAGGTATTCACGAGGCTGAGGTGGGTCGATCATTTTGAGCCCAGGGGGTTAAGGCTGAAGGGTGACAGAGCAAGACTCTGTCTCAAACATATATATAGTATAGACAAGCTCACATAAGCTTATATGTGAGATATATATATATATATATATATATATATATATATATATATATATTTGTATATGATTTATAGATATACACACCATATATATCATATATAAATATATATTATAAACATATACCGTATATAAATATATATATGTATATGTATATGGTAGGGTCAAAAGAGCTGTGAATTAGGGGAGGGTAGATTAGAGTTGTCTCCTCCAAGATCACCAAACTAATTATGTGAAAATGGACACGTAACCTTCAATCAAAAACACGCTAGGGAGCATCTGTTCTGATACTTCCTCTTTACAGAGGAAAAGAAGCTTCAAAGTGGTAAAGCAAATTGTCTAGATGATAGGGTAAAGCTTGTTTTCAACTCAGACCTTCTGACTCAAAACCAAATACATAGCCTGCTTCCAAATTCCTGTTTTGGCCTGCTTCTTGGCCAAAAAAATAAGGAGATTGAGGTCTTCTTGACAAAAATACTTAATAAGAACTAATCAAGCCTTGTAAAGACTGAACCTCTAATTTACAAGAAATAGAAGGAACAGAGGAACAAGTTAAATGACAACATGAGGAAACATGGGATAGCCTACAAATGGCCTGGACTCACCACTGAGTCAATTTGAATTTACAGTAGCATTGACAATGTCAGATGTTTCACTCTTGAGATAATGAACTTCCAAATGCCATATTTTCATTTCTTGACTTGGTTGGAAGGGAAAAGTAATTATTACTAGAATTAGCTGATTTTCTGTTTGAAGTGTCATTGTTGCAAATGTAAACTGGTATCATTTAAAAATCTTTTCCGATTTCTTCTTTTATTAAGCCAACGTATTAACAGTTACCTTTTTGTTTTTCCACTCATAAAATACATTTAGAAGAACAACCATTTGATATAAACGAAAACTCATGTTTCACAGGTAATATGTAAATGCACATTCTGTATGACCCAAGTTAAAATGTTGTTTTGGAGCACAATAATCTTAAAATACCTACTAATGGCTGGGCTCGGTAGCTCACGCCTGTAATCCCAGCACTTTGGGAGGCCAAGGCGGGTGGATCACGAGGTCAAGAGATTGAGAGCATCCTCATCAACACGGTGAAACCCCATCTCTACCAAAAATACAAAAAAAAAATTAGTTGGTCGTGGTGGTGCATGCCTGTAGTCCCAGCTACTTGGGAGGCTGAGGCAGGAGAATTGCTTGAAACCAGAAAATGGAAGTTGCAGTGAGCTGGGATCACGCCACTGCACTGCAGCCTGGCGAGAGAGTGAGACTCCGAGACTCCGCCTCAAAAAAAAAAAAAAAAAAAAAAAAACCTCAAAAAAACAAAAAAAAAAAAAAAAAAAAAAAAAACCCTGCCAGCATTCAAGTACATGCTGATGCGCTCTCAGCAGACACATGTCTTTTGGTTTGCATTTGACCAGTGAAATCATTAAACTTAGTAGTAAGTAAGCAGTAAGTAAGTAAGGTCCCCGTGGTGGTTGGTCAATGTCAACAAATATTTTGTGCAAGGTTATAAGCTCATCATTAAAATTAATGAAAAGTAGAAATTTGATATTTAATTTCTTATTGAACTTGCAATTTTTTAGCCTCATTCCCCCAAAATGCAATGCAGATACTCATTGAATTTCTCAAAATAAATAGTTATAGATTTATACTGTACAGTAAAGTACAAGTCCGCTGTAGCAAAATTGTTCAGACTACTTTCTAAACTCTCTATGGGGGACTGCTCACCTATTTCCTGTCCATATTTGAAGTGCATCTTTCCTATAATTTCCCATATTTCCCAATGACCATGACAATGACACCTCAGTACAACTGGCTGGTACAAAAAGTGGCTGGCAAGGACAAGAACATTAAATATTTCTCCCATTATCTCCAAGACCAGAATAAATTAGCTGTCCCCAGATGTTCCTTATCTGAGAACTTTGTTTTGACAGAAAGTATGCTTGCAAGCCTTCCTTAAAAGGGAAGTGCTAAGTACAGTGAGTCTGAAAAGGGTTATCTTCCAGATGCAATCATATGTTGAGGCCTCTGTTCACAACACATGGGTCTCACATACTTTCAACAGAAGCTGGAAATACAAGGTGGAGTGATATCAACATCAATATTAATAACAATGGCTTAATAACAATGTTAGTTAAAAAATAAAACATTTAGATTTTTAAAACAAGCTAACCAGATACGATGTCAGTACAACTAACACAAACTGTCTTGGGCAAACCATGGCATGCTTTTACCCTAGAACTGGGGACCAAAGATGAACAAAGCTTTGATGAGTTGAAGAAGTTTCACAGTGAATAGGATAGGCTTAAATATGGAAGTGAGTTGTTAAAAACTCAAAGTGACAGGAGAGGTGTGGAATCTGGACAAGATGTTAAGGTACTTTCCTCCCGCTGTAAAGAGGATCCTGTAATTGAGGAGAATTATCAGAACTAATTAGCCTGTTTTGTGTGCACACTTCATTGAGTTGACACTTGCTCGGTAGGTTGATGACTTCAGTGTTGACTAATCCTCCCAGCCACAGGTGTATAGAGTGGGATTACCTTCTTCCTGGAAACTAGGCAAATTACTGTGATGGCAGATCACGAAGGAGGGAGAGATGCATGTGAAAACTGATATCTTTGTGCCATTTCTGGACAAAAGTCTGAAGACACTGACGTGTAAGTGAAAGTCCTCCTTTGCACACCTTCACCATAGCCTGTACCTTCCCAAAGGCGCCATTTATAACTATACAACAGGCCACCCCCAACAATTAACCAGGGGACTCTGCTGAATTTTTTTCAAAATAGCCTCATCATCATTGATTACAAAGGACTAACGAGGAAAAGAAAGTGACTGTCAGCAGTTCTCATTGTAGCTTTGACCAGAGCTGCTGAAGGATCCCATTTGTAGAAGGCAATGCTATCTTTATGAATAGGCAAAGTGATGGTTGTCTGAAATTGATATTGAAGCCCTCTCCCTCTGAAATATCTGAAATGCCATTATTGCTAATTTAACCCTTAGGGTGAGTGTTATTTTCCTTCATTCACCATCCTTCAAAGTATACATATCACTGGTAGGGAAAATATATTAAATTCCTAACATTTTAATGGAAATTAATTTCTTAGATGATATTCTGTACAGGAGAAAGTAAACTACTTGACAGCTCTGCACACCTGAGTCAAGGAAAAGGTGGGTTCAGGGAGGAGAGCAAGTAAAAAGGTGAAACTAACATGGAGGGCTTACCAAGAACTCAGGAAAGGGAGTTAACTGGTTGGGCCAAGCACCATTTGTTTTTGAGACAAATGATGTGTTTAAGAATAAAGTAGAGACTGTTGAATCAAGTTGGCTAACTAAAGAACTGAAGACATGCTCTATCCCTTTCTCTCCATTAAGGAAAAAATTAAACAGAAAAACAAAACAGAAAATTCAAGAAAGAAGCTTCCATGGTCCAGAAATTTGAGGAATTCGTAGAAGACAAAGAGGCCTGCAATGGTGGCAAAACAAGAACAAGAAAAATCATGTTAGAAATTCAGGGCCATAAGAGTGATTATAACTTTCTCTACACTCAGCATATATGATTACAAAGAACAGTCCTGGACTTTCAAGCAATTTTTAGGGCAATTAGTTAGACAGGTGTATTGGGTGCAGTCTTTTCCCTTCCCCTGTTTTTCCAGTGCATATCCAGTGGTGACAGCAGTGTGTGTCCCCAAGTTAAAACCCTTTAAGCTGCTTTCAAAAGAGAAATAGTTACCATATTGAGGTTAAAGAAAGGTACAGATGGACTCTGACGTACCTCCAGACCTTAAAAGGGACATTGGAGGACAGAAGAAAGGGATGGAAAGAGTTGATTCAGTATTTGCTTCCAAAGTATAAGAATGCTTTTCCTGGCCAGGCATGCTGGCTCATGCCTGTAATCCCAGCACTGTGAGAGGCCTAGGCAGGCGGATCACCTGAGATCAGGAGTTCGAGACCAGCCTGGCCAACATATAGTGAAACTTCGTCTCTACTAAAAAACACAAAAATTAGCTGGGTGTGGTGGTGCACACTTGTAGTTCCAGCTACTTGAGAAGCTGAGGCAGGAGAATCGCTTGAACCTGGGAGGCGGAGATTGCTTTGAGCAGAGATAGTGCCACTCTACTCCAGCCTGGGCAACAGAGTGAGACTCTATCTCTAAAAAAGAAATAAATAAAGAAAAAAGAAATGAATGCTTCTCCTAAGAGGAGGACCCTCTTAGGAGTCCCACACAGGAGACCCACAGAATGAGTGATGGGCTCGGGCTCCCGGGAAGTAACAAACTGCAGGAGGGAGGGAGACTCAGAAGGCAAGCCACACATACCAACCTAATCTCAAATCCTGATCCTTCCCTACTGTCAGAAGGAGACACACTATTCTTGTTAAAACATTCAGTGAGGTTGGGCCTGATGGCTCACACCTGTAATCCTTTGGGAGGCCGAGGTGGGTGGATCACCTGAGGTCAGGAGTTCGAGACCAGCCTGGCCAACATGGTGAAACACCATCTCTACTAAAAATACAAAAATTAGCCAGTTGTGATGGCAGGTGCCTATTAGTTCAGCTACTTGAGAAGCTGAGGTGGGAGAATCACTTGAACCTGGGAAGAGGAGGTTGCAGTTAGCCGAGATTATGCCACTGCACTCCAGCCTGGGCGACAGAGCGAGACTCCATCTAACAAAAACATTAAATGACAAGTGAAGAAGACTCTCAAATATAAACACAGGTAGCCAAGGTTAGCCTAGTATTTGTGGAAAAGCAATACTGAGAAAAGAAAGACATCAAATAATCATCCAAAAAAAAAAAAAACCTTAAAAAGTAAATAGCCTTAAAAGGAAAGAAAAACAATACTTTAAAGTATAAGTGATATCCTTAGAGAAAAATTAAAATGTTTTCATATCCTTAGTTCAAGATGGTAAAAGTACATTCATACATATCAATTATCCCATAATGTAGGGGAGTTAAAATTCCTCCATTAAAGGACAAAGACTAATTGGCTTAAAGAAAAAAAGTCTTGAAACCATATACTAGCACCATAGTGTTTAATAGGATAGGCTCTAGATTTGAATCCTAGCTCCAATAGCTATTAAAACCCATTTATGGCTGGGCACAGTGACTCACGGCTGTAATCCCAGCACATTGGGAGGTCAAGGTGGGCAGATCATGAGGTCAGGAAATCAAGACCATCCTGGCCAACATGGTGAAACCCCATCTCTACTAAAATACAAACAATTAGCTGGGTGTGGTGGCATGTGCCTGTAGTCTCAGCTACTCGGGAGGCTGAGGCAAGGGAATCGCTTGAATCCAGGAGGCGGAGGTTGCAGCGAGCCGAGCTCATACCACTGCACTCCAGCCTGGCTACAGAGCAAGACTCCATCTCAAAAAAAAAAAAAAACAACAACCCCCAAAAAACCCCAAAATCATTTATACCTAGTGTTTCATCATTGGAATGCTAAACATGTGGGGGTTATTTATATCCTACTGCTCAAGGTCATTTTTTGATTGCAAAAATTCAAAAAAATTGCAACCTCAGGCATAAAGAGGTTAATGATTGATGAAATAAAAATTTACATAATTGGGCTGAATAGAAGGATGGTTTCAGCTAAAAGTGTAAAATCGACCCCAGGAATTCTCCCTAAATATAGCACTAAACGGTAAACAGTTATGAGATAGAAAGCAAATGACATGAAAAACAGGTAATTGAACATTTTTCCTATAAGCCTTCTAAATATAACAGAGAAAAAAGAGGGGAAGAATTATTCAAATAAATAATTGCAAATTTTTCAGAACTGATGGAAAATATAAATTTTCAGATTTAAAAGTCCACTATGCGTTGAGCAAGAAAAAAAAGAAAAATAATCCAGAAGTGTCATCTTAAATTTTTAATCTCCAAGGATAAAGACAAATACTTAAAATTTCCAGAAGACAAAAAAAAAACCTCAACAACCAGGTTATTTAGAAAGAAAGGACAATTCAATCAGCATGGAAACAGTAAATCAGCATAAGGTAGAAAAAGGAAAAATTAACTTCAAAATTCTGAGTGGAAGTTACTTCAAACTTCAAATTTTATATCCAGCCAAAGTAACATTCAAGTGGGAGGTCAAAATAAAGATATCTTTATGAAACTGACTGGTTTTACTGTTCAGTTTGAACTTTTAGCATCAGGTTTATAAACAGCAGTCTGAAACCCACTCAGGGTAACTGAGTAATTACCCTTAGTAATTAGTATGCATTGAAATTTGACACATACTATTTGTATGTATAAAAACCTAGTTAATCTGAGAAATCAAACATAATAGGAGTATATCACTTTCCTTTATAGCTCTGTCCTGACATCTTTCAAAGCAATGTAAAAGCACAAAAAGTAAACCTTTACTTTAAACAACTTCCTGTGGTAGGTAGCATATATATTATTTTAACACTCTGAAATTTACAAAGGTCTCTTCAACCAGCAGTAAGAAGAAAAGCTTTCATTTTCTGTTTTTCAGGTCACGGTTTTCAAATGTTCTTAACGCTTCTGTAAAAACAGAGACTAAAATCTCCTCTTCCTTATTCCTATTTTTCTATTTCTTTATAACTTTTGGTGAACCACATTGCCTGTATCTGAGGCATGCTAGTGTGGTTTTATGAACAGATACTTTAAGTGGCAGAGTCAGTTAGACGTTTTGCAATATACAATGCTTTTCTTATGTGGCGTTGTTAAACTCAGCTGCAAAAAAAGTTTTTTAATGTGAAAAAAAGGACATGTTTTGACATTAAAGATTTTTAAAGTTTACATTCCATAGGACTTTTCCAAGATAATATTCCAGAATATATTCCAGCAAAAGAAAATAAATTATCATAGAAATTAGAAGATAAGGGATGCAAAAGAAAAGAATGAACAAGAAGGTCAAAAAACAAAAGTTTAAATGAAATTGTTGGTAGATAATGGAATATAATTTTCTTAATACTCTGGAGTTAAATTCCAACTATTTTCAACATGGGAGTGGTAAATTTGGGGTAAATCTGACTTGTCTTTTTCAAGATATAGACACTGATTTACTCTATTTTTAAAAATATTTAAGTTTAAACCTGTTGAGTAATAATTATATTGTTAATAATTTGAAGGTAATTGCTAGAAAATTAGAAATAGAATAAATAATGATATGGTTTAGATTTGTGACCTGCCCAAATTTCATGTCGAATTGTAATCCCCAATATTGGAGGAGGGGCCTGGAGAGAGGCGACTGGATCATTGGGGCTGATTTCTCCCTTGCTGTTCTCATGATAGTGAGTGAGTTCTCATGAGGTCTGTTTGTTTAAAAGTGTGTAGCACCTCCCTGTGCTCTCTTTTCCTCCTTCTCTGGCCATGTAAGATGTGCCTCCTTCCCCTTCACCTTCTGCTAGATTGTAAGTTTTCTGAGGCCTCCCTAGCCATACTTCCTGTATAACCTGCAGAGCTCTGAGTCAATGAAACCTCTTTTCTTCATAAATTACCCAGTCTCAGTTAGCTCTTTATAGCAATGCAAGAACAGACTTACAAATACCTGCCAAATCAAAGAAGGAAAGAAAGAAAATGGAATAAAGGAAATGTCATCAATTCAGCAAGGATAGAAAAAGAAAAATAACTATAATGAAAAAGGATGGTAACTGGGAGATATAAAATGACATGATATATTAATTAAGTTTCTCATAGTAACAAAAATTCAAAAATATCAATAAGCAGCTATGATGGTAAAAATTTATTTCCAGCTCACATCACTGGATAGTCATGAGTTGACTATGTTTCTGCCTCAAGATGTAAGTCTGTTCCATGTATTTTCTCAATCTAGGACTTGTAATGATAAAGCACCTTTATCTTCGACATACTTATTTTCATGGCAGAGGGGCAAGGAGAGAGAGGCTAACCACACTCCGCTGGCTAAAGCAAAGCACATGTCCTAGCCCATCATCAGAGAGGCACTGAAGTATAACCCTGTCTTAGGTGGAAAAGAGAGTGAATATTTGCTAGTAATTATACAATTTACCCCAGAGAGTAAGAATACATTCATCCATGTGATGGGTTGAAATTCCCCTATTAAAGGACAAAGACTCTAATGGATTCAAGAAAAGTCTCTATGCCATATCTAGTAGTACAGTGATTAGTGTAACACTACAGGCTCTGGATTTCCATCTTGGGTCCTCCATCTATTAGGTATATGTAAAGTGAGCATATGAGTAGTATCTACTGCCTACTGAATAGAGTTGCTGTGATTAATAAATAAGTGTATAGCACCTGTACTCTACTATATGGAAAGTACCATACAAGTTTTGCATGAAAAGTGCCTGGCAAACAGTGCTTAATGTTAGCTATTATTGTTACAATAGATACCTAAAACAAAATGACAGGTTTAAGGTGTGAAAATGTAAGAAAAAATAAAGATAGAACAAGAAAATACTAATTAAAACAAACAAAGAGGTCAGGTGTGGTGGCTCCACCTGCAATCCCAGCATTTTGGGAGGCCAAGGAGGGTGGATTGCTTAAGGCCAGGAGTTTGAGAACAGCTCTGGCAACATAGCAAGATCTCTTCCAAAGAAAATAGCCTGGGCTGGGCATGGTGGCTCACACCTGTAATCCCAGCACTTTGGGAGGCTGAGGCAGGTGGATCATGAGGTCAGGAGTTCAAGACCAGCCTGGCCAACATGGTGAAACCCTGTCTCTAAAAAAAAGAGAGAAAGAAAATAGCTGGGCAATATAGTGAGATCCTCCCTACAAAAAATTTAAAAATAAACTGGGCATGGTGGTGTACGCCTATAGTCCTAGCTAATCAGGACGTTGAGACAGGAGGGTCACCTGAGCTCAGGAGTTTGAGGCTGCAATGAGCTATGAAGGCACCACTGCACTCCAGCCTAGGTGACAGTGGGAGACCCTAGCTCAAAAAATAAATAAAATAAAAGCACGGAATTAAACATTATGAATTAGAGATGATCCCACTCCTACTTGAAAACCCATTAATGGTACAGTAAAGGAACTTTTTAATATGCATATACTCATAAGGACAAAGAGATGCAACAACATCTTAGCAAAAAAAAGCAGTTAGACATTTAATTGATTAGTGATTAAATGACAAGAAAAGGCTAATGCCTATTTGAAATCCAGAAGTGGACCACTTTGCACCACGAATTACCAGAAAATCTCAGGAATGGGAGGCACCACTCTGAATAAAGAGGGTGGGGTGACTGTGAGACTGGAAATGGGAATATTGACTCAAAGTTCATATAGGATGCAGTTAGATCTCTAACTCTGTCTCCCCAGAAGACTAGAGAGAGCAAACTAGAGTGACACTGGACTCAGGGCTTAGGTGAGGAATGAGAGACTGTACTGAACACAATGGACTTAAGGGAAATACCACATATGGAATGTGAGACCTCCAGTCCCCTTCCTCCACTGGGTTCCAAGAATGCTGGTAATTTACTCTATTAGTCTCAGGCCTTGGAGACCATTCCTTCTCAAGCATGATTCACCTAAGAAAAGACCTTCAAATATTGATGGTTGGGGTCTCCCAACTACACTGCCCAGACAGATCTCACAGTAATTCAACTAGGAAATAAGCCACACCCACTCATAGAACGCTTCCATTAAGCTTTTTGTCCCCCATATGCTTTAAGTGACTCACTCCTAAGAGCATAAGAGCACACTGACAGATGCCAGCAAGCTGCCATGCCATCTACCAGAACAATGTGGAGTTTGGCAGCGATGGTGTTTGGAGACTCCAGGCCACTGAGACATGTGGTTCCAGGGGAAAACCACCTTCCCACTCCATCCGCTTCTGGCTCCCCCATCTGAGAGCTACTTCCACTCAATAAAACCTTGCACTCATTCTCCAAGCCCAGGTGTAATCTGATTCTTCTGGTATACCAAGGCAAGAAACCCTGGGATACAGAAAGCCCTCTGTCCTTGTGATAAGGCAGGGGGCCTAATTGGGCTTACTAATACAAGCTGTCTACTGACAGCTAAACTAAAAGAGCACCCTGTAACACACCTACTGGGACTTCAGGAACTGCAAACGTTCACTCATAGATACTGCTGTGGAGTCCGAGCCCCACAACCTGCCCATCTGCATGCTCCCCCTAGGGGTTTGAGCATGGGGTACCCAAAAAGCAAGCCACATTCCCATCACACACCCTGAGAGGGGGACAAGGGAACTTTTTCTGTTTCACTAATACCTAGCACAGTGGATGAAAATAAGCCTGTACTAAGGCAACTGATTGTGAAATTCTGGAGCACTCAGGACAAAAGAAAGACACCGAAAGCTTCCAGGAAACAAAACAGGCCACAGACAAAGGCGTAGAGATCAGATTGGCATTACATGTCTCAAGAACACAGCTACAGCCAGCAATGCTTTCAGAATTCTGAGGGAAAATGATTTCTGGGGCCAGGCGAGGTGGCTCACACCTGTTTGGGAGGCCAAGGTGGGTGGATCACTTGAGGTCAGGAGGAGTTTGAGACCAGCCTAGCCAACATGATGAAACCCCTTCTCTACTAAAAACATAAAAAATTAGTGGGCATGGTGGCCTGTGCCTGTAATCCAAGCTACTCAGGAGGCTGAGGCAGAAGAATCACTTGAACCCAGGAGGCGGAAATTGCAATAAGCCGAGATCGCGCCGCTGCACTCAAGCCTGGGTGACAGAGCAAGACTCCATCTCAAAAAGAAAGAAAAGAAAATGATTTCCAACCTAGAAACCTACAGATACCCCCAAACTGTCAATCAAATGTAAGAGTAGAATAAAGACATTTTCTGACAGGCCACCTTCATGTAGCCTGTTGTAAGAAGTTGGAACATGTCCCATCAAAACAAGGGAGTGAACCAAGAAAATGAGAGACATGATGTTAAATCCAAGATCCAACACAGGAGCATGATCAAGAGAATGCCCAGGACGAGGGTCAAGAGAATCGAGGAGGACTGCAAAGTGGGAGGCCTGGAGCTCAGCCAATGACAGGGGAGGGCAGAGAGGAGCCTGCACACTGTGGACTGAGACCCAGACTTCTGCTGGAAAGCTGGGGAGGGATTAGGGCAAGGCACCTAAAAAACCAAGCAAAAAGAGAAATTCATTAACTCCTGAGAAAACAGAAAGCTATCTGAAAATGATATGGAATCATAGTATATGAAATAACTTGGCTGTGAATCACATCTCCATAGACGTAATAATGAATATTGATCTAACCAAAAATTACAACTATTTTGGGAGGATGTGAAGAATGGAAATGGGAATGTGGTGGGGTTATGTAAGAGAACAAAGTGATAATGTCCATCAACAGGAAATGGAGAAAATATAAAACTGAAAATTCAAGGGATTTCAGTAGTGGGAAGATTATTTATCTATTTTTTTTATTTTGAGATGGAATCTTTCTCTGTTGCCCAGGCTGGAGTTCAGTGGTGTAATCTTCGCTTACTGCAACCTCCGACTCCAGTTCAAGTGATTCTCCTGCCTCAGCCTCCCAAGGAGCTGGGATTCTAGGAATGCGTCGCCATGCTCAGCTAATTTTTGCTGGTTTTTTTTTTTTTTTTTTTTTTT
>NW_016107517.1:2752524-2763634 GCF_001604975.1 Cebus imitator
TGCTACAGCACCCAGCTAATTTTTGTATTCTTTTAGTAAAGAAGGGGCTTTACCATGTTGCCCAAGCTGGTCCTGAACTCCTGACCTCAGGTGATCCACCTGCCTTAGCCTCCCAAAGTGCTGGGATTACAGGTGTGAGCCACAGTGCCCCTCTGGAAGATTATTATTTAGAAATGTGGAGCAATTATCTGAAACAACGTACTGATTGTTTCTAGGCTGAGAAAATAGAGCGGGGGTTGGGGTAAGGAAGATACTTGTTTTAAGTCTTTTTTTTTTTTTTTTTTTTTTTTTGAGACAGGGTCTCACTCTGTGGCCCAGTGCAGTTGCAAGATCATAACTCACTGCAGACATGACGTCCTGGGCTCAAGCTATCCTTCCATCTCAGCTTCTTGAGTAGCTGCGACTACAGGTGTGCACCACCATGCCCGACTAATTTTTTTAAAATATTTTTTGTAAGACGGGGTCTCTCTATGTTGCCCAGCCTGGTCTCAAACTCCTGGGCTCAAGCAATCCTCCCACTTCAGCCTCCCCAAGTGCTGGGATTACAGACATGAGTCACTGTTCCTGGCCATTGTAAGTCTTATAACATGTTTGATTTTTAAAGCCATGTGTCTGGCTGGGTGCGGTGGCTCATGCCTGTAATCCCAGCACTGAGCCGGGAGGATCACAAGGTCAGGAGTTCGAGACCAGCCTGACCAACATGGTGAAACCTCATCTCTACTAAAATTAGCTGGATGTGGTGGTGGATGCCTGTAATCCCAGCTACTCAGGAGGCTGAGGCTAGAGAATTGCTTGAACCTGGGAGGCAGAGGTTGCAGTGAACCAGGATCATGCCACTGCACTCCAGCCTGGGTGACAGGTGAGACTCTGTCTCAAAACAGCAACAACAACAACAAAAATCATGTGCCCATGTAAATTAAAATTTATACAGATTAAAAAATAATTTAAAGACAGAGGCCAGGCACAGTGGCTCATGCCTGTAATCTCAGCACTTTGGGAGGCTGAGACAGGAGGATCATTTGTGGTCAGGAGTTTGAGACCAGCCTGGCCAACAAAATGAAACCCCGTCTCTACTAAAATTAGCAGGACAGTGGTGGTGCATGCCTGTAGTCGCAGCAACTTAGGAGGCTGATGCAGGAGAATCGCTTGAACCCAGGAGGCAGAGGTTGCACTGAGATAAATGCCACTGCACTCCAACCTGGCAACAGAGCAAGACTCTGGGAAGGAAGGGAGAGGAAGAGGGAAGGGGAAAGAGAAGAAGGGAAGGGAGGGAGGAAGGGAGGAAGGGAAGGGGGAAAGGAGGGAAGGGGAAAGAGGGGAAGGGAAGGGACTGGGGTAAGGGAAGGGGGCAAGGGAAGGGAGGAGGAAAAGGGGGGAGGGAGGGAGGGAAGGAAAGGAAAGAAGGAAGGAAAGTTTTGGCTGGGTGCGGTGGCTTATGCCAGTAATCCCAGCACTTTGGGAGGCCGAAGCGGGCAGATCACGAGGTCAGAAGATGGAGACCACCTTGGTCAGCATGGTGAAACCCCATCTCTACTAAAAATACAAAAAAATTAGCTGGGTGTGGTGGCGTGCCCTTTAATCCCAGCTACTAGGGAGGCTGACACAGGACAATCGCTTGAACCCGGGAGGTGGAGATTGCAGTGAGCCGAGATCGCACCACTGCAGTTCAGCCTAGCGACAGAGCAAGACTCTGTAAAAAAAAAAAAAAAAAAAGACGGTAAGTTTTTGCAAAATAATATCAGACAAAATAGAATTTAAACCGAAAGCATTAGACAGAATGAGTAAAGAGATTTTATATAAACGAACTGTATGCCTAGAAAATATGTTTTCACGAGCCTTTCCCCTTCTAATAACACAGCTTTAATATGCATGCAAGTATGCAAGAAAAAATTGACAATCAAAATCTGAGTGGAACACTTTAACATATCTTTCTCAAAAACTGACAAATAAAACAGACAAAAATTTAATTCTGCATGCATGTGGAAGATTTGAATAATATAAATAACTACTGGATTTTATATATAATGGATATATGTACACACATATGCACATATATTTACACATACAAATATACGTATATATTCACATGCAGTCTTTTCTGTTGACCTCAGAATACTCATAAGAGCCTCTATGGAATTAGGCCACATAGAAAATCTCAATATAGGCCGGGTGCAGTGTCTCACATCTGTAATCCCAGCACTTTGGGAGGCTGAGGCAGGAGAATTGCTTTAGCCCAGGAGTTTGAGACCAGCACTTTGGGAGGCCGAGGTGGGTGAATCACCTGAGGTCAGGAGTTTGAGACCAGCCTGGCCAACATGGCAAAACCCCATCTCTCCTAAAAATACAAAAATTATCCAGGTGTGGTGGCGCATGCCTATAATTCCAGCTACTTGGGAGAGGGAGACAGGAAAATTGCTTGAACTCGGGAGACAGAGGTTGCAGTGAGCCAAGAGCTTGCCACTGCACTCCAGCCTGGGCAACAGAGCGAGACTCCGTCTCAAAAAAAAGAGGTAGAAAAATAGAATAAATCAATTATTACAGAAGAAATTAAAGTTAGTGAAAAATCCATCCTGAAAAAACTGTTTGTCTCAGACAGTTACAGGAAAGTTCTCTCAGACCTTAGGACGTAGAAAAGTTCCAAAGGTTAGAAAAAGATGGAAAGTTTCCCAAATCATTCTACAAGGCTATCATAGTCTTACTGACTAGAGAAACTTTAAAATAAATAGCCTAAAAAAAGAAAACTTAAAAATATAGGAATGTCACTTAAAAATATAGACACAAAAAACCAAGTGGGAATTAAATAGTGTCAGATAGAATTTATCTATGTATGTAAAGACTAATTCTAATGTGATTGGCTAAATAGGATTTATTCCAGGAATATAAAGCTATTTCAATATTAGGAGATCTCTTATTAGAATTCAACACTTTCAATTTAAAGAAGAAAAAATATATAATAATTTCCAATGTGAAATAATATTTTGGTTAAATTTCAACATCACTTTCTGAGCAAACTAGAAAAACAGAGACCTTTTTTTCAGCAAACATTATACTCAATTGTGAGATGATGGAAGTGTTCTCATTCAAAGTCAAGAATGTAGAGGGGTACTTGCTATTCCCACTCCTACTCAACCTCATGCTGGATATTCCAATAAGGTAAGCCAAGAAAAGAAGGGAGAGATAAAAATACCAGGGAGAAAAAAGGAGAAACTCTCATAGTTTGTATATGGTATCATACTCTGTTTAGAAAATTCCAGAGAATTGACAGAAGAAAAAACAAAACATTAAAATAGAGTGTTCGGTAAGACAACCACATAAACAAAATTCTCATTTTTCTGAATACTCTCATTAAGTGATTTAAAAATCCATGGCAGGGAACCAAAACCCTTTCACATTAGTAACAACAAATGCCTTAAAACTGACTTACAATGAAATGAAGACAAGGATAAAACTTTAAGAAGCACAAAAATGGCCAGGTGCGGTGGCTCACGCCTATAATCCCAGCACTTTGAGAGGCCAAGCCTGGCAGACATGAGATTAGGAGTTTGAGACCAGCCTGACCAACATGGTGAAACCCTGTCTCTACTAAAAATACAAAAATGAGCCGGGCATGGTGGCACGCACCTGTAGTCAAGGGGAATCGCTTGAACCCGGGAGGTGGAGGTTGCAGTGAGCCGAGATCGTGCCACTCCAGCCTGGGCTTCAGAGTGAGACCCCATCTTAAAAAAAAAAAGAAAAAAAAAAGCACAAACATAAGCACCTAAATAAACAGAACAGCAAATGGTGTTCCTAAATCCAGAGACTCAGTGCTTTTCTGATGTCAATTATCTCATTAGTTTATAAATTCCAAAAACTTTCAATAGGCTATTTAGAGGAAAGTTGGCAAATGGATGCTAAAGTGCTTCAGGAAGAGGAAACGAACAAGAACAGACAAAAAACTGAAAAATAAGAATAATGGGAGAAGAACTGCCCTGCCAGAGAGCAAAAGAAACAGCAAGGCTATAGAAATTAAAGCAGGGTTTTAACCTTGCTGGGAGAGAGAAAAAGACAAACATCCGCTTATATGTGGGAATTTATTTTATCACCAAAGTGGCATCTCAAGTTAGTGGGGGGAAATGACAGGACATTTGCTATTCATTGAAGAAAATAAACCTGGATCACTTCCTCATATTATACAGACAAATACCAGACAAATTAAAGAAAATGGCTTGGTGCAGTAGCTCATGCCTCTTCGGGAGGCCAAGTTGGTGAATTGCTTGAGCCCAGGAGTTCGAGACCAGCCTGGACAGCAACAAAGTGAGACCCTATCTCTACCAAAATTAAAAAAAAAAAAAAAATTAGCCAGTCATGGTGGTGGGAACCTGTGGTCTCAGTTACTCAGAGGGCTGAGGAAGGAGGATCATGTGAGCCCAGGAAGTCAAGTTTGCAGCGAAACGCAGTCGTGCCAGTGCACTTCAGCCTTGGTGACAGCGAAAAAAAAAAAAAAGTTTGAATGAAAACTTCCAAATTTGCAAGAAAATGGTGAAGATGCTTATATCACCTTACCACAGACAGACTTTCTAAGCAACACAGCAGACCAGAAGTGCTCTCTGGTAATTTGTTCCAGCAGCAATAGGAAACTACCGCACTCCCTTTGCAGGCTTTCCTGGTCCCAGTCCTAATAATCCTGGCGTGATGTATCTATTACCAGGCGTTCAGGCTGAGACTGGTAAAGGCCAAGTCCTGCGATCGTGCCAGGGCCAAGCACTCCAGGATGCTCACATCAGCCCCCTTTAAGCCCTGTTTCCTCAGCCTGGGAGGTCCCCAATAGACTTACACTGTTTACAGCCTCCTAGGGGGAAGGTGAAACTGTATCTTAAGGGGCTTGTAAACCATGTCTGGGCTAACACCGATTCCTGGGACCCAAAAACATCACCAGGACTCCCTATTTAGAAAGAGAACATATAAGGCTGCAGTGAGCCAAGATCACTCCACTGCATTCAGCCTGGGTGACAAAGACAGAAACAATCAAAAAAAAAAAAAAAAAAAAAAAGGGAAAAAGGAAGGAGGACATAAAACCACCCGTAAAAGCACTTCTGACTTTGTTTCTGTAACATATTTGACTTCCACTTGAGATTTCATTTGACTTTCATTCAAACAGCTTTAGTGGTTTATAAAAACTAGCGGTACACGGCATGTCATTATAACCAGCACTGTCCAATAGAACTTTCCAAGACGATGGAATTATTCTGTCTTTACTATCCAGTTTGGTAACCACTAGCCACATACGGCTATTAAATGCTGAAAATGTGGCTAGTATAACAGAGGAACTGAAAGTTTTACTGTAATTAAATTAATTAGTTAATTTATTTCAAGATGGGGTCTTGCTTTCTTGCCCAGGGTGGAGCGCAGTGGCAAGATCATGGCTCATTGCTGCCTCAACCTCCCAGGCTCAAGCAATCCTCCCACTTCAGCCTTTGCAGTAGCTGGGACCACAGGTACACACCACCACTCCCTGTTAATTGTTTTATTTGTAGAGACAAAGTCTCACTATGTTATCCAGGCTGGTCTCAAATTCCTGGGCTTAAGCAGTCCTCCCACCTTGCCCTTCCAAAGTGCTAGGATTGTAGCTGTGAGCCATTATGGCTGGTTTAAGTTTAATTATAAATAGTTACATGTGATCGGTGGTGAATGTATCGGACTGTGCAGGTTTTAGCCTTTGTCAGTCTCAGCCTGAGAGCCTGATAATAGGCACATCAGAGTGCAGGCCAGGATTATTAGGACTGGGACCAGGAGAGCCTGCAAGGGGAGTGTGGTAGTTTCCTACTGATGCTGGAAAAAATCACCTACACACTTCGTGGCTTACAACAACACAAATTTCTTATATGACGATTCTGGGGGTCAGAAATCTCAATTATATGAATTAGGCTAAAGTTAGGTGTTGGCATGGCTGGCTCCTTTGGCGGGCAGGGAAGAATCCATTCCTTGCAGTTTCCAGAGGCTCCCTGCATTCTTCGGCCCATAACCCCCGCCTCCATCTTCAAAGCTGGCACTTAGCGTCTTCAAAAGCTCCCTTTGTCTCTGACCTCTGCTTCTGTCCTCATATCACCTTCTCCAAGTCTGACCCTCCTTCCTTGCTCTGATAAGGACCCTTATTATTACATTGGGCCTACTGGGCTAATCCAGTATAATCTCCCCAACCTAAGATCCTTAACTTAATCAGAAAGTCTCTTTTGCCATGTAATATAACAAATTCACAGGTTCTGGGGATTAGGCTGTAGACATTGTAGGGTAGGGGAACATTATTATTCTGCTTACTACCAAGGGTATTCAGCTGTTCCCATCATATAAAATCTGGGCTAATGACCTCACCCGTGGAAGCTGACCTGGAGGTGGGCTCGAGCAAGCGGCCTCTCTGTGGGCACAATTCCCACCTTCATGCTGAATCATGTTGGATTCAGCTCAGGGTAGACGGAGCAGGGCCCAGACTCCTTAAGAAGGCTGTTAGGCCCTGCAAAGAGAGGCTCTGGCCCCAGCCAAAAGCACTGAGGTTGGGCACAGAGCTCCAGTTCCTGGGGTGATAGACTGGCTGCAGCCCTGGAGCATGAGAGACTCACACTGAGGGGGCTGGGTGATGAAATGGGGGTGTCTGTCAGCGGAAGCCTGTGCATATCTTCTGGACATCCAGAGAGGTATTCACTGTTTTTTGAGCTGTAAAGTTATATAAACAGTGCAATGTTTAAAGAAGATTAAGCTGGCAGTTGTGTGCAAGTGGGACCTGGGGGAGGCGGGTGGGAAACTGGTGAATAAATACGGGCAGGGAACGATTAGTATCAGAGGAGCAGTGGGAATAGGGAGAGAAGAAAATATGTGCAAGAAACATCCTGTCAAACAGAAAACACACTAAAAATACTACTGCTGAGCTGAATCAGAAATGGCAGCAACATCTTAAATCATTTCGGAAAAAAGCATTTCCGTTTTTATTGGTTTATATACTCAAAGAATTTGTGTAATTGTAGAGTCTGTTAAACGGTTTTATTAATGCCTGCAGCTGTCACTGCACAATATATATTTAACAGGAATACGCCAACACCTTACAGTACTCACCAAGTATTTCTTAAAATCATAGTTAATTATTTAGGTATTTGAAAGAGCATACTGCTACAGGTATCTGAATTAGCACAGGTAATATATGAGGCTGAGGGTTGCTCCTCCAGGAGAACAAAAGATAGATATATTTCCACATAGAAAGTTTTGACATTTACAGCCAAGCGCGGTGGCTCACGCCTATAAGCCCAGCACTTTGGGAGGCCGAGGTGGGCAAATCACCTGAGGTCAGGAGTTCGAGACCAGCCTGGCCAACATGGTGAAATCCCATCTCTACTAAAAATATAAAAATTAGCCAGGTGTGGTGGTGAGCACCTGTGATCCCAGGTGCTCAGGAGGCTGAGGCAGGAGAATCACTTGAACCTGGGAGGTGAAGTTGCAATGGGCGGTGATCATTCCACTGCACTCCAGCCCTGGTGACAGAGTGAGACTTGGTCCCCCCCCCAAAAAAAAAAGAAAAGAAAAGAAAGAAAAGAAAGTTTTGACATTTACTACCTTTCACCTTTAGAGAAAAATGAGCCCTGCTTTTTCTTACCAGATGGCCCCTCTTTCTGCGGCTTGTGTGCCATCTGGAATTTGTTCTGATAAATCCAAACATTAGGGCTATGTTATCTTCCCAGCTAAATATAACATTTAGTTAATTAGCCTGGCAACCTATGCATTTCTTTCATATGCTAAAAAAGATAGCACTGTATCTGTAGTGTGTGTTCTGGCTACTGGGGATAAACCGCCAACGAGAAATCAATCTTTCTGGTTAGTGACCTCTAGAACAACTTGGGAGGAGGAGCCAGACTAGAGTCCTTGAGGAGGCTTAGACTTACACTGGGAACTTGTGATTGGCTGCATCCAGCAGGGTGGGGGTTTGGATATGCATCAGATTTCACATTACCCAATGTGCTCATATCTCCAGACACCAAAAAATGTCCACAAGCCACTGGGCACAGTGGCTCACACCTGTAACCCCAGCGCTTTGGAAGGCCGAGGCAGGAGGATCACTTGAGGCCAGGAGTTTGAGAACAGCTTGGCCAATATCTCGAAACCCTGTATCTACCAAATATACAAAGATTAGCTGGGCCTGGTCGTGTGCACCTATAGTCCCACCTACTCAGGAGGCTGAGGCAAAAGAATCGCTTGAACCCAGTAGGCAGAGTTGCAGTGAGCCAAGATCACATCATTGCCCTCCAGCCTGGGTGACAGAGCAAGCTTCTGTTTTTTAAAAAAAGAAAAAAAAAAATGCCCTCAAGCTTATTTTTTTCTTTTCTTTAGAAACTCTTAATTTTTAGAGTTACAGATACATTAGCAAGTGAAATCATTTTACAAGCTTGTAACAAAAGCAGCCGCTCCCCTACCAGCTTTCTTTTTTTTTTAATTCTTTAATCAGCAACTGCATTTGCACCTACCAGCTTTCTGCTCCTGATTCCCACTACAAGCGATTCCAGTTCCAATTAGGTTAGCTGTTTATTTTGATCTTTGCCTCCATATTTTTAAATAACTTGCTTATGCTGCTATTTCTTTATTTTTCTACTTTAATACTATCCTTTGTCTTCCTTCTGCAGAAGAAAATAATTGGCTCTCATACATTACAATTTCCCTCCCATTGTAAATGTATTCTACTTTGGTCAACAGTTACCAGGTATTTATATTACTATGACTGTGGAAATATTATTCAAAGCTTAGCCATGTGATATACTACATAATTCACTACATTTCCTTTCTCATTCAACACTCCTTTCTTAAGAGAATGACAATCTTAATTTTTCTTTTTAGGTTTTTATGTGCCAATTGCTATTTTATGTTCATTCTTATCAATCTCCTAAAATGTAAATTGCCTCTCCATACATTCAAACATAGTAGGTAATTTGTCAATTTTTTTTCCCTTGGGGGCACCCCTCCTGTAACTCTCTGTCCTTTTGTTTCAGGTTGATTCTGTTATGGAAACACCAGGGGTTCCACTTAGGTCCTGTTGCTCACTGAACAGAACACCAAACACTGAGAGAGATTGTTACCAAGGAAGAAGGCTTTACCAGGGTGCTGCAGACTAGGAGATCAGAGATCAGTCTCAAATCCACCTCCCTGATGGACTAAACTTAGGGGTTTATATAGCAGGGAAGAAATGTAATAATGTGGAGGAAAACAGGAACTAGGGAGAAATAAGGAAGCAATCATGGTGAATGAGGGGTCTGCCATCTCACTGCCCAATGCAATGATCTGGTGAGTTGCAGTTCTTTGATACTATTTTTTGAGAGGCCTGAGGGTCTTTTCCCAGGAAAGGAGCTCAGATAAAACAAATGTAAGCTTTGCGCAGTGGCAGTATTATAGCCAATGGGGTTTATCTGAGGCATGATTATTGTTAATTGAAAACTTTTCCCAATACCCCGCCATGACAACTTGAAATATAGTTGGCATTGGCAATTTTTTGGCAGTCTCTACAGGGACTGAATAAAAAAAAAATTTAAAAACAAACAAACAAAGAAACAAATGTAAATTTCAAGCTTTAGCACCAGAAGAGTCAATTTCTATGTTTATCCAAAATAAAAGAAAACAAAAATCTGTCTATGGGATTATTGGGTCAGTTTCAATTCAATAGCATCCCAGGCCTGCAGATCACTGTCACTGCAGGCCCTAGCCATCAGCATGGGCAATGCCTTCCCATGCCAGGACCCTGGGCTTGCCTCCCTCTAGAGCACTCTCTCATTCGCTGGAGCATATCTGTCCTTAAAAGAAAAATGGGAACAGGAAGGTAAAGTAAAGTTTTTTTGACTTTTTATTCTACCCTTACCCTATGCTGATGGTGGTTGCTTGGATGTAAAATTTTAGTTTTGAAATCATTTCCCCTAGAATTTGAAATAAAATCCTTGTCTGCTGGTGGTCACTGACAAGGACTCTGACCCACTCTGATTCCCAGTCTTTCCCCAAGGCTTTGACTATGTCTTTTTCTTTCTTTCTTTCTTTCTTTCTTTCTTTCTTTAAATTGTTGGAAACTGTGGAGGTTTTCTGTGTTGATGTTCTGAGACTTCCTGTGACCTGTGGATTGTCGTTCCTCCTTAGCTCTGGGCACTTGGCAATCCCTCTCCATCTACAAATACACATCTTTCCATTTCAGAAATTGTCTTTTACGATGATTTGCCTCATTTCTTTTCCTCACTTTTCTCTGCTTATTCATTCTTGAACTCCTTTCCAGATATTGGACCATCTTAACTTATTTGCTGTTCATTTATTTTTTATTTTTCTGAGCCAGGGTCTCTCTGTCACTAGGCTGGAGTGCAGTGGTACAATCTTTCCTCACTGCAACTTCTGCCTACTGAGCTCAGGTGATCTCCGGCCTCAGCCTCCCAAGTAGCTAGAATGACAGGCATGTACCACCACGCCAGGCTAATTTTTGTATTTTTAGTAGAGATGGGGTTTTGCTATGTTGCCCAGGCTGGTCTTGAATTCCTGAGCTCAAACAGTCTGCCCACCTTAGCCTCCCAAAATGCTGGGATTACAGGCATGAGCCACCACACCTGGCCGTTTGCTAATATTTTGAAAATCTTGTTTCAGCCTTTTTTCTCTGTCATTATTCTATGTCTGTGATATTTCTTAGTGTTATTTTCTAACCCTTTTATTGACTTCTACATATCTGCTCTCACATTTTTAATTCTTAAGTGCCCTCTTGTCAAAAATTTTGTCTATAACCTCTTGTTCTTTTTTCTTGGGTGCAATATTTTTCCTTAGCTCTTTAAGGATGTTAACTCTATTTGTTTATTTGTTTTCTTCTGCTCCATGCCTATTTCTCTACCCCTCACCAACTTCCTTTTACTTAATCCTTGTGGTTCATGCTAGAAGCATTTCTCAAATATATGGTGATCCTTGGCTATCTATTTATAATTAAGAGTGGAAATTCTGTGAGGGTAGGTGAGGCTTAATCGGTTGGTGTACTTCACTTAGGGTTCTGTGGCTGGGCTGTTTCACTGGGAAATCCCCAAATGTAAATGGTAGGTGTTTTCTCTCAAGCAGGTTATTTCTCTCTCTCTCTCTCTTTTCTTTT
>NW_016107517.1:2763655-2779477 GCF_001604975.1 Cebus imitator
TTGCTGTGTCACCTAGGCTGGAATTCAGTGGTGCGATCTCAGCTCACTGTAACCTCCACCTCCTGGGTTCAAGCAATTCTCCTGCTTCAGCCTCTTGAGTAGCTGGGATTACAAGTATGCATGGATAACTTTTTGTATTTTTAGTAGAGATGGGGTTTCACCTCGTTGGCCAGGCTGGTCTCAAACTCCTGACCTCAAGTGATCTGCCTGCCTCCGTCTCCCAAAGCGTTGGGATTACAGGCGTGAGCCACAAGGCCCAGCCCTATTCCTGTTCTTAAGAAAAATGGTTGTGTCCATCTTTCAGGGCTGCTATAACAAGGTACCACGACGCAGGGGCTTGAACAACAGTAATCCACTTTCTTAAAGCTCTGGAGGCTGAAAGTCATTTCTGCAACCATCTCTTCCTGGGAGATATGAGCATGGCTGCCTGTGTTCTTGGAGTCAGATTGAAGATGGGATGAGAGATGTCATTCTCTCAAGTGTCGTTCTTAATCCTGTCTTCAGTATGGGAGCACCATTTCCCATTGTTCCTGTGGGGCCAGAGTCCCTCTGATCCTGCCTCTCCAGAGAGTGAACCTAGGGTCTTCTGCCAGTATGGGCTGGGGCAGTTGCCTGGTTGCTTAAATACGGGGGGGAAATTCAGATATAATGGATTCTGAAAGTGACTTTTAACCAATATGCTTGTTTTTAGTCTCACTAGGACTCCCACTTTGAAAGTCACCTAGTACCTCTAGTTCTTGAGTCTTTCTGACTTTCTGCTGTACAAATCAGCCTACTTCTGAGTTTCTTCCTCTGCCAGTTTAGATTTTGGCTTTTTCAAGTGTGCTAAATCCATTAGCACAAACTCATGATTTTTAGGCTCCCAAATGTCATTGCTGTCATTTTCTATCTTGCTCTATGTCCTTTTGTTCATTCTTTTAAGTCTCATATCTGTTATTTGAGTGAAGGTTTTGGAGGGAATGGAGGTAAACACATAATTCAATCTACCATATTTAACTATATAATCCCTCTCGAGACCTTTCTAAGTGGATCAGAAGTCCTGGTAATGAGAAAAGTCTTTAAACATGGATGTTGGATGACAAGAAAAGTCACCTTGGATGTGAGTGACGGAAGGATGGATGGCAGCCACATCGCAGAGGGGGTCAGTCTTCAGCACTTAGGGAGCATTCACAATCCGTACAGCACTGACTGGGTTCGAGCTGGGGGGATGAAGGGAAAGACTGAAGTGGCGTATGGAAAGAGAACTGATTCCAGGCCAAGTTTAAGAGGTTAAGACCTCTTTGACTCTTAGTTTGTTGCAAATGGAGGAAGAAGAAAGAAATGTAACTTTCATCTTTTACCTCTTTTATTTTTTATTTTTTGAGACAAAGTCTCACCCTGTTACTCAGGCTGGAGTGATTTCTGCTTATTGCAACCTCCGCCTCCCAGGTTCAAGCAATTCTCCGGACTCAGGCTCCCGAGCAGATGGGATTACAGGTGCCCACCACTATGCCTGGCTAATTTTTGTATTTTTAGTAGCGATGGGGTTTCACCATCAGGTTGGTCTTGAACTCCTGACCTCAAGTGATCTGCCCACTTTGGCCTCCCAAAGTGCTGGGATTGCAGATGTGAGCCACTGCACCCTGCTTACCTCTTTTATGTTTAACACCGTGGGTTCACAGATGGGTGTGTGAGACATCCTTGTGAGTTATAGGGGAAATTGTTTCTGTAACATTGCTTAGAAAGAGTGTTCTGGTAGTTACGACCAGGGTACTACCTTCACATTTTAACTACCAAGTTCATCAAAACTCCTGATAAATACAACCAAGTCACATAAATTATTGGTGTTTTCTTGTTTTGTATGATAGGCTTTAACACAAAGGCTCTCATCTGTGTATGATTACTCTACCAGGGAATGGACCTCAGCTCCAGGTCCCTTGATGTCTGTGGTACAATCATCAGGATTTTAAGAAAGTAAACACGGGGAAAAAAAAGCAAGGGAATAGAAAATGGATTTTTAAAACAATGTCGGGGTAAATAACATGTTCATAGACAGCAGCTTCATTAATAATA
This sequence comes from Cebus imitator, assembly GCF_001604975.1. NCBI lineage: Eukaryota > Metazoa > Chordata > Mammalia > Primates > Cebidae > Cebus > Cebus imitator. The sequence continues at coordinate 2,765,708 of NW_016107517.1, forward strand.
GCTCAAAACTGGATACAACCCAAATGACCATCAACAGAAGACTAACAAAGAACAAATTATGGTATGCCCATACAATGGAATGCTATTTAGAAATGAAAAGAAATGAACGACAGATACATGCAATAACTGGAACTAATCTCAAAAGTATTATGCTGCACCGAAGACGTCAGACACCAAACAGTGCACAGTATATGATTCTTTTCCTATGAAGTTCTAATCCATAGATACAGAAATCAGAACAATGGCCACCTGTAGGGATGAGGAGTAAGAGAAAGGGCACAAGAGGGCTTTCTGGTGAATAGAAATGTTCTATATTTTCATTGGGGTAGTGATTATCCAGGTGTATGCATTTATCAAAATCACTGAATTTATGCTTAAGATCTATGCATTCCACTCTATGCAAATTCTAACTAAAAGGAAGAAAAGTAAATGAGCAAGTCTTTCCAAATAACCTCAGAATGCTCTTCCTGTGTCTCCCACAAGCTTCAGAAGTACTGAGATATTAGTCTTTCTTATTTTTGGAGTGGGGAAGTTCGCTGTGTGCAAAGTCTTTCTGCTAGAACAGACGTGATCCCATTGCTGTGCCTGTCTAATTTCTACTCATTCTTCAGCACCACCTCAGGGTCCTTCTCTACACGCTGCTTCTCTAACTGGGGTAATGCTCTTCACCTATATGCAATCCTGCCGCCTCAGCCTCCCAAATAGCTGTGACTATAGGTGTGAATCACCACACCTGACCTACTAATGAATATATATATATTTTTTGAGACAGGGTCTTGCTATGTTTCAGGCTGGTCTCAAACTCCTGGCCTTAAGTGATCCTGCAGCCTGGGTCTGCTAATGGATATTTTGGTTGTTGTTTTAAGACAAGAGTCTTGCTCTATTGCCCAGGCTGGAGTGCAGAGGTGCAATCTCAGCTCACTGCAACCTCCACCTCACCGGTACAAGTGATTGTCCTGCCTCAGTCCCCCAAGTAGGTAGGATTACAGGCACATGCCAGCACGCCCAGCTAATTTTTGTATTTTTAGTAGAGACTGGGTTTTGCCATGTTGGCCAGGCTGGTCTTGAACTCTTGACCTCAGGTGATCTGCCTGTCTCAGCCTCCCAAAGTGTTGAGATTATAGGCAGGAGCCACTGCATCCAGTCTTTTTTTTTTTTTTTTTTGGAGACAGGGTCTCGCTCTATCACTCAGGCTGGAGTTAGGTAGCGCAGTCACGGCTCGCTGCAGCTTCTACCATTTGGGCTCAAGCCATCCTCCCACTTTAGCCTCCCGAGTAGCAGCAACCATAGGCATGCATCTCACACCTGGCCGATTTTATTTTATTTTTGTAGAGATGGGGTCTCACTATGTTGCTCAGGCTGGTACTAATGGATATTCTTTTTTTTTTTGAGACGGAGTTTTGCTCTTGTTACCCAGGCTGGAGTGCAATGGCACGATCTCTGCTCACCGCAACCTCCGCCTCCTGGGTTCAGGCAATTCTCCTGCCTCAGCCTCCTGAGTAGCTGGGATTACAGGCACGTGCCACCATGCCCAGCTAATGTTTTGTATTTTTAGTAGAGACGGGGTTTCACCATGTTGACCAGGATGGTCTCGATCTCTTGACCTCGTGATCCACCGGCCTCAGCCTCCCAAAGTGCTGGGATTATAGGCGTGAGCCACCGCACCCGGCCTTGGATATTCTTTAAAGGTTCCTGAAATAGGGTTAGTGACCCCTAAGACTCAGTACTACCCTATAGGCCTTCACTCGTCTCTTTCCAGCTTGGCTTGCCTGCCGCCTCTCTGAGGGCTACTCACTCTTCCTTGCTTCCTGGTGTTCCTTCACAAATACCAGGAAGCAAGGAAGATGCGCAGGTAACTGCCGTCTGCAGCCTGTGCTTCTGGCCATCCCATAGCAGCAACATAGAGACTCTCTTCTCATTACTCTGTCTTGGGCCACTATGCTAGGCCTTCATTTTGCCTAAGACACCGATTCATGTCTCCACATTTGTCACTTATTATTATTATTATTTTTGAGTCTATTATTATTATTATTTTTTTTTTTTTTTGAGACTGGGTCTCGGTCTGTCGCCCAGGCTGTGGTGCAGTGGTGCAATCCAGGCTTACTACAACCTCCACCTCCTGTGTTCAAGCAATTCTCTGCTTTAGCCTCCCAAGTAGCGGGATTAAAGGCGTGTGCCACCATGCCTGGCTAATTTTTTTTTGTATTTTTAGTAGAAATGGGGCTTTGCCATCTTGGCCAGGCTGGTCTTGAACTCCTGACATCAAGTGATCCGCCTGCTTTGGCCTCCCAAAGTGCTGGCATTACAGGTGTGAGCCACCATGCCCAGCCTAAATTCGATTAATTCCTTATTTTACTTCTAGACCTTTAAATGATATTATAAAAATAGGGCTTCTTGGCCCGGTGCAGTGGCTCACGCCCATAATCCCAGCACTTTGGGAGGCCGAGGTCAGGAGTTCAAGACCAGCTTGACCAACATGGCAAAACCCGTCTCTACTAAAAATACAAAAATTAGCTGGGTGTGGTAGCGGGTGCCAGTAATCCAAGCTACTCGGGAGGCTGAGGCAGGGGAATTGCTTGAACCCAGGAGGCAGAGGTTGCAGTGAGCCAAGATTGCACCATTGCATTACAGCCTGGGTGACAGAGCGAGACTCTGTCTCAAAAAAAAAAAGAATAAAAAGAAAAGAAAAGAAAAAAAGGCTTCTTAAGTCATTTCTCTAAGTGGTCCAGCTGGATGAAATTATTGTCAGCTAATAAAGATTATCTTTAAAAAGAATCCCGAGACATTTAATAAACACTAGTCAGGTATAATGACACTTTTTTTTTTACATGTCACCTATAGGTCCCCCTGGAGAAACCACTGATTCCCAGGTAGTGTGCACAGAATTTAGTATGTGTTGGCGCTCCAGGCATGCTTGTTGAACTGACTCAGCTCATGCTACCATATTTTCATAAGTATTTTCCTGTGGCATGCTCTATGCCCCATGAACATGGGTTCTCATTAGAGATCCTACATGAATGGGACTGCTTGCTACCTTGGCACAATTGCTCTCTACACCAAACTTAGTAAGTGGCATCCTGAACTATATAGAACAGTAGTTAAGTAGTACATTGCAGAAATAAAGACTTTCGATTCTCAACTTTACACTTAACTTTTCAATGGGTCTGGTGATTTTGATACAGGAACTCTCTGGGGTTTCAGTATTATAGTTGCTTGTCTGCTGTCCCTGTGGCCTAAAGCAATATGAAAAAGTGGGAGGAACATTGGCAAGACTTTGGAACCAGGTAGAACTGAGTTTAAATCTTGGCTCAGTTGTTCACCAGATATGTGACCTCAGGCAAATTTCCGAACTTTTCTGAGCCTCAGCAGATTTGCTGCAAATACCTATGTGCCTCGGTCATGGTGCAGATTGGAGTTCATGGAGAGAATAGCATAGCATGGAACACATGAAAGGCCCTGAGTATATAATTACCATCATAATATGACAATAATCATATTTTCCACCACTCTACTGGGGATGACACCTTCAAAGCAATTGCTAGTATCAGGTTTGCACATTCTATGCCCAGGGAAGCCACCTAGAGCACAGTTACATGAGGCCCCTACTGCTACTATAGAGAGGTAGGTAATATACAGGCACACCTCACTTATTTTGGTTCTCATGTATTGTCTTTTTTTTTCTTTTGATGGAGTATTGCTCTGTTGTCCAGGCTGTAGTGCAGTGGTGCGATCTCAGCTCACTGCAACCTCCACCTCCTGGGTTCAAGCAATTCTCCTGCCTCAGCCTTCCCAGTAGCTGGGACTTCGGGTGCCCACCACCACGCCCAGCTAATTTTTGTATTTTTAGTAGAGATGGAGTTTCACCATGTTGGCCAGGTTGGTCTCGAGCTCCTGACCTGAGGCAATCTGCTCACCTTGGTCTCCCAAAATGCTGGGATTACAGGCGTGAGCTACCACACCCAGCCTATATTGCCTTTTTTGCAGATTGAACATTTGTGGCAACCCTGTGTCAAATAAGTCTGTAAGTCTATTGGCTTCATTCAGCATGTAGCCACTTTCTCTCTGTGTCAAATTCTGACACAATGATCATAATAGTTATTGCAACATTTTAAAGTTTTCATTATTGCTATATCTGTTAGGGTGACCTGTGCTCAATCATCTTTGATGTTACTATTGTAAATGTTTTGGGGCAACATGAACCACGCCCATATAAAAAGGCAAACAAAGTTTCAATGTTGCACGTGTTCTGACTGCCCCACTGACGAGTCATTTCCCCATCTCTCCCACTCCTATGGCCTCCCTTTTCCTTGAGGTACAACAGTATTGAAATTAAGTCAGTTAATAACCTCACAACAGCCTCTAAAGGTTCAAATGAAAGGAAGAGTCCCACATCTCTCATTTTAAATCAAAAGCTAGAAATGGTTAGCTTAGTAAAGAAGGCATGTCAAAAGCCAAGACAGGGTGAAAGCTAGACCTCTTGCACCAAAGAGCCAATTTATGGATGCAAAGGAAAACCTCTCAAAGGAAATTAAAAGTGCTACTCCGTGAATATATGAATGATAAGAAAAAGAAACAGACTTATTACAGATACAGAGAAAATTTTAGTGGTCTGGATAGAAGATCAAACCAGTCACAACATCCCCTTAAGCCAAAGTCTAATCCAGAGCAAGGTCCTGACTGTTCAACTCTTTGTAGTCTAAGTGAGGAAGCTGCAGAAGAAAAGTTGGATGCTAACAGATGTTGGTTCTTGAGGTTTAAGGAAAGACGCTGTCTTTATAACATAAAAATGCAAGGTAAAGCAGCAAGTTCTGATGGAGAAGCTGCAGCAAGTTATCCAGAAGATCTAGCTAAGATCATTGATGAAGGTAGTCACACAGATTTTTAATGTAGATGCAATAGCCTTCTATTGGAAGAAGATGCCATGTAGGACTTTCACAGCCAGAGAGAAGTCAATGCTTGGCTTCAAAGCTTCAAAGGACAGGCCGACTTGTTAGGAGCTAGTGCAGCTGGTGAGTTTAAGTTGAAGCCAATGCTCATTTCCTTTTTGAAAATCCTAGGGCTCCCAAGAATTATGCTAAGTCTACTCAGCCTATGCTCTGAAAATGGAACAGCAAAGCCTGGATGACAGCACATGTGTTTACAGTATGGTTTACTGAATATTTGAAACCCAATGTTGAGACCTACTGATCAGAAAAAAAAATTCCTTTCAAAACATTACTGCTCATTGACAATGTAGCTGGTCACCCAAGAGCTCTGATGGAGATATACAAGGAGATTAATGTTTCCGTGACTGCCAACACAACATTTATTCTGCAGCCCATGGATCAAGGAGTGATTTCAGCTTTCAAGTCTTATTATTTAAGAAGTGCATTTTGTAAAGTTATAGCTGACACAGATAGTAATTCCTCTGATAGATCTGGGCAAAGTAAATTGAAAGCCTTCTGGAGAGCATTCACCATTGTAGATGCCTTTAAGAACATTCATGATTCATGGGAGGAGGTCAAAATATCAACGTTAACAGGTGTTTGTAAGAAGTTGGTTCCAGCCCTCATGGATGACTTTGAGAGGTTCAAGACTTCAGTGAAGAAAGCCACTGAAGATGTGGTGGAAAAATACCAAGAGCACTAGAATTAGAAGCGGAGCCTGAAGAAGTGACTGAATTGCTGCAATCTTATGATCAAATTTGAAACATGAAGAGTTGCTTCAATAAGAATATATGCATAGAAAGTGGTTTCTTGAGGTGGAAATTACTTCTGGTGAAGATTCCGTGAACACTGTTGAAATGACAACAAGGGATTTAGAATATTTCATAAGCTTAATTGATAAAACAGCAACAGAGTTTGGGAGGATTGACTCCAGTTTCGAAAGAAGTTCTGCTGTGGGTAAAATGTTTTAATACAGCACCACGTACTACAGAAAGAAATCTTTCATGAAAAAGAGAGTCAATCAATAGGCAAACTTTATTGTTTTATTTAGGAAATTGCTACAGCCACCGCAAGTTTTAGCAACCACCACCCTGATCAGTCAGCAGCCATCAAGATCTAGACAAGACCCTTTACCAGCAAAAAGATGACAGCTCGCTGAAGGTTCAGATGATTATTAGCATTGTTTAGCAATAAAGTATTTTTATTTGTTTATTTATACATGTATTTACTTATTTATTGTGACAGTCTCACTCTATTGTCCAGGTCGGAGTGCAGTGGCGCAATCTCTTCTCACTGCAACCTCTACCTCCAGGGTTCAAACAATTCTCCTGCCTCAGCCTCCTGAGTAGCTGGAATTATGAACGTGCACCACCACCATGCCTGGCTAATTTGTGTATGTTTAGTAGAGACCAGGTTTTGTCATGTTAGCCAGCCTCATCTCAAACTCCTGGCTTCAAGAGATCCACCTGCCTCAGCCTCCCCAAAAGTGCTGAGATTACAGGCATGAGCTACAACACCCGGCCCACACCAAAGTATTTTTAATTAGGGGATGTAAATTTTTTAGATATAATGCTATTGCACACTTAATAGAGCACAGTATAGTGTAAACATAAATTTTGTATGCAATGGGAAGCCAAAACATTTGTGTGACTTGCTTTGCTGCAGTGGTTTGGGACCAAACCTGCAATGTCTCTGAGGTATGCCTGTAGAAACTCACGTTTTCATCCTTGAACCCAGCTTGACACACCTTAACATATATTTCCTGTTTGGTCTATCCCACTTCTCACATAAGAATGCTTCGTAATCCTAATGTTTGAGGAAAAAAATCCTTTTCTAGTGGGATAGAGGACAGTTCCTTTAGAATCAGGTGAGATATGGCCTTCTCACAGCCCCTGCTCTGGCTCAGGCCATGCTGCCTCATTGTCTGATGGAATTCTCCTTCCAAGGCCTGTTGAGTATGCTTCTGTTCCTGTGACCTCGGGTAAGTCATCTCACCTTCCCTGGCCTGTTTCCTCATCCTTAAATGCCATAGTTGGCACAGCCAGATGATCCCAAAGTGAGCAATCTGAGAAGCAACATGAACTCCAGTACTCTCTGACCCTGGTGCTTGGTTTCCAGTAGGGAATGATATATTTACCTAAGGAAGAACCTGCTTAAGGGATTTCTACCTGGACTGCTAAAGTCCTCAGTACTGCTCACCATAGCTTCCTCCCTTCTTCTCGAGGGAATCAAATCACCTTTTTTCTCATTCTTATTTTGTCAGCAAGTGCTTTCCCTCGCTTTACTGATGGATCCTGATCTATAATCGCTCTGTGTTCACCCATAATTCCTTTCCTTTTGCCTTTTACCTGCCTACCAAATTTTGGTCCATCCAGAATTCAATACTGTAAATGGTATTTCTAACACACTTTCCAAAAACCTCTTTTGTATCTATCACCTTAGATGTCCTTCCGACAACCATGCATGGTAAATGCTTTCCTACCATTGACAGATGTAGGAACGGGTTTGGGCACAGTGCATCTACAGCTCAGTAGTCAATAGGTGATGGCACCTAGATTAAAACATGGATCCTCTGACACCAAATACTTGAAAAATCATCAAGACTCACATTTCCATGTTCTGTCAACATGTTTATGGTATAGAATAAGTCATCTTTTTTTTTTTTTTTTTTACATCCCCACTGAGGAACATGAAAATCCATAGAATAACTTTTTTTCCATCTGTAAAAGTTAATTCTTGCAGGCCAGGTGCGGCAGCTCACACCTGTAATCCCAGCATTTTGGGAGGTGGAGGCAGGCGAATCACCTGAGGTCAGGAGTTCGAGACCAGCCTGGCCAATGTGGTGAAACCACCATCTCTACTAAAAATAAAAAAAATTAGCTGGGTGTGGTGGTACATGCCTGTAATCTCAGCCACTCGGGAGGCTGAGGCAGGAGAATCGCTTGAACCCGGGAGGCTGGTGTTACAGTGAGCTGAGATTGCACCACTGTACTCCAGCCTGGATGAAAAGAGCAAAACTCTGTCTTAAAAAAAAAAGTTGATTATTTCCGTAAAAATAACTCATCAAATACAGTTAAAGGAGTGTGGGAATTCAATCTTGCTTCTCCACATGCTGGCTTAGGCTTGTGGATGTTTAGAGCAGGGAGAGGCCTTGGAAATCAACAACTCCAACCTCACACTTTCTACAAATAAGTAAACAGGCATCAAACGAGAAATGCGTTTTGCCCAACGTCAGATCGAGTTTGGCCACTACCTACAGAACTTTCAGAAAATGGAAGGAAAGGTAAATAAACCTCATAGATTGGGGCAAATTGGGCCTGCCCATGGGTCCATTCCTTCCCACTGGAGCATTTGGCCTATGGCAGACACACAGTGGCTGTGCTCGATGGGCAGCGATACTGCCAACTCTCCCAGGGGAGCCTCCCTTTCTAGGAAAGTACATCAGCAGTGCTCCTTCTGCATCGCCCTTGCGTTTATTCTCTTTGAGCTTGAAAATGGCTGACCAAGGTGCCACTGGCTACCGAGGGAAGCGGAGCTGAACAAAAGAAGTCGGAGCTCAAGCCATTCTGCTCTGAAGCAAAGCCCTGCCATGTTTCTTGGCCAGAGGTGCTACCATCTCCATGAAGCCACAGTTCCTGCAAGCTTCTCAGCCTCGAGGCTGCTTGCCCACCTGTCTCCTGCCTCTTACAGCCTTTCTACGTTACTGGCCCTCCCAGCTTCTGCACACTCCTTGCAATTCTCTGCGGGCCTTGCATGCACTTCTAGCTCATCTGTGGGACAGACCCCAGCCCAGCCTCTACCTGGGCATCCTGGGCTATGAGCACCTGCTCTATGCTCCTCCAGGCTGGCTTCCCTCGGCCTCTGCTACTGCCCGAGGGTACTAGTAGTTACTAGCAGTAACTACTGCTACTGTATGGAAAGGAACTCACCAAACATACCTTGCAGGGTTGCAGAAGGTATAACTGAAATCATACTGGAATAGTGCCTGACCCAGAGGTGTCCCAAATAATGGTAGCTATTAATATGATTTGTAACAGTGTCTCCTCTATCAGACGGCAGAATCCTAGAGGTGAAGGACCAGGCCATTCATTTTTGCATCCCCTATGCCTGGTCCATATTAACCGCTTAATAAATCCTGGATAACTGTGTCTATGAGCATCTGCTGCTCACAGTTGTGGTGGTTCCCAAAATAATTGCTAGAATGATGTTTTCCCCAGTCCAAGCTGCCAGCCTTGTGACTGATCCTCTTGTTTACCAGGACACAGCGAGACTCTAAGAGGAAGGGGTGACCTTCACACGAATGTTCCTTAAACTGTCATGAGAACAAAGAGAAAAAGGGAAAATGAACGTCTTAATGGAGGGACATTCTAGAATGTTGAAATCAGGATTGGGGAGGAAATGGTTAGAACTCTGTTTCACAGAGGAGTCTTTGCTCAAGGGCCCGGTTCCACCAAGCCAGGCACGCTGTGGCTGGTCACACAAAGGTCACACTGGCTGGATGTCAGGGCCCTGTGAACATGAGCTGCCTTCTGATGTGCAGGAGGTGGGGTGTGGTTTGCACATACATGTGACTTTAAACTCAGTTTGGATATCAGGTATGCCGAGAGGTTTCCGATGACCAGAATAATCTATTCAAGAGCTGCTTTTCTCTGGGGAGGGGTGGTAAGCCTGTAGCAGCACCACAAAGCCTCAGCCATGAGCTCCAAAGGCCCAGCCCTGGGCCATGCCACCAAGACCACCAAGTGCATGTAAGGGCTCGCCTTTTGGTTAACACAAAGGGGTGGTGGTGTGGCAGAGGGCTGGTTTGGTCACTGAAGTTACAAACAGGAGTGGTAGCTGAGCACAGTGGCTCAAGCCTGTAATCCCAGAACTTTGAAAGGCCAAGGTGGGTGAATCACTTGAGGCCAGGAGTTCAAGACCAACCTGGGCAACATGGCAAAACACTGTCTCTACAAAAAAATTTAAAAAATTAGCTGGTCGTCCTGGCATACCCGTGGTCCCATCTACTGGGGATGCTAAGGTGAGATGTCTTTGAGCCCAGGATGCAGATGTTGCAGTGAGCAGAGATCACCCTCCACTGCACTCCAGCCTGGGTGGCCAAGTGAGGCCCTGTCTCAAACAAAACAACAACAATAAAAACCAACAGTGGTAAGCTTCAGCACTTATTCAGGCTACTACACATTTCTCAGTTAATTGCTAAATTTGGCAAGTAATATCAACTTTCCCAAATCCCACTACTCCTTCACAATGCAGGTCAAGTGCCCTTCCACCTTCCACAGAGCCCTGACTGCCCTGCTTGTTGCGATGCCCAGGGCACAGTCTTTAAAATAGAGGACACACCATCTGGTCCATCTCCTCCTGCACTTATCATCCTGTCTCCCTTGTGTTATTATTATTTATACGAACCTCTTGTGTATCCCATCAGACTACAAACTTCCCATAATTAGAATAAGAAATCCTCTTGGGGCTGGGCGCAGTGGCTCATGCCTGTAATCTCAGCACTTTGGGAGGCCAAGGCAGGAGAATCACGAAGTCAAGAGATCCAGACCATCGTGGCCAACATGGTGAAACCCCGTCTCTACTAAAAATACAAAAATTAGCTGAGCTTGGTAGTGTGTGCCTGTACTTGGGAGGCTGAGAAAGAAGAATCACTTGAACCTGGAAGGCAGAGGTTGCAGTGAGCTGAGATCGCACCACTGTACTGCAGCCTGGCAACAGAATGAGTCTGTCTAAAAATAAAAATTAAAAAAAAGAAATCCTCTTGTTCCACCCTAGCACACAGTACAGTACCTTGGCTGTGGGGTAAATTATAAATATTTCTTGAATGAACAAAGGAAAAGGTGAAGTAAAGTGTATCTGGAGACTTCAAAGCTACAGAGAGCTTTTAAAATAGTGGAAGTTCTCATATAGTCATTTAAAAATAAAATTTACAAAGTGATTTGGAAGACTGAGATAATTATTCAGAAGGAAGAGAAAAGCTTCTTTCTTTTAAATATGCCTGGCTATTTTGTGAGTTCCTCAAAGAAATGGACCACATTCAAAAATTTCAAATTCCCATTGCCTAGTGCATTTTTGGCAAAATTATTTCTCTTTCACTGTTTTTAAAGATGGAAATATTTTTACTGCTCTTACTAATTAAAAAGTGACCTATGCTCAATGTAAACATTTAAACAATCTGGAAACAGAAAGTGGAAACTATTAGATCCACCGAGGTCCATGTTTCTAGAGGTTATTTGCTGATATCTTTCCATGGCTTTAATGCAATGAGAGTAACATTCTGATACTGTTTTGCCCATTCAGTCTGTAATCTGCTTTTAAAAACTAGTGAAGGCCAGGTGTGGTGGCTCACGCCTGTAATCTAAGTACTTTGAAGGCCAAGGCAGGCAGATCACCTGAGGTCAGGAGTTCAAGACTAGCCTGACCAACATGGTGAAAAAAAAAAAAAAAAAAAAAAAAAAAAACTAGTGAAATGGCTGCGCCCAGTGACTCACACCTGTAATCCCAGCACTTTGGGAGGCTGAGGCATGAGGATCACTTGAGTCTAGGAGTTTGAGATCAGCCTGGCAGAAATAGTGAGAACTTGCATTTACAAAAAAAAATTTTTTAAAGAAAAGAAAAAAAAAAGCTAGTGAAATATTTGGCTTCATTTGCACATAGATACACATAAGTCTCCTTCATTCTCTAGCAGCTGCCCGGTTCTGTTTATTACCTCTTACTGTTAGAATTTCAGGCAGGCTTCAATTCTTGTGACAAATCACACTGAAGTAAAATCCTTGTACATACATCTTTAAAATGTATTTCTCAGATTACTGTTTTTGTTTTTTTTTTTGACAGAGTCTTGTTCTGTCACCCAGGCTGGAGTGCAGTGGTGCGATCTCAGCTCACTACAACCCCTGCCAGCAACCTCCGCCTCCCAGGTTCAAGTGATTCTCCTGCCTTAGCCTCCTGAGTAGCTGGGATTACAGGCGCATGCCACCACGCCTGGCTAATTTTTTTGGGTGTGTATTTTTAGCAGAGATGGGGTTTCACCACGTTGGCCAGGCTGCTTTCAAACTCCTACTTCAAGTGATCCGCCTGCCTCAGCCTCCCAAAATGCTGGGATTACAGGCATGAGCCACCGCACCAGGCCGTCAGGTTACTCCTAGACGTGGCATTTATGAGTCTAGGGGCATGAACATTTAACATTGATAGATAATGCCAAATTCTCCTCCAAAAATTGTATTTTCTGATTTATACCCCCGACATGAACTGAGAAGGCCTAACGAGCTTATGTATCTTTTAAGTCAATTGTCCCCAACCTTTTTGGTACCAGGGACCGTTTCATGGAAGACACTTTTTCCACAAACTCGTGAGGAGGGAATGATTCAAGAATATTACATTTACTGTACACGTCGTTTATATTATTATTACACTGTAATATATAATGAAATAATGATACAACTCACCAAAATATAGAATCAGTGAGAGCCCTGAGCTTGTTTTCCTGCAACTAGATGGTCCCATCTGGAGGTGATGGGGGACGGTGACACATCATCAGGCATCAGATTCTCATGAGGGTGACACAACCTAGGTCCCTTGCCTGTGCAGTTCACAATAGGGTTCATGCTCCAATGAGAGTCTAATGCTGCTGCTGATCTGTCAAGGGGCGGTAATGCGAGTGATAGGGAGCATCTGTAAATACAGACATAGCTTCGCTCGCTCATCCACTGCTCACCTTCTGCTGTGTGGCCTGGTTCCTAACAGGCCACAAACCAATACAGGTCCATGGCCTGGGGGCTGGGGACCCCTGTTTTAAGTATTTCCCAGCAAATATTGAAAGATTTGTGGCCAAGGTGATTTTTACAATGATACTTTTGGTGTGTAACATGCTCTGTGGCCGGGCGCGATGGCTCACGCCTGTAATCCTGGCACTTTGAGAGGCCGAGGTGGGTGGATCACCTGAGGTCAGGAGTTCAAGACCAGCCTGGCCATCATGGTGAAACCCCATCTTTTAAAAAGAAATGTTCTGTGGTTTTCCAGGTATTTTTACATAGAATGCATATTCTCCTTGGGTCTTCACAGTAGTCGTGGAGTAAGTAGAAAAGGCTTTATTATTTCTGCTTTAGAAACTCAGCCCTAAAGACTTGCCCTGGGTTTCACTGCGCGTCAGTGTCCATGCCTAAAGTGGGGCCGTTGAGCTGCGTCTCTGAATTTCCTTCTACAAGCTGGAAGGACCAGCCATGAGAGGGCAAAGCCATTTGGGATAGGACCTCCCAGGGGTTTTGCAAGTCTTGCATTTATGCCACAGAACAAAGAATGACCTGATTAGGGGGTTCAATTTCTTTAGCCGAAATAAGTCTTCCTCTTTTCTGACTAAGCCACGCTGGGGAAGGAGGAGACAGGAGGCCCCGTGTGTTGCTGTGGGGTCTGTCACGAAGCTCCAAGCAGGCAGGAGGTGGTGCGCTCAAGCTCAGGGAGCAATGTTGCCATGAACTCTCCTTCTGCTCCATTCTCCAAAGCACCCCATTTGGGATTTGGGGAGGAGACTGACCCAGGAAACTCTCATCACCTTGTTATTGGTGTCCTCTGAAATGAAATGCTATGAATTTGTTTGCACATTAACACATGGCTTCAATTGAACATAGGTATTAATATTTTTTGAAGTGTAATTTAGTGATCATCGAAAAAGAAAGACAATAGCATGCTTAGTGCTACTGTCAAATAGAAGTTCACTTGGAATATTGGGAGGACATGCTTTGATAATCTGACGCTTCCTTATTTCTACAGAGTGACTTAGACAGGAAGATTTCTTTTCTTCTTTCTTTTCTTTTCTTCTTTTTTTTCTTTTCTTCTTTCTTTCTTTCTT
>NW_016107517.1:2779524-2782140 GCF_001604975.1 Cebus imitator
TGGAGTTTCACCATATTCCCCAGGCTGGCCTTGAACTCCTAAACTCAAGCAATCCACCCGCCTCAGCCTCCCAAAGTGCTGGGATTACAAGCATGAGCCACTGCCCCTAACCAGTTGCTTTTGATTGAGGTCGGAATGGAAAGTTCCATATCAACATGGGCCAGCAGATAGCTGAGGCACGGTGGAACACTTTGGAAGGGACAGTCACTCACTGCATAAATATTGCATGGACTAGGACGACATTGCTCAATACAGAGGCCTCTAGCTCTCTGTGGCTCTTGAGCCACAACGTGGATTGAATGTTTAATTTTATTTAATTTTAGTATTTAAGTTTGAAAACTGGCTCTCCATTCAGTTACAGAAAACTTTTAAGTAAGTTTCATACAACTTGGGTATCTCGTTATCTGGAAATGCTTTTCAATGTAAATTTTATGAAATATAAACGTTGATATGGTGTTTCTGATGAAAATTTAGCATCTGAATTTAGATATTCTTTATTTATGAAATACACACTGGCTTTTGAAGGCTTAGCAATGTGAAAAAAAGGCAAAATATCTGCATGATTTTTTATATTGATTATATTTCAAAGTGATAGTATTTTTGAAATACTGAATTGAAATACTGAATTGAAATATATAAAAATTAATTTTACCTGTTTTGTGCTTTTACTTTTTTTTTAAGGCACTAGACTGGATCATGTGTTTTTACATTTTTTTAACATGGCTTCTAAGTAATGGGAACTGTCTTGAGCATTCACTTATCCATTCATTTATCGAGCATTTATTGAGAAACTGATATTTGCCTAGCTCTGAGTAAGAAAAACAGCTACAAAACTCAGAAAAACATATAAATTTGCTGCACATTGTATGAAAATGTGTGTGTGTGTGTGTGTGTGTGTGATCCCACTGAAGTGTAATATTCCTTAAGACAAATATCAAATTTATTGTTATTTTTTCTTAGTATCATGAGTTAAACACTTAGCTCATTAAGTTACAGACGTTTTTGTTTTGTAATATATGTATTTAAGGCTCTAATTTTCCCGTAAGTATTCTTTTAGCTGCATTTCCAAAGAGTTGACAAGTTGGGTTTTCTTCTTTTTTTTTTTGTTTTGAGACAGAGTTTTGCTTTTGTTGCCCAGGCTGGAGTGCAATGGCATGATCTTGGCTCACTGCAACCTCCGTCTCTGGGGTTCAAGTGATTCTCCTGCCTCAGCCTCCCAAGTAGCTGGGATTACAGGTGCGTGCCACCATGCCCAGCTAATTTTTGTATTTTCAGTAGATACGAGGTTTCACCATGTTGATCAGGCTGGTCTCAAACTCCTGACCTCAAGTGATCCACCTGCCTTGGCCTCCCAAAGTGCTGGGATTACATAAGGCGTGAGCTACCATGTCTGACCAAGTTGAGTTTTCCTAAGCACTCATTTTAATATTGGATGGATCCCATTTAGTTTTCTTTAATTTTCTTTTCCCTCCCCTCCCTTCCCTTCTCCTTCCCTCCCCTTCCTTTCCTTTCCTTTTTTCCGAGATGAAGTCTCACTCGTCACCCAGACTGGAGTGCAACGGGGCGATCTAGGCTCACTGTAACCTCCACCTCCCAGGTTCAAGTGATTCCCCTGCCTCAGCCTCCCAAGTAGCTGGGATTACAGGCACCTGCCACCACCACACTCAGCTAATTTTTGTATTTTTAGTAGAGACGGGTTTTCACCATGTTGGCTAAGCTGTTCTCAAACTCCTGATCTCAGGTGATCCACCCGCCTCAGCCCCCCAAAGTTCTGGGGTTATAGGTATAATCCAGGCCACCATGCTTGGCCACATTTCCTTAAATCTCTTTTACGGAAGAGACTACTAATTGCTCACACAAATCCTACTCCATTAGAAGTGGTTGGAATGGACTTTTTCGCAAACCCAGTTAAAACTCTATTCAATTATATTTTATTAATAACCCTTGTAATGAAGGAAATGGCTCTCATACTAACTAGAGGCACAGGCCCCTTACCAATTATAATGAGACAGGTTAGGACAAATCAAAAGGCATGTTATTTTTCTCTGGGAACAGGAGGCTTGTGAAACAGCAAAAAGACTACTTTGTAGATAGATTGTTAAAAAAAAAAATCGATGATGTCTATCTCTAATTTTTTGTGAATATCAGGGATATTCCAAGCACTTTTCCATAACACATTCCTAAGGACCAGCTCTTTGAGATAGGCAGATGAGATTCAGTGAGGAATGGAGGTTAAACCACCACTTGTCTGTCAATCAACAAAGAAATATTTATTGGACAACCTGAAAGGCACTGGGAGAGATATTCTAAAGGACGGAAAGATGTTAAAAGTTGGAGGGATGGTCAGGTGCGGTGGCTCACGCCTGTAATCCCAGCATTTTGGGAGGCCGAGGCAGGTGGATCATGAGGTCAAGAGATCGAGACCATCCTGGCCAACATCTCTACTAAAAAATACAAAAATTAGCTGGGCATGGTGGCGCGTGCCTGTAGTCCCAGCTACGCGGGAGGCTGAGGCAGGAGAATTGCTTGAACCCAGGAGGTAGAGATTGCAGTGAGCAGAGATTGTGCCACTGCACTCCAGCCTGGCTCCTGGCAACAGAGCAAGACTCTGTCACA
>NW_016107517.1:2782210-2827114 GCF_001604975.1 Cebus imitator
AAAAAAAAAAAAAAAAAAAAAAAAAAAAAAAAAGTTGGAGGGATAACTAGTTATCAGGATCCTTACATATGTTGTTGCATTTACTGTTCCCACTAGTCTTATGAGGTAGAGATTTGTGTTGGCCTTGAAGTAGATCAACCAATCTACCCATGGCCATATAACCCTACCAAGGAGCTGAGCCAGGCATCTTGCCCAGGTCTTAGTCTTGAGCCTGATACACTGATTTCAGGAATAGGATCTCTGTCCTCAAACAGCTTTATCTGGAGGAGATAAAATATAAACAGTTGGCTGGGTGTGGTGGCTCACGCCTGTAATCCCAGCACTTTGGGAGGCCGAGGCGGCAGATCACTTGAGGCCAGGAGTTTGAGACCAGCCTGGCCAACATGGTGAAACCCTGTCTCTACTAAAAATACAAAATTAGCTGGGTGTGGTGGCGCATGCCTGAAATCCTAGCTACTTGGGAGGCTGAGGTAGGAGAATTACTTAAACCCAGGAGGTAGAGGTTACAGTGAGCTGAGATGGCACCGTTGCACTCAAGCCTGGGCAACAAGAGTGAAACACTGTCTCAAAAATAAATAAATAAATAAACAGTGGAACAGTGAAGTCATAATCCAACTGCTGTCACACGCAGCTTTTGTGGGCTGCAGTGACTGAGAAGGACAGGCCAGAGGAAGAGGAAGGGAGAGCCATCTAGGCCGGCGAGTGGCCTGAGCACGGACCCAGGGGAATGTCCGTTCTGATGGTGCGGTCAGGGACTAATGGACGCAGCGTCCAGCATCTATTTCCTCCTTGCTTGTTTCATATGCTTGTGCTTTTTTCTCACCGTTCCATTTATCTGAAGCTGAGGAGTGTGCAGGGGTGGGAATGTAGTGTTCTTTTCAGCGAGTTCTTTCCCATACAGAGTTGGATTTCCAGCGTGGGGCTGGAGTTATTAAGGGGTTTCCATCTAAGCAGAGATGTGACAGGCAATGTGGAATCAGGGTGAAGTAAGGAGAACACGGAGATCTGGTACCTTGAGCAGCATTTCTTTTTTTTTTTTTGAGACAGAGTCTTGCTCTGTCACCAGGCGCCAGGCTGGAGTGCAATGGTACTATCTCGGCTCACTGCAACCTCTGCCTCCTAGGTTCAAGCAATTCTGCCTCAGCCTCCCAAGTAGCTGGGACTACAGACATACACCACCATACCCAGCTAATTTTTTTTAAATATTTTTTTTTAGTAGACATGGGGTTTCACTATGTTGGCCAGGATGGTCTCGATCTCTTGACCTCGTGATCCTCCTGCCTCGGCCTCCCAAAGTGCTGAGATTACAGGAGTGAGCCACCGCACCCGGCCTTTGAGCAGCATTTCCAGGATGCCAACCACATGCCAGCCTGGGTGGACCGAAAAGAGGGCAGAAGCAGGCACTCCTGGTGGGGGGAAGAGCCAGGCAGAGAAGGGGGCATTGGCTTGGAAGGGTGGAAAGACCCCTGTGAGCCGTTGTCCCCTGTTCCAACCTCACAGGCAGTATGGCGCAAACACAAGACGATGAGTCAGGAGAATGTGGCCCAACTCCCAGTTTTCCTCCGGTTGGTCACACCCTCAAATCACATCCCCACGTCAGCCTGGAATTCCCAACAAAGGGGAAGTGGTACACTCCTGACCAAGTTCCTGCTGGCAAAGGCGCTCACATGCCTGCAGACCGCAGGTGAAGGGCCTTGGGT
Organism: Cebus imitator; assembly: GCF_001604975.1. Lineage (NCBI taxonomy): Eukaryota > Metazoa > Chordata > Mammalia > Primates > Cebidae > Cebus > Cebus imitator. The sequence continues at coordinate 2,783,911 of NW_016107517.1, forward strand.
GGCATATTGCTCCTCCTGTATCTCCCAACAGCTGCCAGGGTGGGGACTGTGCGAGGTGTGGAGGCAGGTGTCAGGCCAGGAGGCCAACGCCACGTGCAGATGTGTCTCTTAGCTTCCAGTTCAGCACAGAGCTCATCCACATGTCCCTGAGAGATACACCTTAATGGTAAAAAAATATTATTAAAATACGTTTCTAAAAGGTAAGACAATTTCATTCAAAATCTGCCACCCAGATCCAACCAGTGAAGACATTTTGGTGAATATCTTTGGAAAAGTATGCCTACTGTTTACGATACACATTTAATTTCTGTGGATAAAGCATAATACACACATTTATTTAAATATAAGAATATGAGTGGGATCCTGTTACACATACTGCTTTGTAATCTGCTTTTCTCTCACTCGATAATTTTATGCGATGGACATTTTCCATAACATGAAATATTACCTTGCAGTGCAGTCTTTATTTATTTTTTGAGATGGAGTCTCGCTCTGTCACTCAGGCTGTAGTGCAATGGCATGATCTTGGCTCACTGCAACCTCCACCTCCCAGGTTCAAGCGATTCTCCTGCCTCAGCCTCCTGAGTAGCTGGGATTACAGGTTCCCACCACCACGTCCGGCTAATTTTTGTATTTTTAGTAGAGATGGGTTTTCACCATACTGGCCAGGCTGGTCTCAAACTCCTGATCTCAGGTGATTTACCCACCTTGGCCTCCCAAAGTGCTGGGATTACAGGCGTGAGTCACCGCACCCAGCCCAACGCCCTAGTTAATGGTTGCACATTCTCTAACTTCTGTTGATTGGGTGCTACTCCCACTGAAATCTGCCCCAGTTTTCAATCTGCATCACAGTGGACCTGCTTTTTGGGCAGGGAAGGAAACAAAGGGGAGGGATGGGCACATTTCTATTTGGGCCCCACAGAAGTTCTGAAAGAAGTTGGCTCCCCCAGTGCCAGTGAGCAGAAAAGAAATCTGGCCAAGGACAGTGGCTCACACCTATAATCTCAGCATTTTGGGAGGATGAGGTGGGAGGATCACTTGACACTAGGAGTTCGAGACCAACCTGGGCAACACCAGGAGATCCAACCTCTACAAAATAATAATAATAAATTGGCTGGGAGTGGTGCTGCACACCTGTAATCCCAACTAGTGGTGCCACTGCACTCGAGCCTGGGCAGCAGAGCAAGACAACTCCTTTACCGCGAGCCTTGGAGAGGAGTTTGAGGCAGAGACAGAGCTTAATGCAAAACCAAACAAAAGGGTAAACGTGGGGGAGCTTGCCCGCCTCCCTCCAACTGGAAATTCCCTAGCGGCTGTTCTCAGTTGGAAGAAAGGAAAGCAAGCCAGTTCGGAGTGGAATCTGACAATTCATAGTCAAGTGTGACTGACAAATACACATTCCCTAAATAGTGGCCAAGGTATGTTGCTTTTGGAAGGGGCTATTTTCAATCCAGGGAATCCATAATGTTTGTTTTTGGAAAGATAAGGTGATCTAGTTGCTCACTGCATCTTCCTCGGCTCACCCGAAGTTTGAAGGCCTGCTAATGCTCCATCACAGTAACAGTAAGGGCTGAATGTGGGGATAGAGAAAGCTCCTCCAGGAAAACAAAAATGAGAAGGATCTATTTTCTTCCAAGGGCGTATTGCCAAGAGAAATGCACCAATGTGAGCCCCACAAGGCACAACATGAGCCAGACAGTGGCATTTGAACACGAGTCCACCACTTGCCAGTATAAGTGGCCTTGCAAAACCCACTCAGTGCCCAAGGGGTAGTGATAGAACCTTTCTGGTAGGGGTGTTAAAGATGTCAATGGTAAAAGCACATGAACCCTTAGCAGGGAGCCCGGTGTGCAGCGGGGCTCAGCATGTTCCCAGAGCGTGCAGGGCTGACCAGAGAGAAGTGATCAGACCCTGGTCAGAGGCCAGGAAACGCTTCTCCACAGAGGTAGGCCTTGATCTTTGGAGGGGTTCCGATGACACGGATGGGGTGGGTAGGACTTCACAGAAATGGTGCAGCCGCACGGAGGAACAGAGGCTGAGCTCTACGGGGAAACATTGGCCCCGAGCTTTGTGTTCGGCTGGGGAGTGAGTAGGAGTCAAGCCAGGAAATGAGGGCCTCAGATGCTGGCCCAAAGAGACTGTGCCCAGTTTGTTAAAGAAATGAGGAAATACCAGAGGCTCGGAGCACAGGCTCAAAGGGCAGGCGTCCTTGGGTAGGAGTAACCAGGCAGATGTGGTGGGAGGAAGATGAGACAGATGTGGGGGTCACAGGAGGCTGCAGTGGAAATCTGGGCAGGCAGTGGCCGGGGCACAGCAGATGCAGAGAAGCACGTGGGGGAGGGATGGACAGGGAGGGCTGGGCTGGCCTCACAGCCTGTGGCAGCAGAGCCCTTGCTCGCTCGGCGTAAACCTCTGCTGTCACTGTCTTGAAGCTGAATCTGCTTTGAACAAGAAGCCCCATGATTCTGACCTGCTTCTCTCAAATTCTGTGGACAATCTTGAGAGGGAGACCAGCGAGATATTTAGCTATGAAGAGCGGCAGAGGAGAGAAAGAACTGAAAAAGCTGTGGGGAATTTAGGTGACAGAGGAGATAAGAAGTAAGACAGTGTTTGGGAGACAACACACGGCGTGTGATAGGTCAGCCACGTGAGGACACCCGCGATAGTGCTTTGGGAATTTGATCTTAGAGCTCAATAAAGAACTTTGAGCAACAGTTATTTATTTAGAAATTATATCATCTTCTGGCTGGGCGAGGTGGCTCATGCCTGTGATCCCAGCACTTTGGGAGGCCAAGGTGGGTGGATCACCTGAGGTCAGGAGTTTGGGACCAGCTTGACCAACACCGTGAAACCCCATCTCTACCAAAAATACAAAAATTAGTGGGGTGTGGTGGTGCGTGCCTGTAATCCCAGCTACTCAAGAGGCTGAGGCAGGAGAATTGCTTGAATCCAGGAGGTGGAGGTCACAGTGAGCCGAGATCGCCCCATTGCACTCCAGCCTGGGTGACTCTGTTTCAAAAGAAAAAGAAATTTCACTTCATTTTAATGAAATACATTACTTCTGTAATTTAAATAATGAAATTAATAAAATCGTTTATCAAATAATAACACATGAAACTTCAGCAGTGGGCACAGGAAAGAAATGTTTAAAAGGATCAAGAACCAAATCTGGAAGACCACTGTTAAGGATGAAATTGTGTCTCTCCGGCCAGGCATGGTGGCTCACACCAGTAATCCCAGCGTGCTGGGGGTCAGAGGCGGGAAAATCACTTGAAGCCAGGAGGTTGAGACCAGCCTGGGTAACATAGCGGGACCCCATCTTTACAAAAAAATGAAAATAGACAAATAAACAAATAAATACATTGTGTCCCCCTACCTCTCAAAATTCATATGTTCAAGTCCCAACCCCTAGTATCTCAGAATGTGACTGTATTTGGAGATAAGGTAGTGACAGAGGTAATTAAGTTAAAATGAGATCAGTATGGAGGACCCTAATCCAATATGACTGTCGACCTTAGAGGAGGAGATCAGGACACAGACACACACCAAGGGATGGCCTTGTGGAGACAAAGAGAGAAGCCAACATCTACAAGCTGACAGAGGCCTCAGAAGGAAGAGGCCGGGCGTGGTGGTTCATTCCTATAATCCCAGCACTTTGGGAGGCCGAGGTGGGTGGATCACTTGAGGTCAGGAATTGGAGACCAGCCTGGTCAACATGGTGAAATCCTGTCTCTAGCAAAAATACAAAAATTAGCCAGGCATGGTGGCATGTGACTGTAATCCCAGCTACTTGGGAGGCTGAGGCAGGGGAATCACTTGAACCTGGGAGGTGGAGGTTGCAGTGAGCCTAGATCCCGCCATTGCACTCCAGCCTGAGGAACAGAGCAAGACTCCATCTCGAAAAAAAAAAGAAGGGACCAGCTCTGCGGTCTCCTTGATCTTAGACTTCCAGTCTCCAGAGCTTCGAGAAAGCGGACTCCTGTTGTTTAAACCCTCAGTCCTGTTGTTTAAACCCTTGTAATAGCAGCCCTGAAAGACTGACACAACCATCTTCCTTAAGAAGAACAGGAACAGGTGGAAGAGTCCTCAGAGAGAGCATAGAAGTATCAGAGAGGTGGTGGGACAGGCAGGAGGTGGAGTCACAGAAGCAAAGTGCATCCCCTGGGTGAGGGATGGCTGCCTGTGTGAATCGCTAGGCTAGAGGTCAGTGAGGACTCCGGGCTGACAGAAAGCTGCTGGGTTTTGAAATCAGGAAGTTGCTGGTGACCTTTGGGAGGATGATGTCATTGGTGCAGTGGGGTGTGGGGTGTTAGGTGTATTGGGTCAGGGAGGGACACACACAATGGTCTGTAGTGGTGGTTCCTTAGTTTCAAGAAGTTTCTGAGATGCGATAGGATAGTAGCTTGAGGGGAGGGCGGAATCAAGGGAAGGATTTTGTTAGATTAGGGTATCCCTGAGTCAGTCTAGCTGGAGAAACGCCCTCAGAAAGGGAGCCCAGCCCTGGCCGGTGCTGACCAATGTACCTTTGTTAAATGACCCAGGAGCACCACGCACAGTGTCTCACGCCTGTGATCCCAACTCTTTGGGAAGTCAAGGTGGGAGGATCGTTTGAGTCCAGGAGTTCGAGACCAGCTTGGGCAACATGACAAAACTCCATCTCTACAAAAAATACAAAAATAATTAGCCGGATGTTGTGGCACGTGCCTGTGTTCCCAGCTACTCGGGAGGCTAAGTTGGGAGGATCGATTGAATCCCAGCAGTTGAGGCTGCAGCGAGCCATGATCATGCCACTGCACTCCAGCTTGGACAACACAGTGTGACCCTGTCTCAAGAAAAAAAGAAAAAAAGAGCAAGAAGGACGAGGGGAAGGGTGCAAGGCCCAGGTGGACAGCTAAACCCACAGCACTCACTCAGCACAGCATCTGGGGGAAAAGAAGGGCCCTTTGCGCTGCCTCCAGTTCTGGGGCAAGGCGTCCAAGCACTGGCTTGTTCTCCTTCTTTAGCTCCACACATTCCCATAAAGCACCTGACGACGCATTTCCTCTGATCTCAACCCCTTTGTAACTCCCCTTGGGGAATTTGGAGGGAGGGGTGGGACTGTCCCCATCCTCTCAGTTCCTAGCACTCGGGCTCCAGCATCTGTTAGGGGATTCACTGCAGCAGAGCAGAGGCAGTCTGTTTTGAAGCCAGAAGTGAGGCCCTCCTCCAGACCTGAGACAGGCAGGGATCCTGTGCTCACAGAGGCTCAGAGATGCCCCCTGTGCTTCTTCTCCTTGGCAGAACGCTGAGCTCTTTCACTGCACTCCCAGTCCCAGGCTCCAGGCTGCTGCCTTGTTTTCTTGGGAGATGGATGCTGAATCTCCCGACACCCTCAGCCTTAGCACCCTTCTCCTTGGCCAGTAGTTTTCAAACTTAAAGAAATGGCTAGGCCAGGCATGGTTGCTCATGCCTGTAATTCCAGCACTTTGGGAGGCTGAGGCTGGAGGATCACTGGAGGTCAGAAGTTCAAGACGAGCCTGGCCAACATGGTGAAACTCTACCTTTACTAAAAATACAAAAATTAGCTGGGTGTGGTGGCACATGCCTGCAGTCCCAGCTACTTGGAAGGCTGAGGTGGGAGAATTACTTAAAACTGGGAGGTGGTGGAGGTTGCAGTGAGCTAAGATTGCGGCACTGCACTTCAGCCTAGGCAACAGAGTCAGACGTCGTCTCAAAATAAAAAGGGCCAGGCACTGTGGCAGTTGCCTGTAATCCCAGCACTTTGGGAGGCCAAGACGGGTGATCACCTGAGGTCAGGAGTTCAAGACCAGCCTGGCCAACATGGTAAAGCCCTGTCTCTACTAAAAGTACAAAAATTAGCTAGGCGTGGTGGCATGTGCCTGTAGTCCCAGCTACTCAAGAGGCTGAGGCAGGAGAGTAGCTTGCACCCGGGAGGCGGAGGTCGCAGTGAGTTGAGATTGTGCTAAGGCACTCTAGTCTGGGTGAAAAAAAAAAAACTCCATCTCATAAAAAAAAAAAAAAAAAAGAAATGGCCAAACCCATCTTTCTTATAAATAATGCAGTATAGAAATCCCTAAGATAGCGAATGGCTAAAGGTGCATTTTATTAGTGCAATTCCAATTATAACATCAAATGTATTGTACTCACACATCATAAAGCCAAGCAAGGTGAATTACAGGCGTTTATAAATGGAAAACATAGAAATTGGTGTTATGGGAAACCATTGTAATACAATGTCAATTATAGAGCAGAATTTGTACCAGGTCTCTCCGCTTGTACATTATTTTTGGGTATACCAGAGGAAAGGCTATCAAATCAGCTTTGCAAATCACACTTGACAATCACCGTCATGAACACAGATCCAAAGATAGGACCTGAAGCCTGATGGAGCCTTCAAGGGAGTCAGTCATCCTTCCAGCCATTTTGTTTATCCTTTGTTGCTGAGAATGAATGGGTAGAATAATCATTGCGGGACTGATTTATTGATAAGATTAGTCATCGCCACCAAAGGTCAGATTTCTGTGAAGAATGCAGTTGCAAAATGGAGTTGCTTTGTTTTTAAACTACAAAATCCACATCATAATCACATCAATGAAAAGGCAAACATATTTCCCTCTGTATTCTCATCATGAGGCAAGGATATATTTTCCAGACTGATCCTGCTTGCAATGAACCCAACTGGGGAAAATACTGAAAGTCCATCTGACCTTCAAAGGAAGGAAAAACAGCAACAGTGCATCTCACTTAGTGTGACTGCATTCCTATGAATTTCTCAGAGCTTGGCGAGGTTTCACATAAAGCGTAATCACAGTGGGAAGGTAAGGATACCACGTAATCAGATTGTTGCAGTGTTGTAAGGGGAATGGGTGGGGGAATTTATGCGGTTTTAAAAATAGGAAGTTCTACCCTAGAGTGTATCATTTCTGAAGTGAAGGAAGTTCCGATAGGCTATTAGAAGAGCCTGCACCATAGCAATTGGATAATACGTTTTCAACACATTTCTACTTCATGATAGTAAACACATGGCTTTTCACTAAATCCTACAGTTTGGATGTAAAGTTAACTAAAATACACTCCAAGGCTGGCTGCTCTAAGATTTTGTTAAGCCAAAGAGAAACTCCTGTTTAGTTTTTGTGAAAGACAAGATTGGTTGCATATCAGGATTTTTTTCATTTAAAATGCAGGTTTTCAAATGTTTTAAACTCGAAGGGGGCGGAATGGCAACACGGCAACGTTGGCTATTAAACAGGTACGCCGGCATGCCTAGAATGATGTGGGAAACGGCTTATTAGGAAGAGAAACTCTCAAGGTCGTAAAAAGCACCGAGGTGCTCTCTGGCTTCGGGTGTCTTCTCGCCGAGGTCATAGTGAAACAGTCCAATTTGCCTGAGTCAAGAAGCTCAGCTGATGTGTGGAGAGACGCCCTGCACAAATGTCTGCTGCACTGCAGGCTGGTCACAGGGCCCATCTCACCCGGGATGGCTCCAGTGTCTTCAGGCTCTAGAATCCTGCCAGGGAGTGGGAGAAGGCCTGAGTGGCCTGGTACATCTCAGAAGCTGTAAAAAATCCCCAGACCATGATACAGCAATTTCTTAGGAAGGTAAGTGGGGCAGGGAGGAATAAGGATCACATCATTATCTCAACCCAATGTTCAAGGAAAAGAGATAGGCTCATACCTTGCTTTTCCATTCAAAGCTAGCATGCTGATGACTAAAGTTTGACCATTATATTTTGTCTGCTGTCACATCAGTGCTATCAAAAGTGGAGCTTGCCAAAGGGTGGGGGGCGGTGATAAAGACCATGCATGGACTTTGGATAAAGACCACAGAGCCACACTGCCTGGTTTGAACCCTGATACCTATCCTCACTGGTTGTTGACTTGGGCAAGTCATTTCTCCTGTCTGTGTCTTGGTTTCCTCCTCTGGAGAAGAGGGGGAAGTCATGAGAGGGTCCTTGTGAGTTATCACTTGTAAAGACTACGAAAGAGGCCACTTGGAGAACCTCCCGGTCTCTGTGTAGTCCAGCCCAACACACACCCACGTATCTGGCACTGGCTGGCAGGGTTGTCAGGACCCTCCCGAAGGGTCCAGTTTGGTACCAGGCATGCCCACCCACACCTCTTGACATACTCTTCCATCTTCATTTAAAATGCAGGTTTTCCAACTTATAAAAACTCCCTTGATATTGAGAGGGGAATGACAACATAGTCCCGCTGGTCATCAACAGCACAGGAAAGCAGGCAAGGGTGGAATGATGCCGGAAGCTGCTGGGGCCAGTCTCCCGGCTTGCTTTCTCCACCCTGTGATTCTGTTTTGAGCTCCCCATACCTTCCTCCCTGCCCAGCTCTTCTCTCGGAGAGGTCCTCAAGAGCTGCTCTAAGGCCCCCTCCCGCGTCTCTTTTCTACCCCCATTAAGCTACTTCATGCAACCCATAGGGCCCACAGCCAGCCACTCCAGGGCTCACACATTTCACCTGCAGCTCGGATCTCTGCTGAGCTTCAGGTGCAGAGTCAAGTCCACACTGCAAGGGTCCTTTAGGGTACCTCAGAAGCACTACAAACCCAGGGAGTGAAAGCCCAGCTTATGCCTTTTGCACGCACATGTGGCCCTCCCCTGGGTCAGCCAGGGTCAAGGATCAACACAACCATTCATGCAGAACTGGTGAGCACCTACTCTATCCTTCGCTTGTTCAGTGCCTCCACAAACCCCATCAGCTCTACCTCCAAAGCACCTTTCAAGCAAATCTCTCAACCAGGCGGAGACCAGCCTGGCCAACATGGTGAAACTCCATCTCTATTAAAAATTCAAAAATTAGCCGGGCGGGGTGGCGTGTGCCTGTAATCCCAGCTACTTGGGGGGCTGAGGCAGGAGAGTTACTTGAACCCAAGAGACAGAGGTTGCAGTGAGCAGAGATGGCGCCCCTGCACTCCAGGCTGGGTGACAGAGCAAGACTCCGTCTAAAAAAACCAAACAAACCCAAAACCCAAATAAATCTCTCAGATATCTGCACATTGCTCTCCCTCCTCACCTGGGGTGACCCAGGCTCTCTGGCTCAGCCGTGGCCTCTGACTTTTCTACCTATATGTTCAACATAAAATATAGTTGAGGAAAGGGCTAACAAACACACTGATAAATAATTCAAGTTGTTTTAGATAATCTAAGTACCATGAAGAAAAACACACTGGGTAATTGATTGGAGAGTGATCGAGAGGGTGGCTGGGGAAGGCTCTGTGTGGAGATCATGCTGAGGATGGTGAGGAAGGGGACTCCAGGCCTGCCTCAAATGCACAGGTCCTGAGATGGGAGCACCCTTGAAGGTTCAATGGTCGGATGATTACAGGCTGGAGATAAGGGGGTGAGTGGGGCTCACAGGGGCTGGCTCTTGAGTGGTTCTGGAGGCCTTGGGGAGGAGTTCAAGTTTTATTCCAAATGCAATGGAAAGCCACTGGTGACTTCTAAGCAGAGAAGTAATACAGTTTGATTAAGTTTATTAAGAAATTATCTCTCTGAGCCAGGCATGGTGGCTCACTCCTGTAATCCCAGCACTTTGGGAGGTCGAGGTGGGCGGATCACGAGGTCCTGATCAGGAGATCAGGACCATTCTGGCCAACATGGTGAAACCCTGTCTCTACTAAAATACAAAAAATTAGCCGGGTGTGGTGGCGGGCACCTGTAGTCCCAGCTACTCAGGAGGCTGAAGCAGGGGAATCACTTGAACCTGGGAGGCGGAGGTTGCAGTGAGCTAAGATGGCGCCACTGCACTCCAGTCTGGGCGACAGAGCAAAACTCCATCTCAAAAAAAAAAAAAAAAAGAAAAGTAAAAAGAAATGATCTCTCCGGTGAGGCACAGTGGCTCACACCTGTGATCCCAACATTTTGCAAGGCTGAGGCCGGTGGATCACTTGAGCTCAGAAGTTCAAGGTCAGCATGGACAACTTGGTGAAACCCAGTCTCTACCAAAAATATTTAAAAATTAGCCAGGTGTGGTAGGGTATGCCTGTAGTCCTAGCTACTCAGGATTACATTAGGTAGCTAGTCAGACATGAGCAGGGCAGAAGAAGGCTCCCCTGACACCACCAGGAATGTCAGGTGATCATCAGGCGATGTTCAAGATTGTTAACTGTCTCCCTAAAATAATAACTGGTCGTAGCCAGCTCCAGGGATAGGCAGTCTCGCAGTAGTTAGGAAACATCTGAAATTGGTGATTAGCGGCTTCCTGATAAAATCTCAGAAGCTGATCGAGTGGGCTCAAGCAAGCACATTAACTGGCATACGACTATCTAGGGACATTCTACTGGCATGGGAAGTGAACATGCGTGCAACTCCAGTAAACAAACTTGCATGTTCCCCTCCAAGGGCTGGCAGGCCACACTATACATCAGACAGCCCACCCCAAAGGAAGAATCAGGGAGAAGGAACAGCATATGAAACCCCAAGTCAAAGGTCAAATAGCACACTTGATTTCTCAAGTCGCCTGCTTGGCCCTCCTCCAAATTTTACTTCCTTTCATTCCTGCTCAAAAGCTTTTTAATAAACTTTCACTCCTGCTCTAAAACTTGCCTCAGTCTTGCCTTGTGCCTTATGCCTCCTTGGTTGAATTCTTTCTTCTGAGAAGGCAAGAACTGAGGTCGCTGCAGACCTGTATGAATTTGCCTCCGGTAACAGGGATGCTGAGAGGGGAGGACCACTGGAGCTGGGGAAGTCGAGTCTGCAGTGAGCCATTATTGTACCACTGCACTGGAGGCAAGGCCTGGGTGACACAGCGAGACCTTGCCTCAAAAATAAACAACAACAAAAATCTCTTCATTTCTTTGTTCAGAATGTGTCTACTGAGAACTCACAAAGACGCCAGGTGGTAGGCGAATTGCTGACGACAAGAAGCCACGTCAAACATAGACTAAACCCAGAGGAAGGATGCTTGCCCTCGCATGATTCTGCGTTCAATAGAGTGTTTGCTACATATAGGCACTCAATTAATGTTTGTTCAGAAAATTAATGAATGATGACCCTGAAATCCAGCCTCTACCAAGGTTGATCTCCATGTCCAGCTGGTCAGTGATCGCATGACTATCCACAGAGACCCACAGGCCAGAAACTTAGGGATATCTTGACTTTCCTTTTCTCTGAGCGGCTTGTCACCAAATCCAGTTCGCTCTATCACCTAAGCGTCTCTCAAATCTGTTCCCCTGGTATTCTTAGGAGGTAACAAGCTGAGCCTCTCCACGCCATGGCTAAGTGGCCACTCTCCAGGATCCCTAAATCCAGCTCTGTTGGTTTATAACCTAAAGACCGTCTACACCTCCCTATGTCAGGGGCTCAGGTCTAGCGAATACATCCAGGTGTCTTGGACCTATGGCTTGTGGCTTTTCATACAGCTGTCAGTTACATAACGTCTCTGGGTTTGCTTGAGCTTATTTGTAAAGTGAGTGTGATGGTAACCACCTGATCTCCTTCATGTTGGGATAAAGCGGGTTGCCTCTCTTTGAGGGCCAGAAAACGTCATGCACACGCGTAAACGTGAAGGATGATTGTGACTGGGGCTGGGAGTCTAATAGGCAGAAGGAGCCTCAGTCAAGGTGGAGAAACCAGCAGAGCTGAAGTGATTTTTTCTGCCTGACTGGAGCGCACTCACTCCTCCCCGTTTCCTGCAGCCCTGCTGGTGAGCCTGGTGAGAGTCTCCAGGCCCTGTGGAGACCCCCCAGCACAGCTGGAGCCGCAGCAGTGACGCTTCAGGCACCTGAACCTCAAAGCGTCATCGTGTTGCCTGCCTTTCATTCCCAGACATATGATCTTTTGCCCTCAAATCCAAACTTGTCACCTCTACTCACAGGAGAGGTCAAGGTCTGCCTTGGAGCTGCTGACTCTGGGTTCATACAGAAGAGAAGTTCTGGGAAGAGGTATCCTGAAAGCACCCCAAATCCTGAGACCTCAGGCCCCACTTTGTTCACCCAACCAAGTGATTGAGCGTCTGGACAGGTGAAAACATTCCAAGACGCCCATCGCGCTAGAGCCTTTCTCTTACACCCAGAATCTGATACGTGTAGAGTGAAGCTGCATTCCATGAAAAGGCTGTCAGTTTGGTGTGTGTGGCCGTGCTGCCCTCGATCCTGCCCCTGCCGGCGTCGGCCCCCTCTGGAGCACGCTGTTCTGCTGTTCTCCTCCCCACTCACTCTCTGCCCTGCGCTGGCACCCATAGAGGTTTTTTCACTTATTTTTCTTCTAGATTTTCAAAGCTGTGCATCTTCTGACGTTCCTCTGAGTCACACATTCTAGCCCATTTGTGCACTTGAGCTCTTGGCTACACGTTATAGTTCTTGTCTAAACCACGGCACGTGGGGGCTGAGAGGGAATGCACATTTGGGCAGCGTCTACTCAGTGTTTTCCAGCACTTGCACCTCCCATGTCTCACTGACCCTCAGGCCCTGAGAACATAGTCCCCCCTTTTATACAGACGAGAAGCAGAACTTTACCACTGGGAGCTTGGGCAACATCCCTAGGGCAGCCCTGGGTTCAGATGCGAACTCACTTTCTCAGGGAAAAGATAGGCGAGTGATTTTGTTCATGAAGAATTTTGGCTTTTTTTATATACACATATATAGAGATGGGGTTTCACCAGACCAGGATGGTCTCGATCTCTTGACCTTGTGATGCGCCCACCTCGGCCTCCCAAAGTGCTGGAATTACAGGCGTGAGCCACTGTGCCCAACCTTTTTTATTTTTTTGTAGAGACAAGGTCTCACTATGCTGTCCAGGCTGATCTCCTGGCCTCAAAGTGATCCTTCTACCTCAGCCTCCCAAAATGCGGGATTACAGGCATGAGGCACCACGCCCGTCTTTTTGCTCTTGTTTAAAACACATAAGCTATTGAGATAAGATGGTTCAGTTAAGGTTTTTTGGCAACATTTAACCTCTCAGCTTCTACTATTTTCTACTTCCCTGGGCATGCCCTATTCCTTGTTCAAGAATTGTTAGGCTGTATCCTATTTCAATAAGTTCTCTTATTAGCTCTGATCCAGATTCTCTGTGGCCAGCTGCTGCAATCGCTAAGATAATGCAAACAATACTTACTTCTGTTCTCAGTTGCTGATCTTTTTAAAAACTTTTTTCATAGAAACAAGAGTCGGTTTTCACAGGTGGGGAGCCGTGGCCTTTCTCGCCCGAGGCTCACATCTGCCGGCAGAAGGGCAACACACAATGCCGTGCAGAGCTCGAGAGCCGGCGCCGTTCCAAGCAGCTCCAGGAAGCGTTCGAGCACATTGGGAGCAGTCCTGGGCACCAGCACACTGTGACCCATGTGACATGCTCTTGCAGCTGGCTCTCTAGCAGCCCCACACTGGAAGCTACTCAAATGTCCATCAGCTGTAGGATGGATAAATGAATGGTGGTGTATTCACACAATGGAATATCAGCCACCAGAGAGAAGGAGCTGTCGCAGCTACAGGCAGCAATATGGATGAATGGCACAGACATAACATTGTGTGAAAGAAGCCAGATACAAAAGAGAACAGACTGCGTGATTCCATTTCCACAAAGTACAAAACCAGGCAAAACTTATCTATGGTGTTAGAATATTGGTTATCTTGGGGGTCGGCAGTGACTGAAAGGGAGAATGAGGGGGCTTCTAGGATGTTGGTTGTGTTCTGGTAAAACAGGAGTGTTTGGTTTGTGAAAATACATCGAGCTGGACACCTATGATATATGCATTTTTCTGTATGTCTATTATTATTTTGAGATGGAGTTTTGCTCTGTAGCCCAGGGAGGAGTGCAATGGTGAGATCTCGGCTCACTGCAACCAGTGTTTTAATGGCCCCTTCTGATTTGTCACCCAAAACTGCTGCCAATAAGCTACTCCTAGAAAACACTGAAAGATCATCTCTTGTTTTTAAAAGAAATAACATGCTTAATCAAAAATTATTACAAATTGTGGAAGGAGATGGTACTGCAGGACCTCCATTTCTTTTTCTTCAGCAAAAATTGCATTTCCATAATTCAAGATCTAGTCACAAGGGCTTAAGCAAAACCTTGTGTCAGCAATCAGGCGTGGATCGAACGCACTTTTACCTTCCGAAGGTAAGTTCGCTTAAGGAATAAAACTGTCATACAACATTCACAGGATAAAGTGTGATTCCTGAGTCTAATATTTCAAAGATTTTTTAATGCAAGATAAAATAAGTCACGGATGACCACCTGCTATTTCCCTAGGGATCCCTTCATCTTGGAAGAAATGCTGATGCATTGCCCCAGGTTGGCCATCACTAAGAAATGGAGACATCAGAATGCTCCTGGACCAAGCCACCTCTGTGAGTTTTGTTTCATTTTTAATTTTCACTGAAAATAATAAACACGTAGCTGGGCACCATGGCTCACACCTGTAATCCCAGCACTTTGGCAGGCCAAGGTGGGCGGATCACAAGGTCAGGAGATCGAGACCATCTTGGCCAACATGGTAAAACCCGTCTCTACTAAAAATACAAAATATTAGCCAGGTGTGGTGGCAAGCGCCTATAGTCCTAGCTACTCAGGAGGCCAAGGCAGAAGTACCCCTTAAACCTGGGAGGCAGAGGTTGCAGTGAGCCGAGATCGCACCATGGCACTCCAGCCTGGTGACAGAGTGAGACTCCGTCATCTCAAAAAACAAAAAACCATGCATTCTCCTAACATCAGCTAACCATCTCGTGTCAGGTCTCTGAAATGCAATACTTGAATACTGCTGTAGTACTTTTCAGGTGACTGAAGGAAAAATCAAAGCTTCCATTTTGTGGTTTTGAAGTATACAGTGTTACTGAAATATAGCTTTAATTCAAGACCAATAGGATGAGTCATTGCTATGGTTGTTTCCAGGAAGTAATTTGAATTTCACCTTAACTCTCATACTGATGTCATATTTAATTGATATAGTCTAATAATGTGCCTGCAAAATTTTCCCCAACACAACTCCAAGTCACAGTCATCTGCAATTCTTTAAGATATTTTCTCTTTAGAGTCCACCCTCGAAGGCTGCTGGGACACAGCTTACATTACCAGGAGGCTCTTGCAGGAGCCAAGCTCAGTTTGCCTTTCATTGCATTCAAGTCTCCAAGCTTGTGGTCCTGAGTTATGACCTGCCTTTAAAATAAAGCATCTCTGGCCAGGTGCGGTGGCTTAGGCCTGTAATCCCAGCACTTTGGGAGGCCACGGAAGGAAGATCACCTGAGGTCGGGAGTAAAAGAACAGCCTGACCAACATGAAGAAACCCTGTTTCTACGAAAAATACAAAATTGGCTGGGCATGTTGGCCCATGCCTGTAATCCCAGCTACTTGGGAGGCTGAAAAGCAGGAGGATCACTTGAACCTGGGAGGCGGAGGTTGTGGTGAGCCAAGATCACGCCATTGTAGCCTGGACAACAAGAGCAAAACTTCATCTCAAAATAAAAATAAAAATAAAAATAAAAATAAAAATAAACCATCTCTTTGGCGCTATGGTGTTTGTTTGTTTTTCATGGATCATAGGAAACAATGGTGCTATGTTAACTTCTCAAAATGCATTCCTGTCAAAGCCATCATGTTTACTTTAAAAAGCACACATCCTTGGCCTCTGTCAAACTCTCCTGTCAACTTCAGGCTGGCTTTTGATAAGTATTTGATAAGGTGGCTGTTCCAGTGTTCATCATTAACTTCAGAGCTGAAGAAAGAAAGACCATGAGCTCAGATCACCACATGCCTCAGTGAAACTTCTGAAGCCGTGACCAACCTGGAAATCTGATGATTAGCTTCAGGCACAGAGGGGAACAGAAACAAGAAGCTTGGGGAAAACTAATAACTGAAGCAGGGTGAGAGGTGGCCCAGCTCTGTTTAATCGTTTCTAAGAAACAATACACACATGGGTCCAGAGTCCAGGAGGCTTCTATGTTATCTATTTCTATTTTTCTTTCTTTCTTCTTTCTTTTCTTTCTTTCTTTCCTTCTTTCTTTCTTCTTTCTTTCTTTTTTTCTTTCTTTCTTTCTTCTTTCTTTCTTTCTTGCTTTCTTTCTTTCTTTCTTTCTTTCTTTCTTTCTTTCTTTCTTTTTTCTTCTTTCTCTCTCTTTCTTCCTTTCTTTCCTTTCCTTCTTTCCTTTCCTTTCTTTCGAGATGGGGTTTCACCATGTTGGTCAGGCTGATCTTGAACTCCTGACCTTGTGATCCACCCGCCTCGGCCTCCCAAAGTGCTGGGATTACAGGCATGAGCCACCACACCTGGCCTATTTTTTATTTTTTTATTTTTGAGACAGAGTCTCACTCTGTTGCCCAGGCTGGAGTGCAGTGGCAACATCTCAGCTCACTGCAACCTCTGCCCTCCCAGGTTCAAGCAGTTCTCTGCCTCAGCCTCCCAAGTAGCTGGGATTACAGACGCCTGCCTCCATGCCCAGCTAATTTTTGTATTTTTAGTAGAGATGGGGTTTTACCATATTGGCCAGGCTGGTCTTGAACTCCTGACCTCGTGATCCACCTGCCTCAGCCTCCCAAAGTGCTGGGATTACAGGCATGAGCCACTGTGCCAAGCCTATTTATTTATTTATTTTGAGTTAGGGTGTTGCTGTACCGCCCAGACTGGAGTACAACAGTGGTATGACTATAGCTCACTGCAGCCTTGATCTCCCACTTCGCTCTGACTCAGCCTCCCAGGTAGCTGGGGCTATAGGTATGTGCCGCCACATCCAGCTAATTTTTAATTTTTTTGGGGGGGGGGTCTTTTTCTGAGATAGAGTTTTGCTCTTGTTACCCAGGCTAGAGTGCAATGGTGCAATCTCAGCTCACTATAACCTTTGCCTCCTGGGTTCAAGCAATTCTCCTGCCTCAGCCTCCCGAGTAGCTGGGATTACAGGCATGTGCCACCATACCTGGCTAATTTTGTGTTTTTAGTAGAGATGAGGTTTCTCCATGTTGGTCAGGCTGGTCTTGAACTCCTGACCTCAGGTGATCCACTCACCTCAGCCCCCCAAAGTTCTGGGATTACAGGCATGAGCCACCCCACCCAGCCTAATTTTTAAATTTTTTAGTAGAGACAAAGTCTCACTCTGTGTACACAGGCTGGCCTCTAACTCCTGAGCTCAAGCAATCCTCCCGCCTCAGCATCCCAAAGTGCTAGGATTATGGGTGTAAGCCACTGCACCCGGCCTATCAGTCTATTTATTTCCAGGATTACTTTCCCTTTTTTTCATTTTTTATTTTTTTTAAAGATGGGGTTTCACTATGATGGCCATGCTGGTCTTGAACTCCTGACCGCAGGTGATCCACCCACCTTAGCCTCCCAAAGTGCTAGGATTACAGGCATGAGCCACAGTGCCTGGCAAGATTTGCTTTCTCTAAAAAAGAGAAATATAAATTCCTAGGTGTGTGTCCCAGTGCCTGAGCAGGTGCTTTCTGCCATTTCGAGAGGAAACAGCAAGTCGTGTCTGCGAAAGATGGGCCTGTCGGCAATGCTGTCTGTGTGGATGCTAGGGATGGTGGAGGCGGGGTCTGACTGTGCCTGTGGGGGCCTAGAGCAGGTGGTGCCTGTGCCACACCTGGGGGCCTGAGGTCCTTCCAACCTAAGCAGTTGGACAGACGGGAGATGGAGAGGACTCAGTGAGAGTGCTGACTTTGTTGTTGTTCTGCTGTTTTTAATGCATGGCTATAGCATTTGCTCGTGACATCTCAAGTCAGGGGATGTGAATCTGGGATTCTCTCCCAGCCACTCTTGGCTCCCCATGGGGAATCACTTCACATCTCATTAGACTTGCCTGCCGCCATCTGGATCAAGTCGACCTTGATCCCAGTCGGGCGGGAGGGGGTCGGTGAGCAGAGGGAGGTGTGTGATGCTGCTCTTTGCAAAGAAGCCAGCCTGCCTGTGTCCCAAGAGCAAGGAGGTGAAGAGCTGGGACTTAAAGTGCAGCTGGCCTGAATTCCAAGCCCAGCTCTGCTGTTTACTGCATCATTTTGGGCAAGCTACTCAACCTCTCTGCATCCCAGTTTCCTTGCTCCTGAAGTGAAGCTGCCAAAACGTACTCAAGAGTTGCTGGGAGGTTTAAATGGGGTTGAGAGATGCAAACACTTAGCCAGAACCTGGCACTTGGTCAGGCTTCAGGAAACGTTGGCTTAAAAAACTACTTGATGCTGCCCAAGGTGCTCCCCTCAGGTTTGCACCTTCTTTACTGCTTCAGAGTTTTCTTTTCTTTCTTTCTTTTTTTTTTTTTTTTATGGAACGCTTCACGAATTTGCGTGTTATCCTTGCGCAGGGGCCATGCTAATCTTCTCTGTATCGTTCCAATTTTAGTATATGTGCTGCCGAAGTGAGCACTCTCTCTCTTTCTTTTTCTTTCTTTCTTTCTTTCCTTCTTTCTTTCTTTCTTTCTTTCTTTCTTTCTTTCTTTCTTTCTTTCTTTCTTTCTTTCTTTCTTTCTTTCTTTCTTTCTTTCTTTCTCTCTCTCTCTCTTTCTCTCTCTCTTTCTCTCTTTCTCTCTTTCTCTTTCTTTCTTCTTTTCAGACAGAATTTTGCTTTTGTTGCCTAGGCTGGAGTGCAATGGCGCAATCTCAGCTCACTGCAACCTCCACCTCCTGGGTTCAAGCGATTCTCTTGCCTCAGACTGCCAAGTAACTGGGATTACAGGCAGGCACCACCACACCCAGCTATTTTTTTTTTCTATGTTTTTAGTAGAGATGGGGTTTCTCCATGTTGGTCAGGCTGATCCCGAACTCCCGACCTCAGGTGATCCACCTGCCTTGGCCTCCCAAACTGCTGAGACTATAGGTGTGAGCCACCATGCCTGGCCTGCTTCAGTATTTTCTAATCATCAGATGTTGAGGTTGAAATGGGGTCTTGGCATCAGTCTAGCCCCCAACTCACCTGCTTTCGAACCTCCTTTTCTGTGTTGCTGGTAGGTGGCCGTTCATCCCTGTTAGGACTCAGCTAGGAAAGGGGACCTCATCAATTCACAAAGCAACCCCTTTTTGTTGTCCCTCAGTTCTGGAAGGGTTTTCCTGGCACTAAAGTGAAATCTGCCTCTCTTACGACTTCTACACATAATTTTGAGTTTCAGCCTCTTTCCTTTCCTCTCTCTCTCCACATGACAGCCTTTCAAATAGGAACAGCACTTTTCCCTTTTATATCTAATTGTCATGTAAGCACTCTTTTTTTTTCTTTTGCCTCAGGTTAACTCTCCCGAAACTTAAGCATTGTTTTTGTTGTTGTTGTTGTTTTGTGTTTTTTGAGACAGTGTCTCACTCTGTTGCCTAGGCTGGAGTGCAATGGCACAATCTCAGCTCATTGCAAACTCTGCCTCCCAGATCTATGCGATTCTCCTGCCTCAGCCTCCTGAGTAGCTGGGATTACAGGCATCTGCCACCACACCCAGCTAATATTTGTATTTTCAGCAGAGATGGGGTTTTACCATGTTGGCCAGGCTGGTCTCAAACTCCTGACCTCAGGTGATCCACCTGCCTTGGCCTCCCAAAGTGATGGGATTACAGGCATGAGCCACTGTGTCCAGCCTTTTTTTTTAAGACATAGTGTTGCTCAGTTGCCCAGGCTGCTGTGCGGTGGTGTGACCGCAGCTCACTGCAACCTCTGCCTCCCAGGTTCAAGCGATTCTTCTGCCTCAGCCTCCTGAGTAGTTGGGATTACAGGCACATGCCACCACGCCCAGCTAATTTTTGTATTTTTAGTAGGGACGGGGTTTCACCATGTTGGCCAGGCTCTCAAACTCCTGACCTCATGATCCTCCCTCCTTGGCCTCCCAAAGTGCTGGGGTTACAGCCGTGAGCCACCACCTCTGGCCTGGGAACAGTATGTCTATGGAAGACAAATCTGTGGCCATCTTTACCAACATATCAGGGAAGCAGAGTAGACTGATCCCAGGATCCAGCTATACCTGAAACCACCAGAACTTCGACACCCCCGTACACAGGCCACTCCACACTCTTTGTTGTTGCTGTTTGAAGCTAGTTTGAGTTGGTTTTTTTTTGTCACTTGCAACCAAAGCAATTCTGATTTATCCAGACGGAAATTTCCCCCAACAGGACTCAAGGGACTTGGTGTGTTCCCTCCTCACTCTGGAGTCTCTCTTATGGATATCCAGTGCTGTGTCATTGTCGGTATAGAGAAGGGCTTTTCATTCTTAGCACCCCTTGAACCTCAGAGACGGGGGAAGAATCTGGATTTTTTTGTTTCCAACTACTGAAGTGGACTAATCTGGGTCAGGGTGTATTTCAACCAAATGTGAAATACGAAACACAAGCAACAACCCACAAATCCTGTTTGCTGACCAAGCCAGAGTGAGAAAAACAGAAGTCCAGGGATGGAGCTGTCATACGGGTAGAGCGACACCCACCAAAAGTTGCAGCAGAACACAGGAGTTCAGTCTCCTCTCTCTGGCTCTGACCAATAGGTTTTCTGCAGAACTGAAACTTGCAAGGTTTGCTCAGGAGAGAGACCTGGTTTCCTTTTATTTCATAAAAGGAAACTTATTTTAAAAGTATAGAGTGAAATGTATAACCAAACTTCTGTAAGAATCTAAGACACATACACTCACTGTATTAGTTTCCAAAGGCTGCCATGCACACTGGGGGTTTCAACAACAGCAATTTATTTTCTTATGGTTCTGGTGGAGGCTGGAAGTTCAAGATCAACCTGTGGGCAGGGTTGGTTTCTTCTCAGGCTTCTCTCCTTGGTCTCTCCTTCTCTCGTAGTTGGTCTCCTTCTCCTAAGTCTTCACCTGGCCTTCCTCTGTGTGTGTGTCTGTGGCCTAATGTCCTCTTCTTGTAAGGATGGCAGTCATCTTGGATTAGGGCCCTCCCTAATGGACTCATTTAACCTTGATTACCTTCTCAAAGTCCTACCTCCAAATACGGTCACATTCTGAGTTACTGTGGGCTAGAGCTTCAACACACAAATTTTGGAGGAACCCAATTCAGCCCATAAAACTCACCAATAATAAACTTTTGGATGCTCCAGCCAACTATCAATTGCACAATGTTTAGGAAATTTAGAATGCTCTGTAGCCTTCATTTATCTTAGAAATTGGATCAACAGGTTCTGTCAATCTTGGAGAACATGATTGCTTCATCAGAACAGATAAAAACAGAGGCAGATAAGGAACACCACACTGTAGAAGCAGCCCCAGGCAAGTCTGCTGAGAGAAAGAGGAAAGCCAATTCCCCTAACAGACGGGGCTCACCTTGACAAAGAACTCAGTGGAATCCTAGACCTCACCCTTTCCCAGACTGATTACTCATGCTCCTTGGGGCAGGGGTTGGATAAGAGGCTCAGAGGTTCACCTGGGCTAGTCTTCCTTCTTAAAGGTTCCTCTCCAGGGAGCTCAGTGAGTTCTGTTCTAGGCACATTTACATTTGAAAAGCTCTGGGGTGAAAGAATGAGGAAAGAAAAGCCGCAGTTCCTGTCTTTGATCTTTTGAAACAACTTGAAGATTTGGCAAATTGCCCAGATAAAAAAATAGATAATTAAATTATATACAACATCAACATACGTTGCATATAACACGAGAGGTTATTTTTACTTCAAAAACTGCAATTTGGAATTGGAGTGAAGGACAACTGAAATATTTCAAACGTGCCAAAGGAGGAATCCATTTAAAGTAATCCTATATTGGATCTTTATTTTTTAAGTCAATCTGCTGCCACGATTTTGTTGGTGAAAGTCATTCTGATTTTTGTGTTAAACGACACAGCCCAGAGGAGCAGTCGGAGAAGAAAGAACCAATCTGGGATGGGGCTAACTGGCTCTTGCCTCCTTCCAACTCCAGGAGCTCCCTTTCCCACCTTGGGAACTTTGCATTTGCTGTATCCTGTGCTTGAAACCTGTTTTCCTCATAATTCCAGTGACTTACTCATTTTCATCATTCACATCTCAACCCAAATGCCACACATCGGTAGAGAGGCTTCCCCCATTCCTCATTCTAATCCCAACTGTCTCTGTCCCAGGGATTCTCCAAGTGTGGTACCCAGACCACCAGCAGCAATCTCACTTGGAAACCCATCAGAAATGCAAATTCAGGCCCAGGTAGTGGCTCATGCCTATAATCCCAGCACTTTGGGAGGCCCGGGTGGAGGGGTTGCTGGAGACCAGCCTAGCTAGTATGGTGAAAAAAAAAATTAGCCAGGCATGGTGGAAGCACCTGTAGTGCCAGCTACTCGGGAGGCTGAGGAGGAAGGATTGTTTGAGCCCAGGAGGTGGAGGTTGCGGTGAGCCAAGGTTGTGCCATTGCACTTCAGTCTGTTTCAAGGGAAAAAAAAAAGAAAGAAATGCAAATTCCCTGGCCCTACTCCAGATCTATTGGACCAGGAGCCCCGAGGGTGGGGCCTAGCTGCCCAAGTTTGAGGACCACTGTTTTGTCCCATTCCTTGAAATTTTTCCTCCACAGCTCCTATCACTCTCAGAAATTACCTGACCAAAAAAAAAAACTGTTGGTCAAGCGCAATGGCTCACACCTGTAATTCCAGCTACTAGGGAGGCTGATGCAGGAGAATCGCTTGAAGCTGAGAGGCGGAGGTTGCAGCAGAGATAGCGCCACCGCACTCCAGCCTGGGCAACAAGAGTGAAATTCCATCTCAAAAAAAAAAAAAAAAAAAGGAAAAGAAAACTGTCACATTATACGAGTCAGGCATGGTGGTGGGTGCCTGTAGTCACAGCTACTCAGAAGGCGAAAGCACGAGAATCGCTTGAGTGTGAGAGGCAAAGATTGCAATGAGCCAAGATTGTGGCACTGCATTCCAGCCTGGGTGACAGAGCAAGACTCCATCTCAAAAAAACCAAAACGGTCACATTATAACTGTACATGTTTATGGGATACAATTTGATATTTACCTACCCCTATATGTTGTACAATGATCAAGTCAGGGTAGTTAGCATATTCATCACCTCATGCATTTGTCATTTCTTTGTCATGAGAACATTCGAAAACCTCTCTTCTAGCTATAGGGTGGTATACAATACCTTACAATTAACCATAGTCAGTCCCCCCAGGCTCGTAACCACTGTTCTATACTCTGCTTCTATGAGATCACCTTTATTTTTAAATTCCACATATGAGTGAGATCCTGTGATATTTGTCTTTCTCTATCTGGCTTATTTCACTTAACACGGTGTCCTCCAGATACAGCCATGTTGTCACAAATGACAGGATTTCATTCTTTTTTATGACAATAGAATTTTGTCATGCTTATATACCACATTTTCTTTACCATTCATCTGTTGATGGACACTTAAGTTGATTTCATATCTAGGCTATTGTAAATGGTACTGCAGTAAAGATGGGAGTGCAGAGATCTCTTCAACATATTCGTTTCACTTCCTTTTTTTTTGAGTCGGAGTCTGGCTCTGTCAGCCAGGTTGGAGTACAGTGGTGTGATCTCAGCTTACCGCAACTTCTGCCTTCTGGGTTCAAGTGATTCTCCTGCCTCAGCCTCCTGAGTAGCTGGGATTACAGGTGTGCACCACCATGCCCAGCTAATTTTTTGTATTTTTAGTAGAGACCGGGTTTCACCATGTTGGCCAGGCTGGTCTCAAACTCCTGACCTCAAGTGATCCATCTGCTTTGGCTTTCCATTACAGGCCTGAGCCACTGTGCCTGGCTCTTTGGATATATATCCAGCAGTGAGAGTGTTCGATCATACTATAATTATATTTTTATTCTGGGGGGAACCCCTATGCTGATTTCCATAATAGCTGTACTAATTTACATTCTTATCAAGAGTGTGCAGGTGTTCCCTTTTCTTCACATCCTCACCAACACTTGTTTTCCTTTGTCTTTTTGATAAGAGCCATTCTGATTGGAACAAGGTGGTATCTCGTTGAGGTTTTGATTTGCATTTCTCTGACATTTAGTGAGGTTGAGCATTTCTTCATGTACCTGTTGTCCATTTGTATTTCTTTTAAGAAATGTCTATTAAGGTTTTTTCTGCGCAATCGGGTTATTTGTTTTATTGCTGTTGTGTTGCTTAAATTCCTTATATATTTCTGGATAATAACCCCTTGTCAGATTGTTTGCAGACATTTTCTTCCAAACCTATAAGAGAGTGTAGGTTTTCTCTTCACTTTGTTAATTGTTTCCTTTGTTATGTGGTACTATTTGTCTATTTTTGCTTTTATTACCTGTGCTTCTAGGTTCTTACATAAAAATCCTTACTAGCTTAGTGTTGTGAAGTGATTCCCAATGTTTTCTCCTAGTAGTTTTATAGTTTCAGGTTTTACTTTTAAGTCTTCAATACATTTTGAGTTGATTTTTGTATATGGTGTGAGATAGGGGTCTAATTTCATTCTTCCACATGTAGATATTCAATTTATTTTATTTTATTTGTTTTATTTCTGAGACAGTGTCTCACTCTATTGCCTAGGCTGGAGTGCAGTGGCACAATCTTGGCTCACTGCAACCTCCACCTCCTGGGTTCAAGTCATTCTCCTGCCTCACCCTCCCTAGAATATTCAATTTATTAAAGGAACAATCTTTTCTCCAATGTGTGCTCTTGGTGTCTTTGTCAAAAATCAGTTGGCTGTAGGTGCCTGAATTTATTTCTAGGCTCTCTATTCTGTTCCATTGCTTTATGTGTCTGTTTTAGGCCAGTACCATGTTGTTCTGGTTACTTCAGCTTTGTAGTATGTTTTAAAATCAGGTAGTGTGATGCCTCCAACTTTGTTCATTTTGCTCAGAATTGCTTTGGCCTTTTGGGGTCTTTTGTGGTTCCATATGAATTTTAGGATTTTTTTTTTTCTATTTCTGTGAAGAATGTCTTTGGTATTTTGATAGGGAGTGCATTAAATCTGTGGCTATCTTTGGGTAGTATGGTCATTTTCACAATATTAATTCTTCTAATCCATGAACACAACATATCTTTTCATTTATTTGTGTCTTCTAAACTTTTTTTCATTAATGCTTTATGATTTTTAGTGTAGAGATATTTCATCTTCTTGGTTAAGTTTATTCCTAGGTATCTTTTTTTTTTTTTGGTAGCTGTTGTAAATGGAATTGTTTTCTTTTTTTTTTAAAGATAGTTCACTATTAGTGTATACAAACACTGCCAATTTTTATATGTTGATTTTGTATTCTTCAGCTTTACTGAATTCATTTATTAGTTCTAAGAGTTTGTGTGTGTGTGTGTGTGTGTGTGTGTGTGTGTGTGTGTGTGGAGTCTTCAGAGTTTTCCACATATAAGATTATGCCATCTGCAAACAGAGGAATTATCTGACTTATTTGTTCATTCCTTACCCACCTCCCCTTGCTAGAATTAGTCTCATAATGAGGGAGGAAACCTCTTTTGCCTCGATGCTATAAACCCTGAACAGTACCTGGCATGTAGTGAGGACTCAATAAATACTGGCTGAATAAATGAATGAATGATCTGATGGAAAGACAAGATGAGGGGAACCTCTGGGGTTGGACTATCTGGGTTGAACTCTGACTCCGGTTCTTGCCAACTGTGTGACCAGGTTATCTGAGCTTGCTAAGACTGTTTCTTCCTTTGTAAAATGGGGTAGAGATATGACCTATCTTAAGGTTGCTGGGAGAGAAAATGAGGTAATCCAAACAAGTGCTTCAGAAGTGTTTAATAAATGTCTGTTATCACTGTTAGCTAGTTTCCTCCTTCCTTAAGGTAAACAGAGCAAAGGGGACTCCCTGAGGAATGAGGGATGAGAAGGAATTTGAATAGGCAAATGAAGCCATTTGTAGGCAATGGGAAAGGATAATTGGAGGGTGAAACTGTGTTCACAGGAGCTCCGGGATGGATGGGTACAAAGAAGTAGAATATTTGGTAAAGGAAACCCGATGAACTTGGGGAAAGAACCAACACTCAGAAATCTGGAGTTCTGAGGATCAGAAATGAGATCCTGAAGCGAGGCAGGAGGCCCTGGAGGGTTCTGAAGGGTGCACTACCCCAGAACCGTCAATATCTCCCATGTGAATTTCTCCCCTCCTGAACAGGCGTGAGGTTCTGTCTTTTCCTCCTTGGATTATTTGCTATTTAGAGCAGTAAAGAGACTGGTCCCCACTTCCCTCTGCGTGTGCTTTCTCACTTAAAAGGAGAGGTTTCTGCTCAGAGCTGACTTCATTTAAAGATGCCGTTAAAACTGTTATTCTCCATGGCAACTAGAGGAAGAGATGAGTTGGAGAGCTTTGCCCAAATCCCCAGGTTTTTCCATATCTTCAAATTTGTCTTAATTACTGAAGAAAAGTGGCATGACACAACACCTCGCTCTTCCTTCCGCATTCCAAGGCCCAGTGCAGTATGTTGTAGCAAATACTGTGGTAACGTGTCCTAACTTTTTTTTTTTCTGAGATGGAGTCACACTCTGTTGCCCGGGCTGGAGGGTAATGGTGTGATCTCGGCTCACTGCCACCTCCTCCTCCCGGGTTTAAGTTATTCTCCTGCCTCAGCCTCCCAAGTAGCTGGGATTACAGAAGCATGCCACCACGTCCAGCTAATTTGTTTAATTTTAATAGAGATAGGGTTTCACCATGTTGGCCAGGCTGGTCTCAACCTCCTGACTTTGTGATCCACCCACCTTGGCCTCCCAAAGTGCTGAGATTACAGGAGTGAGCCACCGCGCCCGGCCTACGTGCCCTAATTTAATAACATTCTGCCGAACATAAAAATATGGACATCCAAAGAGAGAATTTAAGCAGTGACTGATTACTAAAGATATCTTTCTTTCTTTTTATCCAGAAAGATTTGAAGCAGCATGCCTTTAAATAGTTAGGTTTCCCTGACCTGTACATTTGAAATGCATTTAATTTTTAATTTTTATCTATTTATTTATTTGAGATGGAGTTTTGCTTTTGTTGCCCAGGCTGGAGTGCAATGGTGTGATGTCTGCTCACTGCAACCTCCACCTCCCGGGTTCAAGTGATTTTCCTGCCTCAGCCTCCTAAGTAGCTGGGATTACAGGCATGTGCCACCATGCCAGACTAATTTTGTATTTTTAGTAGAGATGGGGTTTCTCCATGTTGGTCAGGCTGGCCTCGAACTCCCAGACCTAAGGTGATCTGCCTGCCTCAGCCTCCCTAAGTGCTGGGATTACAGGTGTGAGCCATTGTGCCCAGCCTAACATGTATTTTATTAAAGCTCAACTTAGGCAGAATTATTAGGGAGATGGTGCATGTATCAAATGTGGCATACAGTGGGAGGTTCAGTAGATACAGCCTTAGCCTATTTATGCTGGAGCTTGCAAAACTTTTTGTGTGAAAAGTCAGACCTTGGAGATGACCTTTATCAGTAGGATATAAATAAGTCCCACAAGCTTAGGGTTCCAATCATGGAACACTAGGCATAAATGGGTTTTAATCGAGGCTTGGTGGGAGGATTCTGAGGGTTTCCATGGCAACAGAAGGAGGGACTTTCTTCTGCTGCCTGAGTTCCTTGACAATTCCAGCTCTCTCTAGGGTTGCAGTTTTTGGTGATGAAGCCAGTCAGGACTAGCTTGCCTCTGGGTACAAACCCTACCGTCCGTTGAATCCAGAATGCCAGCCTGTGAGGTTTGTATACGAGGTCTACTGGGCTGGGCATGGTGGTTAACACTTGTGAGTCAGAATCCCAGAACTTTGGAAGGCCGAGGTGGGTGGATCACCTGAGGTCAGAAGTTCAAGACCAGACTGGCCAACATGGTGAAACCCAGTCTTTACTGAAAATACAAAAATTAGCCAGGCATGGTGGTATGTGACTGTAGTCCCAGCTACTTGGGAGGTTGAGGCAGAAGAATCACTTGAACCCGGGAGAGGGAGGTTGCAATAAGCCACGATGGCACCATTGCACTCCAGCCTGGTGACAGAGCGAGACTCTGCCTAAAACAAAACAAAAAACATATACAGTAAACTCTTCCTCTGGTCATCTGTGACGTTTTCCTGGATGCTGGCTTAACAGTGTGGGCAGTATCATGGTTTAGCATAAGGACCTACACTGTTCAGAATGCAGATAGCAAACCGTTCCAGAGAAGATCCATGAAGGTGAACCTTGCTGTCTGAAGGCCAGAGATTGACAGGATCTTGTTCTTCCTGCTCTGGTCAGTGGGGTCAGTGACAGCCATCTCTACCTGCCTGCTGTAATTCCAGCCTCTAAGCAGCTGCTCACATCGCAGCCCTGTGCTGTGGTGGCAGCGCAGCCAGAATAGGGCTGTTTCTGCCACTAGGTATTCTTGGCTCGGTGCTCAGGGTTTGTGACCTTTCAAGGACCCAAGACAATATTTCAGACCTGGAAAAAATGTACTGGCTCCTAAACATGAAAATAAAACATTAAAATGGAAATAAATATTTAATTAAGTATCTGCAAATTGTAATGTGATATTAATGAGTCAGCTGCCACTCAACTCAAGCCTTATATGGTTACATGAAAATATAACATGGTTTGAATCATGAGGAAAAAATGTATGTTATAACAAAACTCCAAATTGGAATTATAAAAATTATACAGCAAAAATGTATATGTTCTGTGGAATGTAAAATGTTGTAAGGCGTTTGCTATGAAGTGGGCTGGCGTCCTGGGCACTGCAGTCCTAGGCTTGGGCTTGACTCCACTACCTTGTAACATTGCCATCTTAGGCAAATCAATAAAACTCACAGAACAATGTTTTCTCATTTGCAAAATGAGTTTCAATGAGATCAAGGTCAGCAAGGTAATTTGTAAATGGAAGAGTGCCAGTGAAATGTATTGTCCTTGTTTGTGAAGAATCTAAGGCAAATAGGTAACAGTAAAAGGAAGGATTTTCTCATCTTCTGAAAACCATACTCCCTGTATTGCATTCTCTCTTAGTAATGGGTGCTGAGAGATCAGAGGTGGGCAAGGGGCCTCTCTTATACACCCTGAGGAAGTTATGACAGGTCTGGGGTCTTCTGATGAAAAGTGGAAAGTTTTTCTCATTTAGACACCAGTTGAAAATAATATATATATGATTTTTAAAACATATATATTTTGAGATGAGGTTTCACTCTCGTAGCCCAGGCTGGAGTGCAATGGCATGATCTCGGCTCACTGCAACCTCTGCCTCCCAGATTCAAGAGATTCTCCTCCCTCAGCCTTCTGAGTAGCTGGGATTATAGGCACTTGACACCATGCCCAGCTAATTTTTGTATTTTTAGTAGAGACAGGGTTCCGCCATGTTGGTCAGGCTGGTCTTGAATTCCCGACCTCAGGTGATCTGTCTGCCTCACCCTCCCAAAGTGCTGGGATTACAGGCGTGAGCCACAGCACCTGGCTGAAAATATTATTTATGTACAGGCTGAGCATCCTTCATCTGAAATTTGAAATCCCAAATGCCCAACCGATGCAGGTGAACCCTCAAACTGGGGCTCTGGCCAGGAGGGTTCTTGGCTTTGCTCAGGAAAGAATTCAAGAGCAAGTCTGAGCTGACAGTGAAAGAAAGCAAGTTTATTAGCGCAACAGTATATAGCAAAATGGCTGCTCCATAGACAGAGCCGGGCTACCCCACAGCCAGGGTAGCACTTGTGGATTGCTGGCAAGCTATATTTATACCTACTCCTAATTATGTGCTAAATAAGGAGTGGATTACTCAGGAACTTTCTCAAAAGGGGCAGGGAGTGCCCAAAACTATACAGGGTGACTTCCAGGCATTGCCAAGGTATTTGCAAATTGTCATGGCACTGGCGAGTGTCTTAGAGCACGCAAATGCATTATAATTCCTAGTCCTGCTGGTTTGGGCTGGTTTCTTTGCTACATCCTGTTTGATCAGCAAGGTTGTGAAAACAAGTCCTACTGATCTTCTGTCTCAAAATGAGCATTTCCTTTGAGTGGCAAAAAGTTTCAGACTTTGGAGCATTTCAGATTTTCAGATTCGGTATACTCAACTTGTATTCCTTATGTTCCCAAAATTCACCTAGAAGGTAATAATATAAGCAAAGACTAAACAGGACAAACCTTACAGTTTCGATATTGTAGGCTCAAATCCCCTAATCCCTAATCTATTCAGTCTGTCCTGCCGAGACATCCCATCAGTAACACAAAGCCAGTGGCATATATTTTTCAGACCCTTCTCCCTACCAAAATGGACCACATAGAAGTCCATCCCATGTTCACCTCAAGAAATACCCCGTTAGCATGGCCAGCACCCTCTTTCTTGGCTGGGTCCTGGACTGTCTGTATCACCACCAAGAGAAGCTTGGGAAGGAGCTTGCTCTTGGCTTGGGTGGGCGTCTCATGGGCGCCAGCTGAGATCTCCTGCTGGATTCTTCTGTTGGAACCTGATCTATGGCAATGATTCGGATGGCCTGGTTGCAAAGAATATGCAGTAAAATCCCCTCACTCCAATATTGATTTATTTAAAACAGGACCTAATTCAGGGCAGCTCTAACCCTGCAGTTAATTATGTACCACATTATCCAATAAAAATTATTTTTAAAATATAAATCTGGTTAAATTGGAATTTTTCTCCCCAGGTTTACTATACTTTGTAGTATTCAGGTTCTCTGGATTTACTTACGTAGCAGAACTTTTTGAGGGTTCTGGGGTGGGTCTGTATTGGGAGTTTGATGTTCTTGCCTCCTGCTCACTAGTTGTTTTCCCTGCAGCTCTGCTTTGGTGGGTTTGGTTTAATGATTGACTCCTAGAGATGCCCTGTGCACTGGAGTGTCCAGGCCTGTGCACACCCTCTTGGTCATCTTCAGCTATGCACATTTTGCTCATTCTGTAAAGTCTAGCCAAGAGCTACCCCTTCTGGAAGCCTTCCCTGGGATATCTCAGATAACAGGTGCTTCTTTTCCTTCTACCTTTCATGACCCTTCATGCTGACACCACTTATTTTGGGATTTCCATTCTTCTTTGGAATCCAATTCAACATTGTCTATGATCTCATATGTGACAGATTCTGTGAAACATATAGAAAACTAAGTCCAGCTTCCTGCCCTCAAGGACATCCAGCAACATGTTAGAGGAGGCCCCTGAAAGAGAGGTCATGGAAGAAGAGACTGACCTCGAGGAGGCAGCACAGAAAGCTGCACAGAGAAGGCAGCCTTAAAGCTGGTCTTGGGAGAAGCCCACAGACAGTAAACCCCAAGCCACAGAGAGACGAATGGCTTGAGCTTGTCAGGGTCGGAGCACAAACAGCTAGAGCCCGACTGGATTGTTAAGAGAACACGTACTGGAGACAGACTCCCAGGGTTGGAATCTTGGCCCGAGAACTGACGAACAGTGTAGCCTTGAACAAGTTATTTAGCCTCTCTGGGCCTCAGCTACCTCACCTGGACATTGTTGATAATAATACCAGTTCCTGAGGTTGCTGTAGGAATGAAGAGAATAAAGTGCATAGGACTGTGCCTCCTATATGGTTACAGGAGCAATGAAGAGGAACAGCTCTGGGGAGGAGCAGAGACTCCATGGGGAGATGCCACCAACAAGAGGCCAATTTGGAGTGAAGTTTCTATATTAGGAGAGGAGGTGAGTTTGGACTTTATCCCTTGGCCAGTGGGAATCTTGAATTATTACTTAAATGTTCATGAAGGTATGTTTTATTGTGGTTAAAACTAAAGAGAAGGGAGGGCTGTAGGGGCAAGAAAAAAAAAAAGAAAAAAAAAAAACTAAAGAGAACTGTGTCTCATACCTTCTTGTCTTCTCTACTGCATCCAGAACAGTTTCTGATGCTCAAGAAGTGTTTAAATGAATGAATAAATACCAGGCTAAAAGATTCTCTCTTCTGTGTACATCATATCAATACACTACATCTTACTCAAGTGTTCATGGAAGCTTCCCTTATGTGTTTCTACTTTTTCCAGACTCTCACATCTATGAACTCACTCTTCACCCTCACTGTGATCTTTAATCTTTAAAGCTCTCTTCTAATCACCTAGGACATTTGACTCTGAGTGTATGTTTGCCTAAATGTCTGCCTCACAGTCTGCAATGTCAAATATGTGTGCTGTCTCCAAGCCCAGCCTTCCAGTGAGCTCAAAGTCCACTCCACTCCTGGGCCAGCGCCATAGCCTCGCTCTGTTCTCACATTCTCAAGCCCTTGCACGCTGCAAGCGAATTCATTGCATTTAGTTGCCAGGATTTACTGCAATTTAATGCTGTCTACCTTCTACTGGGTGCTCAATGCTGCCTGCCAACGATTTGTCTTTTATGCCTTTAAAAAATAAAATATTACAGACATCTACAAAAACTATAGAGTTCAATTAACCATTGCAAAGTTATTCTTCATCTGAACATTTCCCGGGCCAAAAACTAGAATGATGTCAAACCCCTGAAGTCCCTCTCACGCCTCTTCCTAATCACCATTACTTTGTCTTTTGGTAAGAATTTCCTTACCTTTCTTCATAACTTTGCCACTTAAACACACACCATTAGACACTATAGTTTTTCCCATTCTCTGAACTTCATATAATTGGAATTAAACAGCACATACTGTGTGTTATGTTTATCTGGCTTCTTTGACTTAATATTATGTTTGTGAAACAAAGTTGTAGTTCGTTTGTTCCCAATGTTGTTTATAAATAGACCATAATTTTTTTTTTTTTTTTTTTTTTTTTTTTTTTTTTTTTTTTTTTTTTTTTTTTTTTTTTTTCAAGGTCTTTCTCTGTTGCCCAGGCTGGAGTGCAGTGTGGCAATCAGGGCTCACTGCAGCCCCGACTTTCTGGACTCAAGTGATCCTCCTGTCTCAAGACTGAAACTATAGGCGTGCACCACAACACCCAGCTAATTTCTTTGAATTTTAGTAGAGATGTGGTCTCCCTACGTTGGCCAGGTTGGTCTTGAACTCCTGAGCTCAAGTGATCCTCCAACCTCAGCCTCCCAAAATCCTGGGATTACAGGTGTAAGCCACTGTGCCTGGCCAATATACCTTAATTATTTGTTTATTTTAAGACAGTGTCTCACCCTGTCACCCAGGCTGGAGTGCAGTGGTGCGTTCTCAGCTCACTGCAACCTCCACCTCCTGGGTTCAAGCGATTCTCCTGACTCAGCGTCCTGAATAGCTGGAACTCCTGGCACACACCACCATGCCTGGCTAATTTTTGTATTTTTAGTAGAGACGGTGGTTTCACCATGTTGGTCAGGCTGGTCTCAAACTCCTGACCTTGTCATTCACCCGCCTCAGCCTTCCAAAGTGCTGGGATTACAGGCGTGAGCCACCATGCCCAGCCTGTCTTGACTCTTTATTGACCTTTTCATGTCCATAGCTAGGCATATCTTGTTTCATTGTGCTTTGTTTAATCATGCTTCAAAGAGGTTGCATTTTTTACAAATGGAAGATGTGTGGCAGTTCTCCATCAATAATGCATTTTTCTTTCTTTTTTTTTTTTTTAGAGATGAGGTTTCACCTTGTTGGTCAGGCTGGTTTTGAACTCCTGACCTCAGGTGATCCACCTGCCTTGGCCTCCCAAAGTGCTGGAATTACAGGCGTGAGCCTGAAATAAAGTATTTTTCAAACAGCGTGTGCTCACTTCAGATCTGTGGCACATTTTGGTATTTCTTGTAATAGTTTAAACTTTTTGATTGTTATTATATCTATTGTGGTGATCTGTGATCATCGATCTTTGATGTTAATGTCATAATTAGGGATGCTATGAACTGCCCATATAAGACAGAAAACTGATTACTCCCCAACAAAGCGATTCCCTCCTCTCTCTCTCTCTCTCTGTCTCTGTCTCTCTCTCTCCCTCCCTAGGGCCTCCTTATTCTCTAAGAAGCAACAATATTGAAATTAGGCCAATTAACCACCTTACTGTGGCCTTTAAATGTTCAAGTGAAAAGAAGAATCACACATCGCTTACTTTATATCAAAAGCTAGATAGGATGAAGCTTAGTAAGGAAGGTGTGCTGAAAGCTGAGATAGGCTGAAAGCCAGGCCTCTTGCCCCACACGATCAAGCTGTGAAGCAAAGGAAAAGTTCTTAAAAGAAATTAAAACTGCTACTCCAGGACAGCCTTATTGCCGACATGGAGAAAGTTTTAACTGTCTGGATAGAAGATCAAACCAGCCACAACATTCCCTTAAGCCAAAGCCTAATCCAGAGCAAGACCCTAACTCTCAAATCTATGAAGACTGAGAGAGGTGAGGAAGCTGCAGAAGGAAAATTAGAAGCTAACAGAGGTTGGATCCTGAAGTTTAGGGAAAGAAGCAATCAACATCACATGAAATTGCAAGGTGAAACAGCAAGTGCTAATGAAGAAGCTGCAGCAACGTATCCGGAAGATCTAGCTAAGATCATTGATGAAGCTGGCCACACTAAAGGAGGGTTGGTTTGTTGGTTTGTTTGTTTGAGAATGGAGTCTTGCTTTGTCACCCAGGCTGGAGTGCAATGGTGTGATCTTGGCTCACTGCAGCCTCTGCCTCCCAGGTTCAAGCGATTCTCCTGCCTCAGCTTCCCAAGTAGTTGGGATTACAGGTGTGCACCACCATGCCTGGCTAATTTGTGTATTTTTAGTAGAGGCAGAGTTTCACCACGTTGGCCAGGCTGCTCTCGAACTCCTGACCTGAGGTGATCCGCCCACCTCGGCCTCCCAAAATGCTGGGATTACAGGCGTGAGCCAGGGCACCCAGCCAAAACAAGAGGTTTTTAATGTAGAATGCAACAGCCTTCTATTGGAAGAAGAGGCCACCTCAGCCTCTCATAGCTAGAGAGGGGAAGTCAATGCCTGGCTTCAAAGCTTCAAATGAAAGGCCTGACTCTCTCATTAGGGGCTAGTGCAGCTGGTGACTTCAAGTTGAAGCCAATGATCATTTAGCATTTTGAAAATCTCGGGGCCCTTAAGAATTAAGCTAAATCCACTCTGCCTGTACTCTATAAAAGGAACAACAAATCCTGGATGACAGCACATCTGTATATGGAGTGATTTACGAAAATTTTAAGTCTACTCTTCATTCCTGAGACCTGCTGCTTAGGAAAGAAATTCCTTTCAAAATATTACTGCAGGCCTAGTGCGTTGGCTCATGCCTGTAATCTCAGCACTTTGGGAGGCTGAAGCGAGCAGATTGCCTGAGTGCAGGAGTTTGAGACTAGCCTGGGCAACATGGTGAGACCTCGTGTCTACTAAAAATACAAAAAATTACCCAGGTGTGGTGGCTTGCACCTGTAGTCCCAGCTACGTGGCCCAGTTACCTTACTCCTACCAGAAGACAACTGGACAACGCAGACCACAAATTCTACACGTGAAGAACAACTTGGAGAAAAAACCAATATGTGTAATCCTTTTATTTAAACAGTGCTCAGCAGAAGACAGGATTAACTTTGTCCAACCGTAATGCAGAATGTAAGAAGCCTGAGGGAAATTCCTTGTTCTTCAAATACAGTTTGTTTACGTAAGACCAAGTGTCCTGGGATGACGCGAGATTCAGCACAGCACAGATACATTCTTTCTCGCTATAGAGGGTTTAATATTTAGAGGGAGGAAAAACAGAAATCATGGTCATTTTCTGTTTGTAAAGACTTATTCTCCAAAAGGCAGATATGGAAAAAAATTATCGAAACAAATAAGTGAAAATAGACAATATAGTAATGAGCCCGAGGTTTTAAGTGAGATTCCGGATCTACTGGTCAATCCTGGCCAAGTCAGCTACATCTGCCTGTGACCCAGTTCTCCTTATCAACACTGATAATCTCTTTATTGGTGCTAATTTCTTTCAAATGTGTGTGCAGTGGACTAATGCGGGAAAAATGTCTGCAAAATGCCAGAGGGTTTCTTTTGCAAATATTCAGGTATTCCTTATGCAGAGGACAGCAGTTACCTGCTCACTGCAAGCACAAATTTTTAACACTTCAACTCCAGGCAGTGAGTGAAAAAAAAAACAAGGCTGAATTGTGAAATTGTTATGAAAGGCTGAATGAGTTGTGAAATGTATTGATCTCAATTTCTGGAAATACTGGGCCAGAGAGACACTGTCCATTAATGAGATGTGTGCACAGAGGGAGACAACTTAGTTTTGTTTTTACATTGCTGTCTCCTAAGACGAACCAAAGCATGACTGCCCTGAAGAGGTAAAAAGGCTACTTTGCATTACAGCTTTCTGCTAAGGCAAAAATGCAGATAATGCAGTCACCCCTCTTTGGTCTAGGGAATCACTAATACCAGTCAAATATAAAAGTATCGCACACAGCATACCATTTTGGAGAAGCAGTTTACATGGTTATCTTAGTTCCAGTGGCCCTGGGGTGAATTTTCTGTTTTGTGGTCATAAACGCTTTGTAAATGCACAAGAATTTTTATAATCAAAAAACAAAAATTAGCCAGATGCGGTGGCAGGCGCCTATGATCCCAGCTACTTGGGAGGCTGAGGCAGGATGGTAGAGGCTGCGGTGAGCCGAGATTGTGCCACTGCACTCCAGCCTGGCCTATAGAGTGAAATGTCATCCAAAAGAGAAAAGAAAGAAAGAAAGAAAGAAAGAAGAAAGAGAGAAAGAGAGAAAGAGAGAAAGAGAGAAAGAGAGAAAGAGGGAAAGAGGGAAAGAGGGAAAGAGGGAAAGAGGGAAAGAGGGAAAGAAAAAGAAAGAAAAGAAAGAAAAGAAAGAAAGAAAGAAAGAAAGAAAGAAAAGAAAAGAAAAGAAAGAGAAAGACACTTTATTGCTTAGCAGTGCTAATGGTCTTCAAGAAAGAAAGAAAGAAAGAAAGAAAGAAAGAAAGAAAGAAAGAAAGAAAAGAAAGAAAGAGAAAGACACTTTATTGCTTAGCAATGCTAATGGTCTTCTGTGCTGTTGGTGGGTTATAAAATTTTGGCTGTTGGAGCATCCTGCTTCACGTTGATGACTACTCACTGATCAGAGTGGTGGTTGCTTAAAAATAGGATGCCTTTGGCAATTTCAAAAAATAGGAAAAAATTTGCGCCGTCAATGATTCTTCCTTCCATGAAGAATTTCTGTGCAGCGTGTGATTTCGATTTCACCCACAGTGGAACTTGATTCAAAATTGGAAACAATCCTCTCAAACTTTGCCACTGCATTGTCCACGAAGTTTATGTAATATTCTAAATTATTTGTTGTCATTTCAACAATATTCACAGTGTCTTCACCAGAAATAGATTCCATCTCAATAAAACACCTTCTTTGCTCATCCATAAGAAGTGCAAGTTCTCATCTGTTCAAGTTTTCTCATGAGATTGCAGTAATTCAGTCACATCTTCAGCCTCCTCTTCTAATTCTAGTTCTCTATTTCCATCATGTCTGCACTGACTTCCTCCACTGAAGTCCTGAGGGTTGGAAACTCCTGCTAATCTTGATATTTTGACCTCCTGCCATGAATAATGAATGTTCTTTTTATTTATTTATTTATTTTTTGAGGCGGAGGTTAGCTTTTGTTGCCCAGGCTGGAATCCAATGGTGTGATCTCAGCTCACAGCAACCTCCACCTCCCAGGTTCAAGGGATTCTCCTGCTGAGTAGGTGGGATTACAGGCATGCGCCCCCACGCCTGGCTGATTTTGTATTTTTAGTAGAGACAGGGTTTCTCCATGTTGGTCAGGCTGGTCTTGAACTCCCGACCTCAGGTGATCTGTCCATCTCGGCCTCCCAAAGTGCTGGGATTACAGGCATGAGCCACTGCGTTCGGCCACAAATGTTCTTAATGGCGTCTAGAGTGGTAAATTATTTTCAGAGGGTTCTCAATTTACTTTGCCCATATACATCAGACGAATCATTCTCTGTGGCAACTAGAGCCTTACAAAATGTATTTCTTAAATAATAAAACTCAAAAGTTAAAATTACTCCTTGATTCATGAGCTACAAAATAAATGTTATGTTAGCAGGTGTGAACACACAGAAAAACCTTAATCTTGTACATCTCCATCAGAGCTCTTGGGTGACCAGCCACATTGCCAATGAGCAGTAGTATTTATTTTAATTTTTTTGATTGCTTGTTTTTGAAACAGGGTCTCACTCTGCCTCCCAGGCTGGAGTGTAGTGGCACGACCTCAGCCCACTGCAGCCTCACCCTCCCAGGCTCAAGAGATTCTCCCACCTCAGCCTCCTAAGTGGCTCGGACTCCAGGCATGTGCCACCACACTCGGCTAATTTTTTTTTTTTTTTTTTTTTTTTTTTTGTATGCTTTGTAGAGATGAGGTTTTGCCATGTTTCTCAGGTTGGTCTCAAACCAAGCTCAAGCAATCTGCCTGCCTCAGCCTCTCAAAGTGCTGGGATTACAGGTGTGAGCCACCACACCAGGCTGAGCAATAATATTTTGGTTAGTTTGTTTGTTTCTTTGTGAGACAAGGTCTCACTCTGTCGCCCGGGCTGGAGTGCAGGGAGTGCAATCCTGGCTCGTTGCAACCTCTGCCTGGTGGATTCAAGTGATTCTCATGCCTCAAGAGTTGATCGGCTGTCTTCTGCTAGGGGTAAGGTCACTGGGCCACTCTCTCAAGAGTGTAAGACTATGAATAAGCAGATCCTCTAACATCCAAGAGCCGTTTTTGTACTCCATATCCATATGCAGAAGGGTCCACTAGAGGTGTGGAATTATTCAAGTGAGGAACTGAAGCAATTTTAGCAGCAATCTGCTGGACCAGTGCAGGGCGTCCACGAAGCCCTCGCCCTTCATCCCCACAGGAGCGCTCCGCCCCTGCACCAGCCCCACTATATGACGCCACCGCTCAGCTCCCCAGTCTGGCCTGCCACTCCGTTTGGGGACCCATAGCGGCAAAAAGCTAATTTTTGTATTTTTAGTAGAGTCGGGGTTTCATCATCTTGGTCAGTCTGGTCTTGAACTCCTGACCTCGTGATCCACCTGCCTCGGCCTCCCAAAGTGCTGGGATTACAGGTGTGAGCCACTGCGCCCCACCAATGAAGTATTTTTGATTTGGGTATATACATTGTTTTTTAAACATAGTGCTATTGCACACTTAATAGACTACATTATAATGTAAACATAACTTTTATACGCACTGGGAAACCAAAAAGTTTGTGTGGCTCACTTTATTGCTATTGTGGTAGTATGGAACCAAACTCATAACATTTCCAAGGTATGCCTATAAATGTTAAAAATAGGTTTGTCAGCTTTTTTATATAAACAAATAATACCTGTAGAAATCATAATTGTTTTGACTCTGGGCGCCAGTCTAGGGGGAGAACTGACAGCTTCACAATATTGAATCTGCAAATGCATGAACATGAATATCATTTTTTAGGGCTCTTCAATTTTTCACAGTAACGTATTATGATTTTTTGCATCTCTTTCGTTACATTTGTTGACAAATAATATTTTGGATGTTTTTGTAAGTGGTATTTTTTAAACTTTATTTTTCTAACTTCTAATGCTTATATAAGGAAATATGATTGACTTTGAATGTTATTTGTGTCCAGGAATCTTGCTAATTGTATTTAATAATTGAATAGATTGCTTTGGATGTTTTAATGTACACTATCACTATAATCTGTGAATAATAAAAATTTCCTTTCTTCTTTTCCAATCCATATATATTTTATTGATGTTTCTTCTTGTCTTACTACAATGGGCAAGACTTTCAGTTAAATGTTGAATAGAAGTGGTAATAGTAGGCATTTTGTTGCTGAGACAAAGTTTGAGCTTCGCTCTTGTCGCCCAGGCTGGAGTGTAATGGCATGATCTTGGCTCACTGCAACCTCCACCTCCTGGGTTCAAGCAGTTCTCTTGCCTCAGCCTCCCAACTAGCTGGGATTACAGGCACTTGCCACCATGTTTTTAGTAGGGACAGGGTTGCACCATGTTGGCCAGGCTGTCTCAACTCCTGACCTCAGGTGATCCACCTGCCTCAGTCTC
Source organism: Cebus imitator (assembly GCF_001604975.1). Classification (NCBI taxonomy): domain Eukaryota; kingdom Metazoa; phylum Chordata; class Mammalia; order Primates; family Cebidae; genus Cebus; species Cebus imitator. Next base: position 2,823,574 of record NW_016107517.1, read on the forward strand.
CCAAATTGCTGGGATTACAGGCATGAGCCACCGCACCCAGCCAGGCATTCTTGTCATTATTGATGTCAAAAGGTACACACTCAACATTTAACTATTGAGTATAACATTTACTACAGATATTTTGTAGATTCTTTTATCAGTCTGGGTCCAATCAGATCCATCAGAAACCACATAGTAATTTAAACAGGAAAATTCAGTATAAAAAATTACTAAGCAAAGATAGGATGGTAACCCTGAAGATGTAAAGAGAATGTTAAAAGGTACCCTAGGGCTGTGGGAGAGTACAGAAGGAAGAGTGGCTGTCTTTCAAAGGCTAGGGTTCAGTTCGTATGTAGACCATGTGGTTGCAGCACTCTGGTTGGTGGAGAAATTTGCTGGACTGCACAGGCTAGAACTGGGCCATAGTCAATGGGCAAGCAGAAAACCACTCTTTAGGATCCAAAGCCGGTGGGTGAATGGGTGGGTGTATAGAAGATATTAGGCTGCCACTAAGAATGGCTTGCCGGGAACCTTGTAAAGGTCATGGGAAGTTAGTTACTGGGCCTAGGTTAATGCTGAAAGATGCCGTGGACTACATATTCTGGGCACATTGCTGGAGTAGAGCATCATCAAATATCCCAGCACATTTACACCTCTGACCATCTATGCAGCAGCAGGAAAAAAAAGCAAAAACACTTAATCAACAAGAGAGAAATTAAGGAGCAAAGGAAATAGAAAACACTCAGAAAGCAATTAACAAAATGACAGGAACAAGTGCTCACCTATCAATAACAACCTTGAATGTAAATGAATCAAATTCCCTGCTTAAAAGATATATGCTGGCTGAATGGATAAAAATAATATGACCCAACTATATGCTGCTTACAAGAAACTCACCTCATGTGTAAATTCATACATAGACTGGAAGTGGAGGGATGGAAAGAGATATTCCATGCAAATGGAAACCAAAAGCCAGCAGAAGTAGTTATACAATCAGATAAAAGAGACTTTAATTCACAAACTGTAAATAGAGATGAAGGTTATTACATAATACTAAGTGGATCAATTCAGCAAGAAGATATAACAATTATAAATGCATATGTGCCCAACATTGTAGCACCCAGATATATAAAGCAAATATTAGATCTAAAGGGAAAGATAAACTGTATTCCAATAATATTTGTAAAGTAGGAGGCAGAACTAGACTCTGAAAGCAGGGTTTGGATGCTAGACCAAATTGAGGACTCACTAAAACAGATTGGGGTTGGCCAGGTGTGGTGGCTCATGCCTGGAATTCCAGCCCTTTGAGAGGCCAAGGCAGGCAGATCATCTGGGGTAAGGAGTTCAAGACCAGCTTGGCTGACAAGGTGAAACCCTGTCTCTACTAAGAATACAAAAACCAGCCAGGCATGGTAGCAGGTGCCTGTAATCCCAGCTACTCACAAGGCTGAGGCAGGAGAATCACTTGAGCCCAGGAGATGGAGGTTGCAGTGAGCCAAGTTTGCACCAGTGCACTCCAGACTGGGTGACAGAACAAGACTCCATCTCAAAAAAATAAAATAAAATAAAAAATAAAACAGGTTGGGGTGGAAGTACCTTTCTATAAGACATGCCCAGCAGCCAGGCGCAGTGGCTCATACCTGTAATCCCAGCACTTTGGGAGGCCAAGGAGGGTGGATCACCTGTGGTCAGGGATTCGAGGCCAGATGGGCCAACATGGCAAAACTCCATCTCTACTAAAAATACAAAAATTAGCCAGGCATGGTGACACACGCCTGTAGTCCCAACTACCAGGAGACTGAGGCAGGAGAATTGCTTGAACCTGGGAAGTGGAGGTTGCAGTGAGCTGAGATTGTGCCACTGTACTCCAGCCTGAGAGACAGAGCAAGACTCTATCTCAGAAAAAAAAAAAAAGACATGCCCACCAATGTGCCATGTCAATTTACCATTGCCATGGCAACACCCGGAAGTTACTGATCCTTTCCATGGCAACAACTTGACAACCCAGAAGTTACCACCCTCATCCTAAAAACTTCTGCATAATTCTGTCCCTCAATCTGCATATAATTAAAAGTGTATCTAAATATGAGTGCAGAACTGCCTAGGAGCTGCTGCTCTGGGCACATTCCCTATGGGTACCTCTGTTGCTGCTGTACACTGCTACTGTCTAACACCACTAGCTTGCCCTTGAATTCTTTCATGGGTGAAGCCAAGAACTCTCCACGACTAAATCACAATTTGGGGGCTTGCCTGTACTGTTGAAGTTAGAGACTTCAACACCCCACTCACTGGATTGAACAGAAAATCAACAAAGAAACATTGGATTTAAACTGCACTTTTGACCAAATGGACCTAACAGACATTTACAGGACATTTTATCCAACAGCTGCAGAATACATATTCTTCTCATCAGCACATGGAACATTCTTCAGGGTAGACCACATGTTAGGCCACAAAACAAATCTCAACCAATTTAAAATAATTGAGATCATATTAAATATCTTTTCTGACCACAATGGAAAAAAAAAAACTAGAAACCAGTAACAAGAGGAACTTTCAAAACTGTACAAATACATGAAAATTAAACAACATGCCCCTGAACAACCACTGAGTCAATAAAGAAATTAAGAAGGAAATTTAAAATGTCTTGAAACAGGTCCAATGTGGTGGCTCACGCCTGCAATCCCGGCGAGGCTGAGGTGGGCAGATCATGAGGTCAAGAGTTTGAGACCAGCCTGACCAACATGGTGAAACCCTATCTCTACTAAAAAATACAAAAATTAGCCAGGCGTGGTGGTGTGCACCTGTAATCCCAGCCACTCAGGAGGTAGAGAATCATTTGAACCTGGGAGGCGGAGGTTGTAGGGAGCCGAGATCACACCACTGCACTCCAGCCTGGGTGACAGAGAAAGACTCCGTCTCAAAAACAAAAAAGTCTTGAAACAAATGAAAATAGCAAAAAAAACATAGCAAAACCTGCAGGATACAGCAAAAGCAGCATAAAGAGAGAATTTTGTAGCAATAAACATCTACACCACAGAAGTAGGAAGATTTCAAATAAACAACGTAGTGATTCATCTCAAGGAACTAGGAAAGTAAGAATAAACCACATACAAAATTAGTTGAAGGAAAGAAATGTTTACAAATCAAAGAAAAATAAACCAAAAGCCACTGCACTCCAATCTGAGCGACAGAGCGAGACTCCATCTCAAAAATATATGTATATATGCCACCATGCCCGGCCAGAAATAAACACAATTAAGGTTAAAAAAATACAAAAGATTGGCCAGGTGCAGTGGCTCACACCTGTAATCCCAGCACTTTGGGAGGCTGAGGCAGGTGGACCACGAGATCAGGAGATCGAGACCATCCTGGCCAATACGGTAAAACCCTATCTCAACTAAAAACACAAAAATTAGCTGGGCATGGTGGCACGTGCCTGTAATCCCAGCTACCTGTGAGGCTGAGGCAGGAGAATCGCTTAAACCAGTGAGTTGGAGGTTGCAGTGAGCCGAGATTGTGCCACTGCACTCCAGCCTGGCAACAGAACATGCCTCTGTCT
>NW_016107517.1:2827129-2832465 GCF_001604975.1 Cebus imitator
TAGCTAGACTAAGAGAAAATATTCAAATGAATGAAATCAGAAAGAAAAAAGGAGATATTACGACTGATAACTTAGAAATACAAAGGATCACTAGAGACTATTATGAAGAACTATACCTCCTAGATTGGACAGCCTAACAGAAATAGATAAGTTTTTGCACACATACAATCTACCAAGAAAAAACAGAAAACCATAATGGGCCAGTTATGAGTAACAAGATCAAGTCAGTAATAGAGTCTCCCATCAAAGAAAAGTCAAGTGCCTGATGGCTTCACTGCTGAATTCTGCCAAACATTAAAACGCAAACAACTAATACCAATTCTTCTCAAACTCTGCCAGAAAACTGAAGAGGAGAAAATTCTTCCAAACTCATTTTACAAAGCCAGCATTACCCTGATAGCAGAACCAGACAAGGACATCGCAGAAAAAGAAAACTACAGGCCAATATCACTGATGAACATAGATCATCAACAAAAATCTAGCAAGCCAAATCCAGTAGTACATTAAAAAGATCATTTACTATGATTAAGTGGGAATAACCCAGGAATGTAAGCATGGTTCAACATAAGCAAATCAATGAACATTTTACATTACATCAATAAAATAAAGGACAAAAACCATATGATCATCTCAAAAAATGCTGAAAAGGCATTTGATAAAATCCTCAACAAACTAGGTAAGTCCTCAACACACTAAGTGTAGAAGGAGCATACTTCAACCTAATTAAGGCCATGTATAACACATAGCTAACTTAATACTGAATGGAGAAAAGCTGAAACTTTCCCTCCAAGAAGTGGAACAACACAAGGAAGGCCACTGTCATCACTCTTGTTCAACATAGTGCTGGAAGTCCAAGCCAGAGCTATTAGGCAAGAGAAAGAAATAAAGGGCATCCAAATTGAAAAGGATGAAATTGTCCCTGTTTGTGAATGATATGATCTTATATATAGAAAACCCTAAAAGCTCCACCAGAAAAACTTTTAGAGGTGATTTTAAAATTTAGTAAGGTTGCAGGATACAAAATTAATATACAAAATTGGTAATGTTTCTATGTACCAACAACAAACCAGTGGAAAAAGACATCAAGGAAACAATCCCATGTTAAATAGCTACTAAAAAAAAAGATACCTAGGAATAAACTTAACCAAAGAGGTAAAAGATCATTACAAAACAAAAACAAAAAAACCTATGAAATGCTGATAAAAAAGAAACTGAAGATGTTACATCAAAATGGAAAGACATCTCATGTTCACGAATTGGAAGAATTAATATTGTGAAAATGCCATACTATCCAAAGCAATCTATAGATTCAATGCAATTCCTATCAAAATACCAATGATATTCTTCACAGAATTTAAAAACAAATTCCATAATTTCAGTGGAACCACAAATGACTCCAAGTAGCCAAAGCAATCTCAAACAAAAAGAACAAAGCTGGAGGCACCACATTACCTGACTAGAATATATGCTACAAAGCTACAGTAACCACAACAGTATGGTACTGGCATAAACACTGACACATAGACCAATAAGACTGAATACAGAGCCCAGAAATAAATCCACATATTTATAGCCAACTGATTTTTTGGCAAGGTGCCAAGAATATTCAATGGGGAAAAGGCAGTCTCTTCAATAAATAGTTTGGGAAGATTGTGAATACAGGTATTGATCGACTTATGACCTATGCAACTTACGATCATTCGACTTTACGACCACAGTCGCTAGCCACGACTGCTCCGTGTCTGGCAGAGCAAATGTTGCCCAGCTGGGCGTACGACAGTGCGGACCAGCTTCCGGCAGCACTACCATCTCTGCGTGCATATAGCCTACTCAACTTACAACCAAATCGTCTTACGACTGGTCTGTCAGAACCAGTCATGGTCGTAAGTCGAGCACTAGCTGTATCTGCATTTAGAAAAATGGAATGAGACTACTATTTCTTATTGTATACAAAAATCAACTCAAAATGGACTAAAGACTTAATTGTAGAACCTGAAACTATAAAACAACTGGAAGAAAACTTTGGTGAGACTGACTTGCGCAAAGTTTCTTTTTGGGTAAGACCTTAGAAGCACAGGCAAAAAAAGCAAAAAATAGACAAATGGGATTACCTTAAGTTAAAAAGGATGTGTGCTGCAGAGGCAACAATCAACAGAGTAAGGAGGCAACCTACAGAATGGGAAAACAATATTTGCAAACTATTCATCCAATAAAGGATTAGTAACCAGCATATATAAGGGATGCAAACAACTCAACGGCAAAAAAAAAAAAAAAAAAAAAAAAAAAAAAAAAAAAAAAAAAAAAAAAAAAAAAAAAAAAAAGGCAAATCATCTGAATAGGCATTTATCAAAAGAAGACATAAAAATGGCCGACAGGCAGATGAAAAAAATGCTCAACATAAGTTATCATCAGGGAAGTGTAAATGAAACCTACAGTGAAATATCATCTCACCCCAGTTAAAATGGATATTATCAAAAAGACAAAACATAACTGATGCTGATGAGGGTGTGGGGAATGGAGAATTCTTGTTCATTGCTAGTGGAAATGTAAGTTAGTATAGCCACTACAGAAAAGAGTATGGAGTTTCCTCAAAAAACTAAAAATAGAATTAGCATATGGTCCAGCAATCTCACTGCTGGGTATATCTCCAAAAGAAAGGAAATCATTATATCAAAGAGATATCTGCATGCTTACGTTTATTGAAGCACTATTCATTATTGCCAAGAATCAACCTAAGTGTCCATCAATGAATGCGCAGATAAAGAATACGTGGTATGTATATGCCATAGACTATTAATCAGACGTAAAAAAGAATGAAATCCTGTCATTTGCAGCACCTTGGATGGAACTGGAGGACATTAAGTGAAATGAGACAGGCACAGAAAGACAAACACCTCATGTTCTTACTCATATATGGGAACTAAAAAAGTTGATCTTATGGAGGTACAGAGTGGAATGATGGTTACCAGAGGCTAGGAAGGGTGACTGGGGAGGATGAAGAGAAATTTGTTGATGAGTACAAGCATACAGTTAGAGAGAAGGAATAAGTTCTAGTGTTTGATAGCATGATAGGGTGACTAAATAGTTAACAATAATTTATTTTATATTTCAAAACAGCTAGAAAATAAAATTTGAAATAGTCTCAAATAGTCTCAACTACTGTTTGATGTGATGGATATCCTATCCTTATTTGATCATTACACATTGTATGCATATATTAAATTATCACATCTATCCCATAAATATGTACAATTATTAAGTATCAATTTTTTAAAAAGACAAAGGAAAACAAAACAAAATGTTGCACGTTGGAAGCAGGAAGAGAAGCCACCTCCGTCTTGCAATGTCTCTCCAGCACCTTTTGGCAAAGTTCCGTGTACTCACTGTAAAGGGAAAATGCTTAAATGAATCTAGTCTGTCACAGAGCAGGTAGTGAAGGGTGAATTCTGAGCTGGGAGGCAGTGAACTGATAGCTGCAATAATATTCTTTATCAGGTGAAAAAAGTTCTCCCTGTTTTTAGGTTTTTGTTTGTTTTCATTTTTGAGACAGTCTCGCTTTTCCACCCAGATTGGAGTGCAGTGGTGCGATCTCGGCTCACTGCAATTTCTGCCTCCCAGGTTCAAGTGATTCTCCTGTCTCAGCTTCCTGAGTAGCTGGGATTTCAGGTGTCTGCCACCACACCCAGCCAATATTTTATGTTTTTGGTAGAGACAGGGTTTTACCAGGCTGGTCTCGAATTCCGGACCTAAAGAGATTCCTGACCTAAAGAGATTCCTGCGCCTCAGGATCATTAACTTTCTCCCAAAGTGCTAGGATTACAGGCATGAGCCACTGCACTTGGCCTGTTTTTAGGTTATTAAAATTATTTTTCATAAATGAATTTTAAATTTTATCAAATGACTTTTCTACATCTATTGAGAAGACCATACGGTTTTTCTCTGTAGTTACATGATCAGGTATGTTAATCGATTTTTTTTTTTATTGTGGTAAAATATATGTAACATAAAACTTACGAGGCTTTTTGTACATTTTGATAATTTTTAAGTGTACAAATTCAATATCATTAATTATATATATGCCATCATTATTACCTAGCTCCAAAATATTTTTATTACTCCAAATGAAAACTTTCTACCCATTAAGCTTCAACCCCCACCATTTCCCCTCCTCCCGGCACCTCATAACCTCTAATCTATTTTCTATCTATGAATTTGCCTATCCTAGATATTTCACTTAAGTAGAATCACACAATATTTGTCCTTTTTTGTCTGTTTTATATCGATTAGCATAATGTTTTCAAGGTTCATCTATGTTGTAGCATGATTCAGAACTTCATTTCTTCTTCTGAACAAAACATATATATGATGTTTCGTTTGCCCATTGTAATGGTTAATTTATGCACACAACACGTACAAAGCTGTTTTTCTGGAGAACACTGACTAATATATCCATTCCTTTGCTAATGACAGTTGGGTTGTTTCCATCTGAGCTAATATGGATAATGCTGCTATGTACCTTCATGAACAAGTATCTGAGCCTCTTTTCAATTCTTTGGGGTATATACCTAGGAGTAGAATTTCTGGGGCATATAGTAATTCTATGTTTCGCTTTTTAGGAGCAACCAAATTGTTTTCCAGATCTGCTGCCGGATTTACTTCCCCCCAGCCATGTAGGAGCTTCCAACACAAACAGGCTGAAAGGATGGAAATTTCCAAGTCCATGCAAATAGCGAAAGATAGGGGTGGCTCTACTACTATTAGAAAAATTAACTGGACTTCGTAAAAGTCAAAACCGTGTATTCTCCCAGCCCCGTAAGGCTGTCAGAAGCACTGCGCAGATGCCTCCGCGGAAACTAGCAGACACTCTCGAGGGAAAGGACTCTGCGCATGCTCACCTCTCGGGGGGATTCTCTTCCGGAGTCCGCTGGGGATTTCCCACGGCCTCTAGCCGTCATCAGGAAGCTGCCGCTTCTCTTCCGTTTGGCCTTTTGAGTGTGCACATTGGGAGAGGTGGTCTAAGTTGTTGGAAAAGGAGGTCTGGTGTTCCCTCCCACCGCCCCCGACCTTTCTGTTGCTGCCTCTCGAAGGCCACACAGGAGCTGTGGTATCGTTCCCTGCGGTGTTCAGTCTACCAAACTCAGTTCTTCAGGCTCAACACCTGGCTTAGCGTTTACCTCATTGAGGAAGCCAGTCTTCCCCAACACCCGCCTCTCTGCCTCAGTATTGCTGCAGTCTCTGGTTTGATTGTTTTTGTATCTTTATATCTATTTCTGTACTTTCTTTACTTTTTTTTTTTTTTTTTTAATCTTGAAATACGTCTTTAGAAGGACTATTTT
>NW_016107517.1:2832489-2838207 GCF_001604975.1 Cebus imitator
CGCCAGGCTGGAGTGCAGTGATGTGGTCTCGGCTCACCGCAACCTCCGACTCCCTGGTTCAAGCGATTCTCCTGCCTCAGCCTCCCGAGTAGCTGGGATTACAGGAACGTGCCATCACGCCCAGCTAATTTTTGTATTTTTAGGAGAGACAATGTTTCACCATGTTGGCCAGGATGGTCTAGGTTTCTTGACTTCATGATCTGCCCGCCTAAGCCTCCCAAAGGGCTGAGATTACAGGCGTAAGCCACCGTGCCCAGCCTATTTGTGTACTTTCTTTGTAAAAATGCACTGTTTAGGCCAGGGGCGTGGTGGCTGACTCCTGTAATCCCCAGCACTTTGGGAGGCCGACGTGGGCAGATCACCTGAGGTCAGGAGTTCAAGACCAGCCTGGTCAATATAGTGAAACCCCATCTCTAATAAAAATACAAAAAGTAGCTGGGCATGGTGGTGTGCGCCTGTAATCCCAGCTACTAGGGAGGCTGAGGCAGGAAAATTGCTTGAACCTAGGAGGCGGAGGCTGCAGTGAGTTGAGATGATGCCACTGCAGTCCAACCTGGGCAACAGAGTGAAACTCCATCTCAAAATAAATAAATAAATAAATAAATAAATAAATTGCACTGTTTACAGGGCCTCAACTTTCTATGTCCCACCTCCCCCAGTTCCCATGTCACACTGCTGTTGACATCAACTAGAGACAGGCTTCGATCTCTCCTTATCCCTAGATTTTCCATTGTGCTTACAAATATTCCCAGGTATTTCTCACCTCAGGAAACCTTATTCCACATCTCCTGCCATCTTGGTCTGTCATCTCATCTTTTTTTTTTTTTTTTTCCTCATTGTTATCTTCTCTTGAAAAGGAAACCTGTGGTTTCTGCTGCACCCCCACCCTCATTCTATTGAATAGCCTTTGTAGATGGTCACCAATAACATCTAGGTTGGAAATTCAATTTTGGGGGGTTACTCTTCTATGTTGATTTCACTGGAGCACATGAAACGGACCTACTATTCCCTACATCTCTTCTTTCCCCTGGCCTAAATTGTACTTCTGTTTTCCTCAGCCCTCTACCTTTCATTCCGTATGTCTCTCCCACTTCAGCGGGCTTCTCTTCTCACACTCCTCATCAAACAAGTATAATTGCAGAATTGCTGCAGAGTCTTTGGACGGATGGATGGTTCTGTTGTTGCAAAGCCAAGCATCCATCTCACAGCTGGGCCCTAGGCATGTCCTAGGGCAGGGAATGGGGAAAAGGCGAAACAGATGGTTCTGCCTCAAAGTATAAAAAGCTCTTTCAGTGATAGGCTGGGAAATATTTTGCAGGTTATATTGCCTTTAGGAAAATGTTTCTCTTCCTTTAATGTGTATTTAGACTACACTGTTTCTGAGAATGACTGTTTGTCCTTGAAAGGGGTGTGTGAGGTTGTATTTTCGTGGCATATGTAGGACGATTTAGAAGGCTACCCTCACCTCCCACCATGGAGACACCTGGCCAGGGATCGAACCTGCACGGGAGAGGCCTCAGCACTGTGCTCCTGAAGCCACCTGCGTTGGGGCTCTGAGGGGATTAACTCACATGCTGGGAAATGCCCTGGTATTTACTGCGTTCCCTGGATTGCATGCCTGTGTGGAGTAAAGATGTGGCTCCATGTGAGAGCACCCACTGGGTCCAGAAGCCGGATGTGGAGATTGACACACCATAAATAAATAAATAATAATCAGACAGGATTTTCTTAAGGAGGGGAAGAGATGAATGGGCCTCAAGCCATGAAAGCAAGGCTGGAAAGTTGAGTCTGCCTTGTGAAAGCGCTGGCATTTCTCCTCTTCTTCTGGACTCTGGGATAAAATATTTATATTTAGCATACGGACTTCAGTTTTCTTCTTTCCTACATTATAATTTCTTCCAGGTATCCCCAAAACTTTGATAAAGATGTTGCCGTGCTCAAGAGACTTGTGTATGAGTGGTTGTGTGGATAAACCCGGGGCAGCCCAGAGAGAAGACTGGAGCCATCTCCGCATCGTCCCACCCACCCCGCTGGATCCTGCTGAGGAAGGGCAGGACACCCAGAGGTGTGGATGCTGAGAGGGAGGGTGGAACAGCGTGGGCCACCACACTGCACTGCACCCCAAAGACGTTACAGGAAGGTGCCTTACAAGGGAAGACAGACTTCCCGAATTCTGGCTTGAACTCTGTTTTCTGCTCCCCTTTTGTTCCCCTGATGCACCTCTCATGGAATCAACCTCTGCCTTTCTTTTATTACCCCCAGATTCCCATACCTTCTGTCCTGAATTCTCACCTCTATTCCTGCCAAGTGACCATGCGGATGAATTGTTCATACTGCAAACTCCCCATGAGTAAGGCGAAACTTGGAATCTTTGCTTTTCCTCTGCAGCCTTCCGTCCATGCCAGCGTCTTTCTCTTTCCTATGGTTATTTTCACTGGTTGTGCAGCCACTTCCCATCACCCAGGCTTGGAATGGGGTCTTCATCTCTCTTGTCATCTTCATGGTTGGAAGGGTCACATTCTGTCCAGTCTTCATTTTTAGTGGCTCTTCCTTTTGACCCCACTTTTCCATTCCCACAGTCCTAACCTGGCCATTCACTTTAGGCTCTGATTCCTGTGAGACCCTCCTGGTTTCTGGCCTCTTGTTTTGGCCTCTTCCAGGAATCTGCATGTCACCACCACCAGGCTCATATCTTCCAAAAATGTGTTTGTTCCTCCTCAGTTGGAAGCTTTAGTGGTTTCTGTTGCGTATCTAATACAACCGGAGCCCTCCCTGGTACTGGGCCCTCCTCACTTTTCAGTTTGATATCGCATTGCACCCCTAAATGCACCTTGCCTTCAACAAAACAGAGCTAGCTTGCTTCTTTTTCTTTTTTTCTTTTCTTTCTTTCTTCCTTCCTTCCTTCTTTCCTTCCATCCTTCCTTCTTTCTTTTTCTTCCTTCCTTTCTCTTTCTTTCTTTCCGTCTCCCTTTCCTTTCCTTTCTTCCTTCCCTTCCTTCCTTTTTTCATTCCCTTCTCTTCCTTTCCTTCTGTTCCCTTCCCCTCCCTCCCTCCCTTTCTCCCTCCCTCCCTCCCTCCCTCCCTCCTTCCTTCCTTCCTTCCTTCCTTCCTTCTCTCTCTTTCTCTATTGAGACAGAGTCTCACTCTGTCACCCAGGCTGGAGTGAGTGCAGTGGCATGATCACAGCTCACTGCAGCCTTGACCTCCTGGACTCAGGCGATCCTCCCACCTCAGCCTCCTCAGTAGCTGGGACCACAGGTGCGCACCACCAGACCTGCCTAATATTTGAATTTTTGGTAGAGATAGAGTTTTGCCATTTTGCCCAGTCTGGTCTTGAACTCCAGCCCAAAAGTGATCCGCCCACCTTGGCCTCCCAAAGTGCTGAGATTACAGGCTTGAGACACGGCGCCCAGCCAAGAGCATGCTTTCTATTTTCCTTCCTCCTTGTCTCTCCTCACAGTCTTCTCGTTTTCTGGTATATTCTTTGCTTTTTTTCAGCTGACACATCTTTCACAATCTCTACTTCAAATGCCACCCCACAATCAAGGTCAACATTCCTATCTCACCATTGTATATGGTTATGTGTTATAGGTATATATGCAGATGTCTTATTTCTCCAACTAAAATAAAAGCCTTGTGAGAATAAAGATACATTTTCTGTTTTGTATATCCTCCACAGACCCTAACAGAATGATAGGCACGTATTAGTGAGTGGATGTTAGAAGAACCAGAATAAAGAAAAGTTCAAGAAAAAAGTGCTGATAGGAATCATAGAAATTGGGAAGAGGTTTTCTTTTATTTTTAGGAGGACTTCTGAAGAAAAGAACATTTTAAAAGCCAATCTAAACAATACATCTAAATAATGCTTGGCTTCTTGTGTCCTTTGTGTTTGACCAAATTTGATTAGAACATGCAGATTCAAGGAAATCAGCCAAATGGCTTTTCCCTGAACAAAATCTATTTTTCTTGTGATGCTTGTGTAGGAAGATCAGGTGTGAACACAGACTGAGTCTAGTTATTTCCAATTAAACATAGGTCGTTCACAGATAATATTGAATTTCTTATTTCTCAAGCCATTTGCAAGTCTGGTTTAATTGTCTAAGAACTCCTAGAAAACTCTATTTTAATATGATTAGATTTCCTCTTCCAGAGTAATGTAAATAAGTTTTTCTGAAAATAAAAGTAGAAGAAAATGACATCATCCAAAGCCAGTGCAAGTTCTTAGCCTTTAATTCTACAGAATTGATGTTACTATTCTGGTCTGCTCAAATATTGCTGCTGTGTGTACCCAGAGAGGAGGCACTAATTGGCATGTTTTATCTATTAAAATGATTAATTTTTGTTTGCTTGGGTTGATAGTTTTTTTGTTTTTTTTTTTTTTTTTGATTTGGTTTCAAATGTAGGTACTAAGAAAAGGGGGCTGTTATTTATTTGGTAACCCCCTTAAATGTCAACAATGATGCCACTTTTTATTTCATAAAGCAGTGGTTTTTACTCAGTCCTAACCTTGAGGATGTTTTGATGTCAGTGAGTGTTTGGCTAGTTGTACTGCAATTTTGCCAAACTGCTTGAAGTCAGGATGAAAAAAACATGAAACAGATTTTTTTATTGATCACTTGATATTGAGTGGATTTGGCTGCATTATCTCTGCTTTTTCTTTTTAATCAAAGGAAGGTAAGTATTGAAATGTTCAGAATCAAAGCTCAGCTGGAACAAATTCTGAATCAGTCAGATGTCTTTCTCTTTCTCTCTCTCTCTCTCTCTCACACACACACACACACACACACACACACTTCCTTTCTATTTTGCCCCATATTTTTTAGAGAACAAATCTTGGACTATATTTTTAAAATAAGATGTTTGTCAAGTAATCTGAACTCTCTGCGCCTGAAAAAATTGTGGATCCTAGAAACGTCCTAATGGGCTGAAATTGTGGAAATTTGCCAGACTATAAAACTGAATGACTAGAGTCACTTAACCTCTTGGGATCTGTAGCCTATCTGTCATGGTGAGAATGGACATGGTAAGAAAAGAGGAGGAGTGTGGGTTCTTTCAGGTAAGACCGCCAATTTAATAAAGCAAATATTTGAACACCTGTGGTGGTCATGCCTTGCAGATAACCAGCTACAGGAAGTGTAACTGATCAAGGACCTCATCTGCTCCATTCTGAAATCCATCATTAGTTTGTGCCGAGGCCATGACTCCCATGGGCTGCTCAGTCAGTGCCTGAGCAAGGCAGGAGCATTAAGGCAGGGCTATTGTTGGAGCCCCAGGACTCCTCAGGCTCTGCTGAACCTTCCTTTTACTGAGTGGCAGCCCAGGAGAATTTCATCCAGCCTTCCCTCCCTCTCCTTCACTCAGAGTCAGACTTGTATCAGGATCTGATTACTGTCCCAGCCTTTTCCAGCTTCTCTCCCACAAGCACTTCCCCTAATAAAATGCTTCCACATTTAATCCCATATACTTCTCCAATGACCTGGATTAACATAGTATCTAGTGTGTGCAAAGTGACATTCAATAAGCAAACCTTTGTCAGTAGGAATGGGAGAACAGTTGACCTCTATTTCCTCCTTCCTTGCTTTTGGAGAGCTGAGCTTGTGTGCATGAGAGGGGTAGGTGGGTGCACTTTGATGCTTAGCAAATGAATATGTTTGGCATCATTCATTTCTTTCATTTAATTAATTATTCAATCAATTGTTCCTCTTTTTTTTTTTTTTT
>NW_016107517.1:2845966-2851003 GCF_001604975.1 Cebus imitator
AGAGATGGAAAATTATTTACTTATAGTCGCACAAAAGTAGAGGAATCAGGAGATATAAATTTGGTCTTTTATTTTAATTTTCCTTTTTTTGAGATAGAGTTTCACTCTTGTCCCTCAGGCTGGAGTGCAATGGCACGATCTCAGCTCACTGCAACCTTCACCTCCTGGGTTCAAGTGATTCTCCTGCCTCAGCCTCCTGAGTAGCTAGGATTACAGGCATGCACCACCACACCTGGATAATTTTTGTATTTTTAGTAGAGACGAGTTTTCGCCATATTGGCCAGGCTGGTCTTTAACTACTGAACTCAGGTGATCCACCTGCCTCTGCCTCCCAAAGTCCTAGGACTACAGGCGTGAGCCACTCCGCCTGGCCTGACAATGCATTTTCTTAGAGTGAAGGTGATATTCTGAGCTTGTTCTCTTCCCTCCTGTCATGATGGAGTGGCTCACATCTGTAATCTCAACACTTTGGTAGGCTCAGGTGGGCAGATCACTTGAGGCCAGGAGTTTGAGACCAACCTGGGAAAAATGGCAAAACCCTGTCTCTACCAAAAATACCAAAATTAGTTGGGCGTGATGGTGGGCACCTGTAATCCCAGCCAGTTAGGAGGCTGAGGCATAAGAATCTCTTGAACCTGGGAGGTGGAGGTTGCAGTGAGCCGATATCGTGCCCCAGGCACTCCGGCCTGGGTAAGAGCCTGAAAAAGAAAGAGAATTCTTTTTGTGAGACATTTTTTACAAGACAAGCTTTAAAGAATAGTAGTTTACGAAGATTATTTTCACATACTTCCTAAAAGGATTTTGAAATTATTCACTTTGTTGCATATTTTAATTGACATTTACAATTTTTACATAAGTTTAGATAGATGCAAAAAAGTATTAAACATCAAATTAGAACTGTTAGTCACTCTTTAAAAAGTTTCCAATAGAATTTCAAAACTATAATAATTTGAAATTCACCAACATTCATTTAAAAAATGAACTAAGGTAGTTTTTTCCCCTTGAACCGGTATTTCCAACTCACTTTTTCCATAGCTTTTGTCCTCATACTATATTTATGCATAGAAGTGTTTTATTGGTTATCCTACCACATAAAATCAATGCATGGAAACTGGAATTGTACCATTTCAGTACAGGCATCCTCTCTCTCTCTCTTCCTCCCTTCTTTCCTTCCAACTTGCTGTCTTTGTCTTAAGCAACTTTTCAAAAGAAAAGAACAGGAAATGCTAAGCTATTTACATTGATCCAGAAATTGTTTAACCAGTAAACAGTTTTGCATAGCTGTAATGTATGTCAATATTATTTTGTTCTTCTTTTCTCACTTAATATTTCATTCACAACTTTTTGTCTAAGTATTCAGTTTTCTTCCAGAGTTTTTATTATAATTATAATTTTAGAACATGATTGATTACAACAACAGAAATATGTTATCAATATTAGTAGCTAATGAAACATAAAAGGCAGAATTTGGGGGGAATGAATCTCTAAATCAGAAACAGCATAACCAATTATTTACTATGCATGTAATGAAAGGTAGATAATGCCAAAAGCTTAATAATTGCTAGTATATTATTTATTTCTTGCTTTTATGAGGTAAAAAAGGTTATCATCTTATAAAATAAAAGTTGAATATCTACCTAGTTAATATCTCATAATACTTGTAAAAATAGTTTTTAACCACTACTTTGAAAAATATACACCAAATCTGAAAAAAGTTATGTAACAATTTTGTCAGTGGATTTTAGTGAATGAATCATGAAAACTGGCAGAAAGCATTACGGTACATTGAAAACAGTCAGTGACGTTGACTTGACCTCTATTTCTCGGGCTATTTGAAGCTATATTTCTTTCCAGATAATGTCACATCCTAGGGATGAGAATCATTCTTTAGCAGTAGTAAGTGGGGTGGACTCTTTTCAATTCAGGATTCAGACACACTTTCCAATCGAGGGAATTAGTAAGGTGAAAACCATTTGCGATCATAGATTTAAAGTCTCCTGAGTGTCCTCATGTAAAAATAATGGTATAGGTCTCCATGCTTTTAGGTTAAGGTGTCATAGAGGAGTTGTTACAGTTAGTAGCTAGTCAGACGTGAGCAGGGCAGGAGGGGGTCTCCCAACCCAGGAATGTCAGGAGACCATCAGGGGTTGATCAGGCGGTTGTTAACTGTCTCTCTAAAATAATAATTGGTTGCAGCCACCACCAGGGAAAGGCAGTCTCCCAATAAACAGAAACACCTGAAGCTGGTGATCATCAGCTTCCCAATAAGATCTCAGGAGCTGGACAAGTGGGCTCAAACATGCGCATTAAGAGGCAAAATGGCAGAGCTTAACTGGCATATGACCTCCTACGGACATTCAACTGGGAAGGGAAGAATGCCTCAAGTGAGCATGCGTCCAACTCCAGCAGACACACTGCGCATGCTCCCCTCCCACGTGCTGCAGGCCATTGGACAAGCCAACAGCCCACCCCAAGGGAAGAATCAGGGAGAAAGGACGCAAGACGGTGGAAGCCTGCCAACGTATAAAACCGCAAGTCAAAGATCAAACGGTGTACGTGAATCTCTCAAGTTGCCGGCTTAGCCCTCTTCCAAGTGTGATTTACTTCCTTTCATTCCGGTTCTAAAGCTTTTTAATAAATTCTCACTCCTGCTGTAAAACTTGCCTCAGTCTCTAACTTTGCCTTATGTCCCTCCGTTGAATTATTTCTTCTGAGGAGACAAAAATTGAAGTTGCTGCAGACCCATATGGAATCCTTGCTGGTAACGGTTTACAGGGGGTCTGTATTTATATAACCAATTCCCCATTCTTGAGCATCTGCAAGAATCCCTATCTTTTACAATTGTAAATAAATAATTTTTTTCTGCAGTGTAAACAGGAGAAAATACCTACCCAAAGTAGGGTAATGGTCTAGAGGTCACGAAACACATTGACGGTTCTTTATTATACATATTGCCACACTGTTGTCCTGAATGATCAAACTGACTTAGAATTTGACCAAGCTGGATATTTACATTCTTATTTGCTAGCTTTATAGGTCCTTCAGAGTATCATAAAAATGTATATTTACATTTCTAAAATTGCGGCTGTGCATTGATTCATTGTATTTGCTCGTGTGTAAACTGTCTGGCTGCTTTGATCCCGTATCAGATAGAACCTAGGTATTGATCTTCCATATTTGTCCTCAGTCTCTGTCGTCCGGGAGGCATTTTATCAGCAATGTTTTCCCTTCTCTCTGCACACAGGTTGTTGGCTTGCCCTTGGCGTACTGGGGCGAGAGGTCTGGTTATCAAAGGAGATGTTGCCAGGGCACAGCTGCTCCGTCCTTGAGCCCCTTTGAAGTTTAAACAGGAAGTGTTTCAGCATGAATTAGCACTAGGTTAGTGCTTTCAGTGCTATCTCTAAGCAGAGTTAACTTCTGTCCTTTGAGTTTTATCACACCTCCTTCCTGGGACCTACTAATGCAATGTTCCAAGATTGAGAGCTTCCTTTTTAACAAAAGAAGAGGAGTCATACACATTCTGAATGTCTGTGAATTCTAATCGCTACTCATCTCTAAAATATTTTGGTTTTGTGATGTCTTTCTGTTCATCCAGTACAGCACTGTTTGCTCACATTCAAAAGTGAGATTATGCACCTTCCATAACTCCTCTAGGCCAGGCCCTGCCATCATCCCATCAAGACTGGTACCCAAACTTCGGGCTCATACCTGGACCATTCTAACCATTTCCTCTTCAGCTCCATCCTGGGTAATAGCAACTGAAAAATTTGGAAAAGGAAGTTGTTTTTCAGTGCTTGGAAGTGGAGTTACCACTTGTTTATGATCATCTGATAAAATTAAGCAGAGGCAACCCTCCAGGACAGGGCCTCACCAAAACGGGGAGTGACGTCAAGAACCACGGCACGGGCATGTGTAATTCTGGGAGAAGACTGGTGGAGGTCAATCTATTCTGCCTTTTGGGCAGCTGCTGGGATAGCTGGAGGTAGGAGAACTTCTCCTTTATCTGTGCTAATGAGTAGTCATCTGCTTTCCCCAGGACAAGCTTCCAACGCTAGGTTATTCAGGAGTTGTTCAAAGGGGGAAAAATCCATTCCCATGAGGCAGGTGTGTCAGACAGCATCGGCCCTCAGTCTCCCTGCAGAGCATTTCCAAGCTGATCTCAGAATAATGCAGCCCATGGAAGAATGTTAAATGCTCGCTATTGGTTAAAACTCAAAGAAATAAAAAGTTGAAGTGGAGACTATATATACCTGTTTCAAAATAGAGGTATTATGGGGCTGGAGGGGAATGAAATTGCTTAACAGTTTTCTTTTTCTTTTTCGACAGAGTCTCACTCTGTAGCTGGAGTGCAGTGGCATGATCTCCACTCACTGCAGCCTCCACCTCTGGGCTTAGATGATTCTCCTACCTCAGCTTCCTGAGTAGCTGGGATTAAAGGCATGTGCCACCACGCCCAGCTAATTTTTGTAATTTTAGTAGCGATGGGGTTTCACCATGTTGGCCAGGCTGCTCTTGAACTCCTGACCTCAGGTGATCCACCCACCCTGGTCCCCCAAAGTGCTGGGATTAAAGGCATGAGCCACTGCACCAAAAGTTTTCTTAATTAGTCCAAATCAAGATGTTACAGATATGTGAGTGAGATTACAGAGATGTTTGATTTTAGCTTGGTCTCTGATAAATATGTTGATATAATTCTTTGCTTTAGGTTTAGGGGAATTTTTACTTTTCCTTTTTTCTTTATAAATCCTCATTTGAAAATGGAAAAAGAAAAGAAATGGGGGCATTGTATGATATTTGCCTAAATATCACTAAAGATATCCATTTATTGTTAGTGTTTAATTAAAAACCCTCAAATGAAAAGAGAAATTTTGGTCTTTGAGAAGAGCTGTTTCCCACAGGGAGAGCTTTCTTTATTCTTCCTTGCCATTTAAGAGTTTAAAAGGTTTCACCATGTTGACCAGGATGGTCTCGATCTCTTGACCTCGTGATCCACCCGCCTCGGCCTCCCAAAGTGCTGGGATTACAGGCTTGAGCCTG
>NW_016107517.1:2851248-2894809 GCF_001604975.1 Cebus imitator
AAAAAAAAAAAAAAAAAAAAAAGAGTTTAAAAGGTTGAGAAGGAGAGCTCTCCTTTTTCTGTTCCCACTCGCTCGAGTTCTTACGGGCTAACTCCTCCTCCTCCTCCAGATGCCACCAGGACCCATTTCCTAGTGACATGGCAACAGGGAGCGTGAAATGATGCCTCCAAGTGTAAGATACAGGCTTCTAGGCAGGAAGCGATGGATGAGGGCTCTCTTATGAGAGAGGGTGCCATGGGGTGAGGGGCCATTCATAGCATGGCAAAGAAAGTATCACATGGAGGAATTGTCTCCCCTTCCAAACAGGAAATAACCATCCTTCCCCTGAGGAGTTTCCACACCCTCCTCCCGGAATAGCATTTTAGGTAAGAATGTGGACACTGAATACTCAATGACAGAACTCCAGCTACCCATGCTGGAGCCAGGACCTGGCAGAGGTTTTTGGAGGGCAGCAACATTTTATAGAAATAACGCAATAGGGATTTGCTCCTTGTGGACAGCACTGGTTGTGTGTAAGCCAGAGTCAAGGGTATGGAAGGCTCGAAGCTAGGAGTGAATAGCCCAGGACATCCAGACAGCAGGAGACAAGGGTGAGAGACTAGGTCACGGGCACAGCGGAAGAGGGCTGGGGCTGGACCAGAGGTAGCCCAAGGTCACTGGAAGAACTCAAGCATGACAGCCACCTGAGGAGCCTGACACTCTGTTTTAGGAATTTAAGATTTACATGAAAAAGCAGGTCACCAAGGGAGCAGCGGCTCATGCCTGTAATCCCAACCCTTTGGGAGGCTGAAGAGAGAGGATCGAAGGATTGCTTGAGGCCAGGTGTTCAAGACCAGCCTGGGGGAACATAGTGAGACCCCCCCCTACAAAAATAAAACTAAAAAAATTAGCCTGGTGTGGTGGTGTGCACCTGTAGTCCTAGATATTCAGGAGGTTAAGGCAGCAGAATCACGTAAGCCCAGAAGTTCAATGCTGCGGTGAGCTATTACCACGCCACTGCAGTCCAGCCTGGGCAACAGAGCAAGACCCTGTCTCAAAGAAGAAAAAGAAAAAAGCAGGTCTACACAGTAAAAGTCAGTCTTAATTTCTTTAAGGTCTCACTTTAAAGAACCCCTTGCTGCTGCTGCTGCTTCTCCTCCTTCTCCTTCTCCTTCTCCTTCTCCTTCTCCTTCTCCTTCTCCTTCTCCTTCTCCTTCTCCTTCTCCTTCTCCTTCTCCTTCTCCTTCTCCTTCTCCTTCTCCTTCTTCTTCTTCTTCTTCTTCTTCTTCTTCTTCTTTTTCTTCTTCTTCTATCTGGACTGAGTAGGCAGTTCAGATTGCTGTCTAGAGACAACTTCTCTTTAAAGAATCTGACTTGTTGGCTGGGTGTGGTGGCTCATGCCTTAATCCCAGCACTTTGATCAGGCCAAAGCAAGTAGATCACCTGAGGTCAGGAATTCGAGACCAGTCTGGCTAACATGATGAAACGCCGTTTCTACTAAAAACAAAAATTAGCTGGGCATGGCGGCAGATGCCTGTAATCCCAGCTGCCCAGGAGGCTGATGTGGGAGAATCACTTGAACCTAGGAGGCAGAGCTTGCAGTAAGCTGAGAACATGCCATTGCACTTCAGCCCAGGCAACAAGAGTGAAACTACATCTCAAAAAAAAAAAAAAAATCTGACTTGTCAAGGCTCATTTCTGCTAGAATGCTACTGTGTTCAAAGCTCCTGAGTGAATGACGCCTCTTGCAGGGGTCATGGGCTCTCATTTTACCCCCTGCTTTACTCATCTTTCTAGCCAGCCCTGGATCTCAGACGAGAGGACGTTCAACATTAGAGACAAAGATCATTTTCAGCTAAGCAACTCTTGTGTTTCCCTGGCAACCCCAGAAACTTCCAACCTGTAAGAGCCACAAAATCCCCCTTTCCTAAAGTGAGTTCACAAAGAAAGACAGAGTTAGTGGACAGGGGCTGGCAAACATGTGACCTGGGGGCAGCTCCCTTCCCCTGTGGCCTGAGGGGCATCACCCAGGGGTCGCAGTCTTCCCCACCGAGCCTCGATGTGAACCTAGACTCTTCCAATCTCCAACACTCAGCACCCCAGCAGCTTTGTTAACTACCAGGGTTGGCATGCAGGTGGAAATTTATTTACCATCCCAGTGATAGAATAACTGGTCCTGGCTGCACTTTGAGTACATTGATCAATTTAGATTCTTTTCTACTAAGCACGAAGGACATGAAATAATTGAAAACAGTAAAACTGTGTCTTCTTCTGAAGATGCGGATAATCCTGATGGGAAAATAGGGGCTGGCCCTCTGGGTTCTGTGTAAATAAAACCTTCTGAGTCTATTGCAAGCGGAGTCCAGGTGGGGATGGAATGGAGGTGTGAATCAAAGTGGGAAGTGGAGAGGGTATGTTTTTCAGGTGTTTGAAATGAGTGAAGAGCAAGACTGGGGGAGAAGAGGGATCATGCCAAGAGGACAGAACAGCCTGAGTGTCCTGGGGACAATGAGGGCCCCAGGAATCGTAAGCAGCTGGGTTGGGAGAGTCTGATTATAGGAGAACAGAGCAGGGCTCTGGAACTATAGGGCAGGGACACAGGCAGGAAATCTGCAGGTGCCATTGATGTGCATGAGCTATAGGTGAGCCAGGGTGGAGCAAACAGGCCTGGAAGTCCGAGCATGCAGGGATATGGAATTAGGAAGTTTAACTTAAGACATCATGGAGAAGAAAAGCCACCCGAGTGAATCTGATCTGAAGGGAGGGAGGGATTCTCCTGTTATTTTTATGTCCCTTCCTGGTGTGGCAAACACAGGGGATGTCAAGGGGGACTGACACCCAGGATTTACATTGAGAGAATGAATGTGTGGACAGGCAGCGTGGTGAATCCCTAGGTGGGCTGGTGTGAGGCCAACGAAGGCATGAGGGAGAGAGGGGAAAGCCAGCCAGCGTTTGAGGGCCTGTGAGTCAGCCCAGAAAGTTATGCTGAGCTATTGAAATTGTCCAGGTGGCAAGAGGATTCAGTTCAGTGGCATTCTTCCCATGTTTACATGATTTCTTCTCATGTCACTGCTAAAACCTCTCAAATCTGAGTTGGAAGGTGGAGCAGCTGCCATTTGAATAAGGGCAGTGGGGGCCAAGACAATCCTACCTTTCATCAGGTTGCTGGGATCAGATTTCTGAGTCCATGGAGTCAAGAGATAGATTTATTCATTCATTTGCTCATTCACTCATCTGCTTGTTCAACAAATATTATTATAAGCTGGGTCCTACCAATTGGGTGGCTTGGTACCACTTGTTTTGCCCATCAATAGGATGGCCATGACCTGCAATGTACATGCATCCCTGTCCTCTTCAGCACAACAACCTGCAGGAGAGGGGGATGAAGACAAGGCAGAGGCAGGCGAGGAAGCAGATGAGACAGGGACCCCTGAAGGGACCGGACTAGGAGGCTCCAGCAGCTCCTCAGCTTCATCATCTGGCTTCTCCCAGTCCCTTCCCCTGGCGCCTGGTGCTCCACCCAGCCCTGACCACTAACTGAGCACACCCACACCCACACATGAACTGAGACTAAAAAAACCACCAACATTTAATGAGAACTTTCGATGTGCCTGGGGCTAGGCTAGATGCTTTATGGTCAAGGTCACATTTATCCTCACATCCACTCTATGGAGTAGGCTCTGTCTTCACTTTTGTGCAGATGAGGAAACTAGGGTTTAGAGTGGTTAAACAGTCAGAGGTGGTGTTTCCTACAGTGTTGGAAGTTCTTCTGTTCACAGAAAAATGTTGGCTTTCACAGGAAGTCAAGCCAAATGGGTTGGAGTTGGTATTGGTTCCCCAGGGCTGCTGTAGCAAAGCACCACAAACTGGGTGGCTTAGAACCATGGGAATGAACAATGGGACTCATGGTTCTGGAGCCCAGAAGTTCAAGACCGCAGTGTCAGCAAAGCCAGGGTCCGTCTGAAGGCATTAGGGAAGGATGTGTTCCCTCATTTCTGGTGGTTCCTTGGCTTGTGGTAGCAGAACTGTAATCTTTACACGACGTCCTCCCTGTGTGTGTATGTGTTTGTATGTGTGTACACTTCCCCTTCCCATAAGGGCTCCAGTCATATTGGAGTAGGGACCGACTGGGGGCTGTACCAGTATGATCTTGTCTTAACTGATTGCATCTGCAATAACCCTATTTCCAAGTAAGCCCACATTCTGAGATCCTGGGGGTTAGGACTTCAACACAGCAATTTGGAGGGAGACAATTCAACTCAACTCATGCCAGAGCTGTTGGGGCAGATGGAGGAATCCTAGTTGTTTTGTGACCTATTTCTTTCTTTTTTTTTTTTTTTTTTTGAGACAGAGTTTCACTCTTGTTACCCAGGCTGGAGTGCAATGGCGCGATCTCGGCTCACCGCAACCTGCGCCTCCTGGGTTCAGGCAATTCTCCTGCCTCAGCCTCCTGAGTAGCTGGGATTACAGGCACACGCCACCATGCCCAGCTAATTTTTTGTAGTTTTAGTAGAGACGGGGTTTCACCGTGTTGACCAGGATGGTCTCGATCTCTTGACCTCGTGATCCACCCGCCTCGGCCTCCCAAAGTGCTGGGATTACAGGCTTGAGCCACCGCGCCCGGCCTTGTGACCTATTTCTATACAGTCCCAGCAGGACCACACAGTTTGCTGCTACCTGTGTGAGTGCAGTGGGGGAAGACCGGGAATGGAGGGGGAAGGGAGGCTCTACCAGCTCTTCTCTTCTACTTTTGAGCCTCACCCAGGGTCAAGAGGTGTCTGCTTCTCCTGAAGGGGATACAGAGGCCCCACCTGCCCTCCACCTTGTGAGGACTCATATTTCCTCTGTGCATATAGGTTGTTTTTGTTTGTTTGTTTGTTTGTTTTTTGAGATAGAGTCTTTCTTTGTCATCCAGGCCGGAGTGCAATGGTGCCATCTTGGCTCACTGCAAACTCCACCTCCCAGGTTCAAACGATTCTCCTGCCTCAGCCTCCCAAGTAGCTGGGATCACAGGCTCAGAGGCGTGTGCCATCATGCCAGCTAATTTTTTTGTGTGTTTTTAGTAGAGACAGGGTTTCACCATGTTGGCCAGGCTGGTCTCAAACTCCTGACTTCAATCCACCCGCCTCGGCCTCCCAAAGTGCTGGGATTACATGTGTGAGTTACCCTGCCCAACCTCTCTGAGTATTTTCAATATGCAGTGGGTGGAATCTGGATTCGGAAACTGTGGATACAGATGGCCGACTATACCTGGTTCAACCCACTATTTTATGACAGAGGAAACCCAAGTCCAGCTCACACATCGAGTTCGTGGTCAAGGAATGCAGGCTCCCAGCCCAGAGTTCCACTGCCCTGCAATTCTTCTATATACTCCACCCCCCAACTGTGACTGGTTGGCGTAGTGGTGGCTGGAGAGCATTTTCATTTGTGTCACACCTAATCTGGGGCTAAGCAGGAATCAGCAATCAAACAACAGTGTCATTAGTTTCCAAACTTTCATGGTCTCAAGTTAAAATGGAGCCTTTTATTGCTTCTCCATGGAAGCCACCTCTGTCTATTGCTTCCTATATCCTAAAAAGTAAGAAAATTCCATAGTTTATTTTTAAAGAAAAATGAAAAAAGAAAATGAGATAGAGCCCTCATATGGATTCTTATAAAAATCAAACAAAGAGACCAGGAGGGTGAGGCTGAGGGCATATTAAATTTCAGGCCTGCTTGCTGATATCCTTCGGATCAAGGCCCACGGGTCACATTCTCTTCCTGGCTTCTATATATAGTCCCAACAGTTAGACTGGCCTTTTCTCCAGGGGACAGCTCCATGCTGCTAGATGTGCACCCGTGGGAATTTTGATAAGGGGCTGCTCTCATTTGCATTTTCTCTCTTCACAGTTGGTGCTAGAACCGGTTCTAAAATCACGGATTTTTTTTTCTTCAGATTGTTACTTGAAGTGTATAATAAAAAAGGATTGCTTTCCTAGCCTTCATGGCTGCATACTTCAGAAAGGGAACGTGATTCTATTTAAAGAGATGATGTAAACTATGACCGCACATGTGTTTACAAACACGTGTCATGTCTAAGTTTCCAACTCTTAACTAACAATAAGCTCATGAAGAGCTGCTAGCTAACTTGAATATTTACTCATGGCCAACAGAGACAGAAATATCTTGTTTAGATGGCTAACGCTGACACTGGATGCTGGATGTTTCTGACAAGCATCTTTCTCTCACTCTCCCCTTAGCCAGTCTCTGCACCTTCCTATGGCTGCAGTTTTCTTTTCCTTTAATCAGTGGCTTCCAGTTTACTGCTCACATCAGTGTATTGGACCTTTCCCTGGGCCTTCCCATAAAGCCTTAGTGGTGAGTGCTGGAAGCTAGATCACATGCACACCGATGGCTCTTCCAAATGAAACTGATTTGGAAATTTATTGCTGTGGCATTTCAAAAATCATGTTGGGGCTGGTTCCAGTCTTTGCTATTGTAAACAGTGCTGCAATGAACATTCGTGTGCATGTGTCTTTATAGCAGAACGATTTATATTCCTTTGGAACAGGGAGGGGAACATCACACACTGGGGTCTGTAGGGGGGAAATAGGGGAGGGACAGCGGGGGGTGGGGAGCTGGGGAGAGACAGCATGGGGAGAAATGTCAGATATAGGTGATGGGGAGGAAGGCAGCACATCACACTGCCATGTGTGTACCTATACAACAATCTTGCATGTTCTTCACATGTACCCCCAAACCTAAAATGCAATAAAAAAATCATGTGTATTCTTCACTCCCTATTTTAACATGGAAAAGCTAAAAATTGTTCATTAATTGGGAGGAAAAGACTGTGAACATTTTATTTATTCAAGAAACCAGGCCAGGCATAGTGGCTCACACCCATCATTCCAGTGCTTTGGGAGGCCGAGGTGGACGGATCACCTGAGCCCAGGAGTTTGAGACCAGCCTGGCCAACATGGTGAAACCCCGTCTCTACCAAAAACGTAAAATATCAGTTGGGTGTGGTGGTGTGCACCTGTAATCCCAGCTACTCAGGAGGCTGAAGCAGGAGAATTGCTTGAACCTGGGAGGCGGAGGTTGCAGTGAGCTGAGATGGCGCCACTGCACTCCAGCTCGAGAGACAGAGCAAGGCTCTGTCTAAAAGAAAAAAGAAAGAAGGAAAGAAACCAATTAACAAATTCGAGGCACAGAAATCTAAAGCCAAGAATCTGGGGGGAAATCTTTCAAAATAAAAGGGATAGCATTTATCAGCACCATAAAATAGGGTAAGAATTTTGAAAATAAAAATTTGAGAAAAACAGGGTGGCCCTTAACATCACCTGTGAAATTGTCCTCTCAAAACAAATGAATCAGCCATGCGAGGTGACTCAAGCCTGTAATCCCAGCACTTTGGGAGGCCAAGGTGGGTGGATCACCTGAGGTCGGGAGTTCGAAACCAGCCTGACCAATATGGCAAAACTTTGTCTCTACTACAAATACAAAAATCTGCCTGGCGCAGTGGTGGGTTACTGTAATCCCAGCTGCTTGGGAGGCTGAGGCAGGAGAATCTCTTAAACCTGAGAGGCGGAGGTTGCGATGAGCCGAGATCACGCCATTGCACTCCAGCCTGGGTGACAGAGCCAGACTTCATCTCAAAAAACAAAAAAAACAAATGAATCAAACCTCTGGATCTAATCAGCCATTGACAAGAAATCCGGGACACAGATGAACATGTTAAATGGCTGCAAAGCATTGCCATTCACAATATCTAGAGCACGGGATCTAGACCATTAGGACAAATCTAGTTTCTTCAGTAAGTATATGAGAAAGTACAGAAACGGGGGCGGGAATATCAGAGGGTCGGTCATTCTATGAATGACATCAAATATCAATCACCTGCAATGTTCAGACCTTATTATGGAGACAATGGGAGGTTTGAACATTAACCGGATATTTGATTATGTTAAGGAACCATTGTCAAAATTTAACATCATAACAATATTGTGTTTACACATTTTTAAAAAAATTCCCTTTCTTTTCGAAGGCTATATTGAAAATGTTTACAGAGGAGAGATCCTGGATTTGCCTCAAACAATGTGGTGGGCAGGAGATAGATGGGAGCACAGATGAAGCAAGAGGGCCTTGAATTGTTCATGGCGGGAGCGGGGATTTGAGTGCATGAGGAATTATGAGGTTGCTCTACCTACTTATTTATAGGTTTGAGATTTTGCATGATAAGACAAAAATGATAGCATTGCTTAAAGCAAAAATATAGAATCCAGCAATATCCCCCAAAACTGGCTGTATTAAAGGAACAAATCAGAGACGGCACAGGTGTAGGTTGCTGGATGTCCTCAAGTTCCCTCTGCTACCTCCTGTCACCTTGCCTGATGCCTCCCATTTCACTTTTTTCTCCCAGTGTCCCAGGCCTGGCTCTTCAGGGAAACTCGTCAAGATCCGCTGGAAGGTGTGCGGAGTGTGTGAGGCGTGCACCAGCCCTCATGGAGGGCGAGCTGGAGTTCTCAGCCCCCTCCTTGCTCCTTGAGGCCCTCCCACTTCCTGGCCATGGATGGAGATTTTTTTTTTGAGACAGAGTCTCACTGTCACCTAGGCTGGAGTGCAGTGACGTGATCTTGGTTCACTGTAACCTACGCCTCCTGGGTTCAAGCGCTTTCTCCTGCCTCAGCCTCCTGAGTAGCTGGGATTACAGGCACGCGCCACCATGCCCAGCTAATTTTTTGTATTTTTAGTAGATACAGGGTTTCACCATGTTGTCCAGGTTGGTTTCAATCTCCTGGCCTCAGGTGATCCACCCTCCTTGGCCTCCCAAAGTGCTCAGGATTACAGGCGTGAGCCACCATGCTCAGCCATCAACAGAAATTAAAAACAATTTTTAAAAAGATTTTTATTCTAAGCAACTCACTTCTCTTTGCTCATCCCCAGCCTATTGTGGCAGTTCCCTGAGGATTCCTTTCTTTTTTTCATGAAGCACAGCTCTTTCCCTGAGGAATACAGTCTCAGTTTTAAAATCAGGGCTGTAGACTGCAGAAGTGGCCACAGTATTTAATAGCTTCTACCCTCAGCAGGTGAAGTCCGTTTCCTGAGCCCTTTGATCTGGAATGACCTTGCGACCTGGAACCAGCAGACAGCCTGAGGGAGGCAGTACACATTCTGAGCCAGGGTTTCAGGAGGCCTGGAGGTGCCACTTTGCTTTTCTTGGAACATGACCTCCTTGGGAATGCTCCCAGGCCTGACTCTGGGGTGGGAAGACCACACAGGGCAGAGCTGAGCCACCGGGATGAGACCCCTAGATCACCCAGCTCCCAGCTGACCACAGATCATGAGTGATCCCGGCAAGACCAGTCAGGCCAGCGCACAGCAGAAGCAGCTGGAGAGCCTAGAGTTCTGAGCTTGGTAGACAGTTGTTGCTCTAAGGCATTCACCTGGGGATTTTTTAAAATGCAGAAACAGCTAAGCGATATTGCCTGCAATTATTAATACTTTCCTACTGTGTGGTCCAGTTGGGTCGTTACTAAGGAGTAATAGGTACTTGACCAGATTGGTCATCAAGAAGACGTATTACTTAAGATGTATTAATACTCTTTGTCAAGAAGGGTATTAATTAAGACACAGAGGTCAGAGAGGTCTTCCCAGAGCAAGAGATGCCTAAATTGAGACCTGAACATGAGTAGAAATTAGCCAGGATGAAAAGTGATTTCCAGGGAAATGGAACTGTGCCCAGAAGACTGAAGGCACTAGAATGAATAAATGAATGAACAGATGAATGAATGAATGAATGGATGGATGAATGATAATTATTAATGTAACATCTTTGAATCAAAGACCCTTACAGTAAAGGACAGATATGCTCAAGGTTTCGATAAAATGAAGCTTTTAGCTTCCATCTGAATTGTCTGGGTATTTTGTCTTTGAGATCTTTAAGTCTAACCATCTCAGGAAGGTAAACTGAGCCCAAAGTACAGGCTGCTCAGTTTTGTAGAGATTCAAGTACACATTTATCTACCATGAGAAAATGAGTTCCTTAGGGGCCATGGATTGTGTATTTTAGTATTCCTAGGCCTACCGGTTACCTGGCACCAAGTGTGTGAGTAAATAAACAAGCCACTGTGTTACTGACAAGACTTTAGAATTTGTGAAAAATTTAAATCCCCAGGGACATTTTCAGCATACATTTTTTTTTTTTTTTTTTGAGACAAGAGTCTCACTCTGTCGCCTAGACTGGAGTGCAATGGTGTGATCTCGGCTCACTGCAACCTCCGCCTCCTGAGTTCAAGCAATTCTCCTGCCTCAGACTCGCGAGTAGCTGGAACTGCAGGTATGCACCACGATGCCCAGATGACTTTTGTATTTTAATAAAGACAGGGTTTCACCATGTTGGCCAGGCTTGTCTTGAACTCCTAACCTCAGGTGATCTACCCACCTTGGGGTCCCAAAGTTCTGGGATTACAGGTGTAAGCCACCACACCTGGCCTTCATCACAGTTTTTATTAATACTGTAGGCCCAAATTTGCTCATGCCCTGTCACCAGTCTCTGCCTAGACCTTAGTATATATAAATATCACTTTATTCAAACAGCCTTTGCTTCAGTTTTGTCGGCCTTACATGCTCTCCTGCTGTGTTCATTTTGATCATCCCTCGAACCTTTTAAAAATCGGCACCTCCTGAACTTCTCACTAGGAGGAGTTTGATCCTTCATCTCTGTGCTTTCCTGTGTTAGAGAATGATTAGAGCTTCTGTGAACCCACGTTACATTCAGTCTAGCTTCAAGAAGGGCAATGCTTCGAAAAGGCTCAGGGTGGGAACCATGCAATGCTAGAACTGAAATAGAAACATGCCAGTTTTCAGCAATGAGTAGCCAGCTTATACATCTTTCTGGCATAGTGGAGAGAAAGCAGCTTAGAGAGCCTCTGATTTTCTTTTAATTAAAGAAAAGATCTATGAGATACAAAAAACTAAATTAATCTACAGGTTTCAACTGTGGATTTTATTTACAGAGATAAAACTTGGGGCTCACATGTATCCATTCCTAATGTCTGACAGAGTGGAGAGCAAAGGAGGAAAGATTAATAGATATTTAGACAGGCAAGGGGCATTAAAAATCACCTAGTTCCATATACCTGTCCTTTACATGCACTCATTTTACAGAAAAAAAACTGAGTCAGGGAGAAGCTAAGCATTTGCCCAAACTCAGAGAGCTAATGTACATGGAGGTGACATATATTTTCATTATCTTGACTGTTGGTGATGGTTTCTCAGTGGATATATAAGTCAACACTTATCAAATGATATACTTCAAATATATGCAGTTATTGTATGTCAAGTATGCCTTAATAAAGTTTTCTTTATGAAAATAATAAAGGTAAGATAAAGGGAGAAAATCCCAAATCACTATTGAACTGTAATCTTTAAAAATCCAGGTATGGACAGGAGCAGTGGCTGACATCTGTAATCCCAGCACTTTGGGAGGCTGAAGCAGGTGGATCACTTGAGGTCAGGAGTTTGAGACCAGCCTGACCAACATGGTGAAACCCCATCTAGTAGAGAAATTACAAAAATTCACTGGGTGTGGTGGTGGACACTTGTAATCCCAGCTATTCAGGAGGCTGAGGCAGGAGAATCGCTTCAACCCAGGAGGCAGACGTCATGGTGAGCCAAGATTGTATCACTGCACGCCAGCCTGGGTGACAGAGCGAGACTACATCTCACAGATAAATAAATAAATAAATAATTGAATCCAGATTCAAACAACTCAGCTTTAATATAAAATATTTATGAGAACATCAGGAAAATGTATACACTGACTGAATATTTGATGATTTTAAGCAATTAATGGTTTTTTTAAACCATGATGATGATATTGTGATTTTGCTTAAAAAAATTGAGGAGGCTTTTTTAGAGAGATACAGACTGAATTATTTATTGACGAAACATTAGGATGCCTGTCATTTGCTTCAAAACAATCCAATGAAGACATTTGAAATGTTAAGAAATTATTATTAAGATTTTTGATGTGAACATGGTATTCTGGGTAGTTTTAAAGAGTCCATATATATACATATATATATATATATATATATATATTTTTTTTTTTTTTTTGAGATGGAGTTTCACTCTTGTCACCCAGGCTGGAGTGCAATGGCAGGATCTGAGCTCACTGCAACCTCTGTCTTCGGGGGTTCAAGCGATTCTCCTGCCTCAGCCTCCTGGGTGGCTGGGATTACAGGCATGCACCACTATACCTGGCTATTTTTTTTTTTTTTTTTTTTTTTTTTGTATTTTTAGTAGAGACGGTGTTTCACCATGTTGGCCAGGCCATCTTGAACTCCTGACCTCAGGTGATCTGCCCACCTTGGCCTCCCAAAGTGCTGAGATTATAGGCATGAGCCATTGCACCTGGCCTAGAGTCTTTGTTTTTTTAAGATGCCTAATGACATCTTTACAGATGCAACGATGTGATATTTGGGATTTGCTTCAAAATAAACTAGGCAGTAGGGAGTTGGTGGGGATATAGATGGTCATTGTTGATGCTGCTTATGGACATGAGGTAGTTCAGTGGGAGGTTCCTCTCTGACTTGGTAGATATTTGACGTTTTCCAAGATGTAAAGTTTTAAAACCAAGGCTATAAAGTTATTGATTCATGTCTGGAGTATAAATTGGTGTTGGCCCATCGTGTGAAGGGCTACTGAAGAACTGGGCACACACACAGAACTAGGGAAATGGCACACAAATTCCAAATGGAAATGGGAGAACCGTGTTTGTTTCTAGGTCTCTGCGAGACATGCTCTGGAGTGTAGACATGCAGAAAGCAGACAATAAGTTTATCAAAAAAAAGAAACCAAGAAACCCAGTGTATTTCATGACAGATGAAAGCAATTTAACCTATGTTACCATCAGAAGCCTTCGGGTACTGGTGTTTGAAATAAAATTAATGTGCTGGTATTTAAAGATGAAAAAGCCATCCCCAGAATATAAAGCAAAAGTTATAAGAAATTGTTAAATACTGTGTTTCTGCAGTTTCCACCTAGGTCAAGGGTGAAGTTTTGCCCAGAGAAAACTGAAGTTTTGTTTGTTCCAGTTCTTCATCACATCCTGTTTCAAGTTGTCCTGAAACAAAACCAGAAACAACAACCACCACAAAAACACCATGGCTTCAATAGTCCTCTAAGTGTTCAGAATAAAGGCTCTGGTTTTCCCTTGGGCTCAATTTTCATGATTGTGTCTCCTTTGTCAGTATGTTTTTTGTCTTCCTCACTTTCAAACTGCACTTCCTGTCCAGGAACACTACACCAAAAGTTATATTTAACTTTTTACACAGAATCCCTCATGTTGCATCCAGGAAGCTGAGCCTGTAAGTGCAGGGTGGGATCACAGGGTCAAGATGTTTCCTGGATAACAACTTCACCACTGCTCTGTCCAAACTCCTAACGCCCCCGCCATCCACACCCGGGTCCTCAACTCAGAGCACCTGTGAGGATGAGTAGCCACCAGCAAACAAAGGGCTCATTTTGTGTGCGCATTGCTGCCTCAGTGTCGGGGCACTGGATTTTGTTGACACCCACTCATACATTCATGCAGACCATGAGTCCTACTGAATGTCACCAGTGTAAGTGATCTTTCCCTGTCCAGTTACTGCCACTTGTCACCTGTCCACTTGTAGGTAAGGCTCCAGGTGAAATTCTTCCTTCCCTTCTTGAGTGTAGACTCAACTGAATGGTAGATGAAGGGATCAGCAGCTGGAGATCAACAGGGCAGATTTTTACTGATAAAAGCTAGGATGGAGGATGCAGCATAGGTGATCAACCCAAGCTGGCTTGCTAACACACTCTCCATCACTCCTTCACATACATCCCTCCCCTGCCCCCAGATCCAGATCATGGAAAGTCCATTTAGAAAAAGCATGGGTTTGCAAGTGTATCCTCTAAGCCAAAATTGTAGTTGACACTGGCCTGGGGCAGACAGAGAAGAAGAGAGGTTGGTACTTCAGGGCTTAGAGCCTTTTAATAGATTAGATCCTCCCAGTGGAGAACATGGACGAATCACTGTCTCTCATGAATCATGTAGCCTGTGGAGGAGTAAGTAAGGGATAGTAACAGACGAAGAGTATTGCTCAGGAGGTTATCAACTCATAGATCATAGGAGGAGTGGGGTAGGAATGTTCCTTCCTAATAAATGGGTGCATATTAGGGGGTGGGGTAGGTGTGAGGTGACTGTGAGGGTTCAGGACAAAGGAATGAAAAAAAGAAAATAAGGACTCAAACTTTCCACCCTAGGAATCACAGGCTTAATGGAGGGACGAGACCAAGAAATGGCTGGTGTCAGCTGAGTTATTTATTGTTTCAAGTCAATGACTGGGTGATGACCTTTCATGTTACAGCTTTTCTGAATAGATGCCTAAACAGATCCTGAGTGGTGAAGTTGAAGCTTGGTAGGGGGTTTTCAAAACATGGGAACTACTTCCGACAAGGAAGCCTAGTTTCTAGTTCAAGAACTACAAGCAAAATTGGATAACTGACCCCATGATAGCCTCTGCAGTAAATCGATATGCACAGGAAATGACATGGTTTTAAGCAGCCTTTAAAGTTAACTTAAATGTTCATGGTCTCACTCCAACTGAGACCAAGTACTAAATAATGAAACAGGAAGTAAAGTGCTTATATGTAGTAATCATTATGGCTATATTTAGAATTAGGTAGGCCAAATGTGTAAAATTCAATATTGACTGATTACTGTGGTGAGAAAATATTTTAAATAACTCCTTGCACGCAGGGATAGTGTCTACATTTGCTTACAATGATATCCCTAATATTATCAGAATGCCTGGTACACCACAGCCCTCCATAAACACTTGCTGAATGAAAGAATGAATGTCAACCTAGTGGGTGTTGGTGGGT
This sequence comes from Cebus imitator, assembly GCF_001604975.1. Classification (NCBI taxonomy): domain Eukaryota; kingdom Metazoa; phylum Chordata; class Mammalia; order Primates; family Cebidae; genus Cebus; species Cebus imitator. The sequence continues at coordinate 2,866,123 of NW_016107517.1, forward strand.
ACATATTGCTGCATAGGACAGTAGAGATTGGTTTTGGCAAGAGATTTTCTGCTGTCTAGGAGGACAAGGAAAAGGTTAAATAAATCTGGTTTACCAGAAGTTATAACAAGATATAGAACAAGAGCTGGGGCTTGCAGAAGCAGTCAGATCACTGAGATTAGAAATAGAAGAGAATAGGTTTCCAGGTCTGTTGATGTAAGCACCTGTGTTCCCTAACCCTGCACAGTGGGTGTTGAGGTTCTTTACCCATAGAGTCAAGAAACCTCATCTTTCTCACTCTAAACCAAGCAGAATGAATGTCATTCATTCATTTCTGGATGGAAAACATCCAGAAACACAGACAAACTTCTGCTTCTGGCCAAAATGTAATAACAAGGACTGGATTTATTGTCCCACTTGAAAAGACTGGAACACTGAAGAAAATATATGTTTTCAAGGCATTGGACATCAAGGAATGAAGGACAGGGATCTCTGAGAGGGAAAAACAAATAAAACGTGCCCCAATTTACTGCCTTCAGAGAGGGTCCAAGCTGTAGCACAGGGAAGGGAAGCCAGGTGGGGCCCCATTGTCTCCATGAGTTGAGTAGATGGAACTGGGAGTCCAGGGAGAACAAGGTGACTGAGTTTTCAGGGAAGAGTACTTAAGACCAAAAAACTGCACATGAAGACTCGACATCTGCAGGAAGTCTCCCACGAGTCTTCAACTGAGTATTAATCTTCATGTGCATACAAGGAAACTACCAGAAGCCAGATGCATATTACCCAAAAGCATTAGAGGGAATAATCTTCTAAGCTCACACAGGGCTAGAAAAGTTTCTGTTCCTACCAGCAAGTGTGAAAAACCTCACAGTTTATGTAACATCAGATAGAGGACTCAGAGGCGTTTTGCCTGGTATACCATATGCACTCTATAAACACTTGTTGGATGAAAGAATGAATGTCAAGTTAGTGGGGATTGGTGGAGTATATAGTGTTGGGTAGGACAGTAGGGTAGTAGTGGAACAAAATTATCACTAGACTATCCCATGTTCTAGCCCTACCTACCAATCTTAAAAGCAAAATCTGAAAGGGCAAAACTATTTCCAAGTAACTTAAATGCATGTCAAAACGAAGCTCAATAATATTTATAGAAATATAAAAATGTCCAGAACTCAAAAAGTAAAATTCATAGTCTGCCATTCAGTTAAATATTATCAGGCATAGAAAGAAGTAGAAAAATATGAGGGAAGGGAAATTAATGAAAACCTACCCAGAAATGACACAAATGATAGAATCAGTAGACAAAGACATTAAAACAGTCATTATAACTATGTTTAATGTGTTGAGAACCCAGAGGAAAGATTAAACCTGGTAAGCAGAAATATGGAAGACATAAAAAGGCCCAAATAAAACTTTAAGAAATAAATTCTTCAATGTTTGAGATTAAACAATACTCCAGATGGGTTTAACAGAAGATTTAGATACTACAGAAGCAAAGGTTAGTGAACTTGAAGACCTAGCAATATGAATTACCTGAAATGAAAACAGAAACAAGAAAGACTAGGGAAAAAATCAACAGAACGTCTGTGAATTGTGGGGCAACTTAAAGCAACCCAATGTACATGTAATTAGAGTCCCCTAAAGGGAGTAGGGGACAGAAAAAATATTTAATAAAATAATGGCCAAAATTTTTCTAAATTTGATGAAAACTATAAACATACAAATTTAAGTCCCATGAACTCCAAACACAAGAAACATGAAGTAAACTACACCAAGCCATATAATAATAAAATTACTTTAAATCACCGATAAGTAAATAACATTAAAAGCCATCCAGGGGAAAAAGACATGTTATGTACAAAAGAACAAAGAATGGCAGCTATCTTGTCTGAAACCAGGGAAGGTAGATGATAGGGGAGCAAACATCTGAAAAAAATTGTCATCTTAGAATTCTACACCCAAAGAACATATCTTATAAAAACAAAAGCAAAATAAAGACTCTTTCAGATATACAAAAGTTGAAAAAATTCATCAACAGCAAACCTGAACTACAAGAAGTGGTAAAGTATGTCATCTAGGCAGAAGAAAAATGATACTAGATAGAAATCTGGATTCGTGCAAAAGAAAGAAGAGCACTGGAAATGGTAACTATGTAAGTAAATTTAACATATTTTTTCTAATTATTTTAATCACTTTAAGAGATGATTGGAAGTTTAAAAAATAATATTATATTGTAGACTTTTAAACATGTATACAAATAAAATGTATGACGTCAATAGCACAAAGGCTAGGAGAGGAGAAATAGAAGTATATTGTTGCAAGTTTCTCATACTGTAATTGACATGATATAATATTACTAGAAGATAGACTGTGATAGGCTAAATCATAAAGCAACCACCATTAAAACACAATAGAGTTTTAGCTAATAAACCAACAAAGGAGATAAAATGAAATTATTTAAAAGTGCTCAACTAGTCCAAAAGAAAACAGAAAATGAGAAAGAACAAAGAACAGATGATATAAAACATGTAGCAAGATAATAGATTCAAATCCATCCATATCAATAATCATATTACAGATACATGGTCTAAATAGGACAACTAAAAGACAGAGATTTTCAGACTGGGTTAAAAAAAAAAAAACAAGACCCAACTATATTATGCATTGTCCCCCACCCCAAACCCAGATATTTTATAATCCTTTAATCTACAATGTGCTGCTGGTACCTGGACAGCTGTACCTTTCTCTTGCTATTTCATCTGGAACAGTTCTTTCTCCACCCAATGAGCCTCTATTCCTGAAATATTTTATAAAACAATATTTGGCTTTAAGTTTCTCCTTCTGCAATGACTCCTCACTACTGACCCATCCAACTCAAACTTCATTTTAAGTAACTGTATTTTTGCCCAATTCCTTTCTGTCTCAAAGTGCAAACCACCTTGGTTGACCTTCATTCTTTGCAACACACATGGGCAGAGTGTGGGTGCCTCTTCCACATTATGTACCATTTAGAAAGACATAGAAAGTTTATGGATAAAAGTATTTCTGCCTATTCTCTCCTTTTGCCCTTTCTTAGTCCCTGGGCTTTTTCCATCCTGGAAAAGATGCCCATAATGGCCCATTCTTAATTCGAAAATAGAGTGAAGAGCCAGAAAGGGAAGGATTGGGAAGGGCTAACTTCTCTCATTTCAATGCCACAATGAGGTAAGGCTCAGTTTGGGGAAGCTTTTATTTTAGCCCATAATGTGATTTGCCTCAATATTTCTATGAGCTAGAGAGAAAGGAAAAGGGAGAAAGAATTCTCTATGGTCATATAAGTGGAAGAGTATGCCCATAATTAGAAGGTCCCATGTTTGAGGTGTTTCTGCAGAAGCTGAATGGGCTGCCACCCTGCCTTGCACTCGTGTGGTAGAGCAGTTGTTCTCTGGGCACAGGTAGCTGCTCAGTTATGGCTTTGATCTAGCCTGTCCCATGAGAATCAACCATTCAGCCAACCAGAGCAGGTTTTCTGCACTAAGCATATGGATCACACTAGAGGAACTGAGAGACACGGAAGGCTTCAGGGAAGAGGTAATGTTTGAACTAGCCCTTCAGAGTCTTTAGGGAAGAGTCATTTCCTGTCTCAAGGCCTCAATTTTCTTGTCATTAAAATGAGGAAATTGGATGGTCCCCAATTTCCACATTAGCTCTTCCCATAGGCAAGAGAAGATCTTTCCCAGTAAAAATTGCTCAGCCCACCCACAGGTAGGAGGTGCTGTCCCTGGAGAAGCGCCCCTCCCCAACTCCACCATCTTATTCCGTGTGGACCACTTCAGGGGCTGGGCTTGCTTAAAGTCATCATCAATGGCTCCAGTCAAGCACTTAGGGAATAATTAGTTATACCAAGACATTTATACTTTTGACATCTGATCTGGGTATAAACACTGTCTCCTTGTTCATTTCTTTAATTCTGAAATGGTTATGACTCACCATCCTTCTTCTGATTAATTGTGAAAGGTCACTTCCAGGCCACAAAGCCATAGCGTATGTTAATAAGGACTTCTTGCTTCAAAGACCAGTTATTAGATAGCAACTCCTAGTAGGTTACTTTCCCAACTATAAGATGCGTCTGGTCATAAAACCTATCTTAAAGTTAATGTAGGGGAAACAGTACAATGCCTAAGCATTTAACACGTGTTATTATTAGTCATCTTTTAAAGACACAGTTACACCAGTTTTAAGTGGCCATGGAAAATCTTGCTTTCTATCCCTTACTTGGGGATACTCTAAAACTTCAAGTCATGAATGTTAAAACACACAAAAATATATCTACTAATACATTGGAACACTGCCTGCAAGTCTCTATTGAGGATTGCTGGGTTGAGAAAAATGCTGCTTGGTGAAGGTCTTTTACCATTTCATTAACTAAACTTCCTTAGATTGGCATCAGGAGCAAACCAGTATTGTGCAACTCTGCTCCATAATGAGTGAGTTGAGGGCAGACTTCGGGATCTAAAAGGCCTCATTCAATTGCCCTGAAGGAGAAGGGCTTCAGTGACCCCAGTCTTTATTAGTGAGATTTCTGGTTACAGCCAAATGAAGAGGCCAAAAAAATCCTCTTCTCAAAAAGCAGCTATAAAACTGAACAAAATTGGCAAAAACAACAATTTCAGTGGCCTGCAAATTGATCAAAGGAATATAACAACTTAAGAAGCATTTATGGCCGGGCGCGGTGGCTCAAGCCTGTAATCCCAGCACTGTGGGAGGCCGAGGCGGGTGGATCACGAGGTCAAGAGATCGAGACCATCCTGGTCAACATGGTGAAACCCCGTCTTTACTAAAAATACAAAAAATTAGCTGGGCATCGTGGCGCGTGCCTGTAATCCCAGCGACTCAGGAGGCTGGGGCAGGAGAATTGCCTGAACCCGGGAGGCGGAGGTTGCGGTGAGCGGAGATCGCGCCATTGCACTCCAGCCTGGGTAACAAGAGCGAAACTCCGTCTCAAAAAAAAAAAAAAAAAAAAAAAAAAAAAAAAAAAAAAAAAAAAAAAAAAAAAAAAAGAAGCATTTATGCACAAAAAACTACTAACAACAGTGGGAGTCTGTGGCATTCTTGCCTGGGGCTGCTTCCATTTCCCCTCCCCAGGTAGGTGAAGAGAATGTTCTGCCAGGGCAGGTGGGCCATGAGATTCAGCAGCTTCACTGCCACCATGAAAGGGGATCGCTTCCTCTGGAGCCGTGGAGGACACCCACATCCAAGATGGTCTAGAAATGACCATCTTGGCAGTGGGCAAGGGGTGGCTTTAGTAGCCTAAGGTGGCTTTCTGATCGAGACAAGTATGTTTATGGTTATCTGTGTGCTTGTGCAGAAGAGAGTGAAGACATTCCAAGGCAGCCACACTCATGGTCAACCATGAGGCTGTACACAAGACACAGAGGGAATGCAGGTGAAAAGTAAAAGCTTGAGAAAGGCTTGAAAATGACCTGAATTTTTAATGTGTCCCCTGTCCACTCACAGAGGATAGAAACTTTATTAAATTGAGGTTCTTAAGCAAAGCCTGTGTCAAATATAACCCCTGGAATCAAAAGGCATACATTAGCATACTGAAGTGAAAATTGTAAATCAAAAAGTGTCTGAGATAGATCTTAACTGATTTAGCAGTCAATGTTGCCAAGGTTGAGGATGTGCCTGGGAAAAAGAAACACAAGTTACAGTAGGACCTATGGCCTGTACTTCTTCCAAAGAGAGTTTTAAGAATTTCAACATGCAAAGGGAAAGAGTGGTAAGGAGGGAAAGGAGGAAGGAAGAAAAAAAAAAAACAAGGAAAGGGAGATTCTTGTAAGGTTTTGATGAGCACTCACTGAATCCACATTTGACATGTGAAAAGAGTGTGGGGAAAGTAGTATATGCATTCATGTACATTTTACGTAAGATAAAGCAAGCATGTGAAATTTCAGTTATCTGAAAACAAAAGGAAGGTAGTTTTTGTGTGACTCAGTTCCCAAGCCCAACTTTCCCTTTGGCGTAATGAGTTTAGGGTCCCAAGATTTCATCTCCCTTTCACAGAACTAAGATCCAGCCAGGTGTGGTGGTTCACACTGTAATTCCAGGACTTCAGGAGGCTGAGACAGGAGTATCTGCTTCAGTCCAGAATTTGAGATCAGCCTGGGCAACATGACAAGACCTTGTCTCTACCAAAAAATTTTTAAGAATTAGCTGGGCATGGTGGCAGGTGCCTTCGGTCCCAGCTATTCAGGAGGCTGAGGCAGAATGATCACTTGAGCCTGGCAGGGCAAGTCTGCAGTGAGCCATGTTTAGGCCATTGCACTCCAACCTCGGTGATAGAGTGAGACTCTGTCTCAAAAAAACAAAAAACAAAAAAATTCCCCAAAAAACAAAGACCAAGATCCAACTATATCCTATCTCCAAGAAATAGAAGACACAGACTTGAATATACAAAGAGGATGGAAGTAAAATAATGGAAAAGGACATATGAAACAGTATCTATAAGAGAGCTCAAGTGACTATATTAGCATCAGACAAAATAAACTTGACTACAAGACATATTACCAGAGATATATAAGAATATTTCACAATGATAATAGGGTCAATGCATCAGGAAGTATAATAATTTAAATATATGCATACCTAAAAACAAAGCTTCAAAATATATAAAGGAAACACTGACAGGATGGAAATAATTCTATAAAATAGTTGAATATTTTATTATTACCTCAATAATTGATAGAAAAACTAGACATAAAATCAAAAAGGATATAGAATTAAACAACACTAGTAACCAATTCAATCTAACTGACATATACTCATCACTCTGACTACAGAATATACATGTTTTTTCAAATGTATATGAAACATTCCCTTAGACCATATGTTAGGTCACAAAACACATCTCATTATATTTAAATAGATTAATTACATAAAGTATGTTTTCTGGCTACTATGTAAGTAATTTAGAAACCAGTGAAATAAGTAAATTTGGAAAATCCCATGCTACTTGAAAATTAAACAACACATTTTCATATAACTCATGGGTCACAAAAGATATCTCTAGGGAAATTAGAAAATACGTTAAGCTAAATGTCATTGAAAACATGACATATAAAAACTTATAGGATTCAGCTAAAGAAGTGCTTAAATGCCTGTAACAGAAAAGAAGACCTCAAACCAATAACCCAATATTTTACATTAAGAAATTAGAAAAAGAACACTAATCTAAGTCCAAAACAAATAGAAGAAAGGAAGGAATAAAGATTACAAGAGAAATCAATGAAATAGAAAACAGAAAAACAAAAGAAAAATCAACGAAACTAAAATTAGTTCTTTGAATAGAACAATGAAATTAAGAAATGTTTAGACTGATGAAGAAAAAGGAAAAAACACAAAATTCCAAAATCAAGAATGAGAGAGAGGACATAGAGAGGACATTGTTATTGATACTACAGAAATGAAAAAGATTATAAGGGCTATAATGAACAACTTTATGCCAACGAATTAGAACATAAATGGACAAATATTTAGAAAGACAAAAAATATCAAAACTTAAGAAGAAATAGAAAATCTGAATAGAACTCTAAGAAGTGGAAAAATTGAATTAGCTTAAAACTTTCCACAAAGAAACCTCAGAACTTGATGGCTTCACCGGTGAATTCTATCTAATAATTAAAGAAGATGTAATATTAACCGTTCACAAACTCTTTCAAAAAATGGCTACACTTCCCAATTTATTTGAAAGCCAATATTACCCTGATATCAAAGCCATACAAACACATTTTAAGAAAAAGCTATAAACCAATTTCTCTAATGTTCATAGATGCATTATTCTTTAAAAAGATATTATAATAGCAAACTGAATCCAGTAACATAAAAAGGATGTATGCTATGACAAAGTAAGATTTATCCCAGGAATGCAAGGTTGGTTTAACATTTGAAAATCAATCATATGATACTGTATATTAACAGAATAAAAAACAAAATTCACATGATTATCTCAATAAATGCAGAAAAACACTTGACAAAAAAAATATATTACACCATTTTATGATAAAAACTCTCAATAAATTAGGAATAGAAGGCAACTTCCACAACTGGATAGAGGGCATATCTGAAACACCCATAGCTAATATTATACTGGCTAGTGGAAAAGTTAATGCTTTCTCCCTAAAATGAAGAACGAGGTAGAACTGTCTATGCTTGTCACTTTTTAAAACATTGTACTGGAGGTTTTAGCCAGGAAAGTAGTGAAAAAGAAAATAATAACAACAATAAAAACAAAACAATAATGAGGTCATTCAGATTGGAAAGGAATAAGTAAAACTGGGTTTATTCTCAGAAGAGATGATTTCTGAGAATCATGTGTGCAGAAAATGCCAAAGAATCCTCCGAAAACTAACAAGAACAAATAAATAAGTTTAGCAAGGTTGTCTGACACAAGATCAGTATAAAAGAAATAAATTGTAATTTTATATGCTAGCAATGAAAAATCAAAAATAAAATTAAGAAAATAATTCTGTTCATAATAGCATCATAGAGAATAAAATAGGAATAAATTGTAAAGAAAATACAAGACTCACACACGGAAAGCTACAAAACATTGTTGAGAAAAATTAAAGACAAGCTAAATAAATAGACAGATATCCCAAGTGAGCATGGATTTCAATATTATCAAAATGGCAATTCTCCCCCAAATTGATTTATTAATCTAACACAATCCCTATCAAACACCCAGGAAACTTTTTTGGTGAGAATTGATAACCTAATTTAAAAACATCTATATAAAAATGCAAAGGACCTACAGTAGCCAAACAATTTTTTAAAAGAAAACAAGTTAAGGATTGACATTACTCAATTTAAAACTTACTCTAAAACTACACTTTTTAAGACTGCATGGTACTAGCACAACGATAGGCATATAGATCAGTGGAATGGAATTTTGAGTCTAGAAACAAACCCTCACATTTACAACCAACTGATTTTCTAAAAAGGTTTCAGAAAACTCAATTCAATGATGAAAGAGTAATTTTTTCAACAAACATTCCTGGGACAATTGAATAACCACAGGCCAAAAAAAAAAAAAAAATAGGAAGAATTTAGACTCTCTCATTTCACAGCATAAACAGAAAAATTAGCCCCCCAATGGATCATAGACATAAATGTAAGAGATAAAATTATTATGCTTGTGGAAGAAAACATAGAAGATAATTTTTCTGACCTTAAATTAGGCTATATATTTTTATGAGTGACACCAAAAGTAAGATACATACAAGAAAAAAGTTGATAAATTGGAAAGCATCAAAATTTAAAACATTCATGCTTTAAAAGATACCACTAAGAAAATAAAAGTATAAGTCAAAGACTCAGAGAAAATGTTTGCAAACCTGATAAAGGACTTACATCTAAATTGTATAAAGAGTTCTTCAAATATATATTGATAAGAAAGCAAATAACCAAGTATAAAAATGGTTGAAAGAATTGAATAGGCATTTCACGAAAAAATTATACAAATGGCTTAAAAGCTCTAGAGAAAGATGTTCAATTACATTAGTTACTAGGAAAATGCAAATTAAAACTACAATGAGATACAACTACATGCTCACTGGGATGGCTATTATCAAAAAAACAGAGAATATCAAGTGTGACAAGGGTGTGGAAAAATTGTAACTGTCACATGTTGCTGGTGGAAATTTAAAATAGTGAAGCCACTTTAGACAATTCCGGTATTTTCTTAGAAAGTTATGCTTAACCACTTGATTCAGCTCCTAGTAATTCACTCCTAGATTCACTCCTAGTAATCTACCTAAGATTAATGAAAGCACATGTCCACACATAGACATCTATGCAAATACTCAGAGCATTATCATTCATAATAGCTCAAAACTAGAAACAATCTAAGTGTCTATTAATTGGTAAATGAATAAAGTGCTTCTTATGCATACAGTGAAATACTCTTGTGAAAGTCTTGTCATAGTCAACTAAAACAGAGTTGAAAAGCCAGGAGGGAAAAACCCTGGGGACACATACCATCTCTCCAAAACTGTAATTCTCTGCAAGCCCAATTGCTGAAACTGCCTGCTGTAAACTGAAACCAGTTTTATCTACAGCTGCTGAAATAATTTGCTGTAATTCTAAAACAGTTTTGCCCACCACCATCACTTACCAGTCAGAGTTTGCCAGCTCCCTAAAACCTTAGTAGCGTCAATGAACTTTCTCAAAGAACAACACGTAACACCTATTTCTTAAAAATAAAACCTCTAAGCTTCTCCTTGTTCTTTGGACATACCAAAGACAAACCAGTCTGTGTATGTCCTGAATTGCAATTCTTTCTTCCCAAAGAAAATGCTACATTTAGAGATTTGCCTCTATATATTTTATTTGACTGCAATGCTTTTCAGCAACACAAAGGGGAAAAAAAACTACTGATACAGAGGTGAATCTCAAAAATAGTCTGCTAAAACAGAGTGAAAGAATCCAAAAACAAAGGCTACATATTGTATGATCCCATTTATATTAAATATCCAGAGAGGGTAAATTGATAGACAGAGAGCAGATTAGCCATTGCTAAGGCTAAGAAATAACTGCAAATCAGACTGAGGGAACTTTTGGGTTAGTGAGAATGATCTAAAACTGGATCATGGTGATAGCTGCACAACTCCCTAAATTTGTGAAAAATTATTGAACACTTACAATGAATGAATTTAAGTCAATAGATTATTCCTTTTTTTTGGGGGGGGGACAGAGTCTTGATCTGTCACCAGGCTGGAGTGGAGTGCAGTGGCGTGATCTCGGCTCACTGCAACCTCCATCTCCCAGTTCAAGCAATTCCCCTCTCTCAGCCTCCTGGATTATGCCTTAATAAAGCTGTTTAAGCAGGCTTTCTGAGCCTATTCTGGCTTGGAAGCCTGCCCGATAAACAAACAAATAAATTTGTTTATTTGTAAATCTGTTTTAAAACTTGAAAACATGAACTACAGGAAGCTAAAAATCCAACTGCAGTCCATTTGGCTCTGCTTTCCTATGAACCATCTCTACTGCTGAAGTTAAGTTAGAATTTGGAATGATTCCATGAGTTTAATGGATAGCTCTCCAAGAAGATTGGTTTTATGTACCCAATGACATTTAAAGAAATAAGCATTCAGTAAATATCATTGTCTATTTACAGAACTGTACTGTTTTCTATGCTTTCTTTAGTGCAAGCTGCTTCACTTTTCAGGTGGTTACTACCTGATATAAGCAATAACTAATTAATAGCTCAGCTCCTGCACCAGAAGCCTTAAATAACAAAGCTGACCTTTAGAACTCTAAGAGGAAAGTATAAGAGAATATATTTATAATGCCAGCATAAGGAAAGTTTTCTTGGCTGGGTACTGTGGTTCACTTCTGTAATTTCAATAGTTTGGGAGGCAAAGGCAGGGAGATTGCTTGAGGCCAGGAGTTCAAGACAAGCCTGGGCTACATAGCAAAAAAAATTATCTCCACAAAAAATTTTAAAATTGGCTGGGCATGGTGGTGCATATCTGTGGTCCCAGATGCTCAGGAGGCTGAGGCATGAGGATCACCTGAGGCTAGGAGTTGGAGGCTGCAGTGAGCCGTGGTTGTGCCACTGCACTCCAGCCTGGGTAACAGAGTAAGACTTTGTATCAAAAAAAAAAAAAAAAAAAAAAGAGAGAGAGAGAAAATATTCTTAACTCCCAAAGTGCTAACCAGCAAATGACTGGTAAATTTGACTACATTAAAATTAAGACTGCTTCTTCCTCAAAAGATGTCATAAAAAATGAAAAGGCAAGGCACAAACTAAAAGTCAATATTTTCAACATCTGTAACCAACAAAGGATTAATATCCAGAATATATAAAGAGTTCTTACAAATAAACAAGAAAAAAAGGCAAACCCAATAGAAAAATAAGTAGATGGCCAGAATAGTCTCTTCACAGAAAAGGAGCTGGAAGTGGCCAATATTTACATGAAAAGATGATCAATATCATTAATAATCAGGGAAAGAAAATTTAGGCCTTAGCAAGACATTATTTTGTCCCCAGGAGCTTGGCAGGTGTGGGGGGGACTATGAAACACCCAGGACACTTACACACTTCTGGTAGAGGTAGAAACTGGTCAAGACTCTGGTGAGGGTATAAACTTGTAGAACCACTTTGAGAAATGATTGTAATAATGCAAGGACCCCAAGATCCCACTCAGGTATTTTTGCCACAAATTCTTTCATATATACACACCAGAAAAAAAGTATAATAATGTTCATAACAGCTGTGTTTGTACAGCAAAAACTTGAAACAACTCAAACGTCCCATGGCAATACAAGATGCAGTATGTTTATCCAACAGAATAGTAAACAGCAATGAAAAAATCCATGAACCATAGTTACACTCATCAACACGAAATGAACTTCTTAAATATATGAAGTCAAGAGAGAATAGCTTCAGAAGAATACAAACAGCATGATGCTCTATTCTGTACACAGTTTAAACTCGGTCAAAACTGAGCACTGCCATTTAGAATTACATATATTATGATAAACTATAAAGAATGGCCAGGTATGGTGGCTCACGTCTGTAATCCCAGAACTTTGGGAGGCCAAGACGGATGGATCACTTGAGCCCAGGAGTTGATCAGCCTGGGCAACACGGTGAAACCCTGTATCTGTAAAAAAACACAAAAATTAGCTGGATGTGCTGGCATACGCCTGTAGTCCCAGCTATTGGGGAGGCTCAGGTGAGAGGACTGCTTGAGCCTGGGAGGTTGAAGGTGCAGTGAGCAGAGTTTGTGCCACTGCACTTCAGCCTGGGCAAAAGAGTGTGAGACCCTGTCTCAAAAATAAATAAATATAAAGAAATATGAAGAATAAGCACTCCATTCATGGAGGCAGTTACCTTCTATGTGGGGTCAGGGGGATGCAATTCAGAGGGGGCACAGAGACTTCAAAAGTGTTGGCGACGGTCTACTTCTGCTGAGTAATGGACAGTACTTCTGCTGGGTAATTGATGTATAGGCATTGGCTGTATTATGATGATGATGATGTGTATATCACATATAATATTTTTATCAAAAATTTCATGTTTAAAATAAAGCTACATGGCAAAAATAAAAATACAGTAAGATATCATTTATGTAAATCTGTAAAACACAGAAAACAAGATGTATTTTGTTTCCATATACATACGCATATAGAAAATGTAGAAAAATAGCCACATAAGTATACACACTAATATAATCAATTGTGGGCATTTTTGGAGAAGAATGGTGTTGGTGTGTTTGTGACAAAGGGATTCCAACTGTGGTCTGTAACTTTCTCTTTAAAACATTAAAAGACTCACACTAAGCTAGTAAAGCACTGATATTTGTTAACTCTGAGTGTTGGGTACATACGTGTTAGAAATAGGCTTTCCAGACTTAGGACGTGCACGCACACACACACACACACACACACACACACACACGCTACAAGACACACAGTTAAAATTGAATTGCAGATAAACAACCAACAACTTTTTAGTATAAATAATTTTTAACAAAAACATGTCCCATTAGGCCAGACTGTGCTTTATCTGACACCCCTACTTATATTGATCTCTACATCTGAAATATAAGAAAAACATGTTTGTCCTGTTTATGTACATTATGAAAATATTAATCTGCAAAAAATCAACCTGATGGGTTTAGTGTGCACAAAATGAGGGCAGGGTACTACAGAGTGACCTGCCCCTCTGCCACAGGCTGCCCGGACCTTCAGGGATTTCTGACCAGATCCATTTGCTCAGATTGTTTAACTCCAAAAATCAACATACCCATCATGTAAACACGGTAATTACCATTTGCTGTATGCTAAACCTTGACATGCATTATCTCATTAAACAATTCCACAGCAACTCAGTCCTAGAACTATTTTTCCTAGTTTTCTTATAATTTCTGACACTTCCCAAGGCCCAGAAATTTGCCAATGTCGCGCAGTGAGTCAGGGGTTCCAAAGCCATTGTTCTTTCCACCTGCCCTCCAACCCCCAACACGCACACAGCAATCTTTCCCAGTCCTTCAAGTGCCCTCCCCTCCTGGGCTTCCCTATCCCTTTCCATCCGCTTCCTCTCTCAGCAAGGAGCATCTACTAACCTTGCGCTTTTATCTTTCTAGATACAGATGACTCTCCTACTTAGACTGCATACTTCTTTCCATATCACTGCCCAGCCCAGCTCCAAATTTCTGTTAAACTAGTGCCTCCTGGGGAGAAGGCACTCAGGACACATTTGCCAGCTGGTGGGTCAGCATTTTCTCGCAGGGCATTCTGGAAAGCAGCCGTGGACTTGGCCACTTCCAGCAGTTCTACTTTAAACACAAAGTTCCTTGGCTTTCAATTTCCACATTAAAGTGCTCCAGCTCCTCTGGTCAGCAGAAACTTGGGGTCTTGCAGCCCCCTACACAGACATCATCTGGGGAGCCCAGAGACGATATTCTGGTGAGCTTCTGTGTATAAACAGCCATGTCTATGCCTACTGCTTCGTTTTAAAATGCCCCAAACACAAACCCTTTTTGTCATCTAGAAGAGCATGGAAAAGCCCCTTCTGCCCCATGGAATAACAAAAGACCAGTTGGCGTCCTTTCAAATATGCTAATTGCCCAGCTTCCAAGTTTCAGTTCAAGGCCCATTTTTATGCCTGACTTAAAAATAAAGCCCTGACAACATGGTCTTGAATGGAAATGCTGACCACACTAACTGGTGAGAACAAGCAGCTATTCCAGGAAAGAAAACAATAGAGGCAGGCAGTGCGCGCATGTTCCGCCCGGCCTGTGTGGGGCTGTTTGTTTCCAGGCGGCCAGCCCGGCCCTACAGCTGGCACCAGGTTCCAGAGCCGAGCCCCCAGCCTGACTTCTTCACTAGAAGTTTGAGGAAATGTGATCCTACCTTTCGGTTCTCTCTGGATAAAAGTGGAACTAGCTTTGATTTTTTTTTTCCCCAGTTACCTCGTAGGGAGAGTTTGGACACCACACTTAGGGGCAACTCCTTCTGAAACTCCAGATAGGATGTGCACACACAGACTTGGGGGCAGGTTGTGTGCAGCAGTTTGGAATCTAGGCAGCATTTAAATCTATAGCCACAGCGTAATTCTAGCACCTTGGGAGGGTGAGGCAGGAAGATCACCTGAAGTCAGGAGTTTGAGACCAGTCTGGTCAACATGGCGAAACCCCATCTCTGCTAAAAGTACAAAAATTAGCTGGGCATGGTGGCAGGCACCTGTAATCCCAGCTACTCAGGAGGCTGAGGCAGGAGAATTGCTTGAACCCGGGAGGTAGAGGTTGCAGTGAGCTGAGGCTGCACCACTGCACTCCAGCATGGACAGAGTGACACTCTGTCTCAAATAAATAAATAAATAAATAAATAGGCAAACCTTCCAGACCACCTGAAACAAGTTTCAGCCAAAATAACTAGAAGGATCTCACTAAGATCACTTTTCTGGGGTGATGCAGAGAGCTGACATTATAATCCAAATGATTTGGAACCCAACACAAAGTTTAACAGCTCTGTCTGGATAACAGCCTGGTGTTTTATGTCAATGGAGGAATCATCTGCAATTCTAACCAAAACAAATGAGAAGCTGATCTGTGTTATGTATTGTCTCCTTTCATTTAAATTCCTCCATGGGATTGATGCTATTGTTCCCATTTTACAGATGAGGATTCTAAGCCCCAGAGGGGTTGCATTAGTTAAACAAGTGACCCCAGATCATGCTGAGATGAAATTCAAAACCAAGAGTGAGATGCCACACTGCCCCACCTTTGCTACTCAAAGAGTGGTGTGGGGGACCCACAGCAGCTACAGCATCACCTGGGCAATTGTAAGAAAAGCAGAGTCCCAGGCCCTGCCCCAGACTCCTGAATCAGAATCTGCATTTTGACAAGACCCCAGGCTTCACACGCACATGAAGTTTTGCAAAGGGCTGGCCCACACTGCAGGCCTTCTCAGAGGACCCTGCTGCCAAACAGACCCAGACCTGGAACTGTGAGGATCTTAGAGACTGGACATGACATGAAGCCTGGCATCTAAGGCAAGTGGGGTGCCAGGTGGAAGGAAATGCAGGTTTCAAGCTTAGCAGTTATAGATGTCTCAGAGGACTACCTTGCGTGCCAGTGTTGAAAGGAACAAAGTCTCCGGATTTAAATATTTTATATTCAATTCTGGTTCTGCCATTTACAGGCTACAAAACCTTGGGAAAATTGTTCAATTCTGACTCTCAGCTTGTTTCCAAATTAAGAATAATGCTACATCTGAGGTTGTTCTGATGTTGAGGCGATATACACACAAACATACTCAGTAGGCCCTCTCTATCTTTGCTTTTTTTTTTTTTTGAGATGGAGTCTCGCTCTATCACCCAGGCTGGAGTGCAGTGGTATGATCTCAGTTCACTGCAACCTCCGCCTCCTGTGTTCAAGCGATTCTCCTGCCTCAGCCACTGAGTAGCTGGGATTACAGGAGCGTGCCACCATGCCTGGCTAACTTTTTGTAATTTTAGTAGAGATAGGTTTTCACCATGTTGGCCAGGCTGTCTCGAACTCCTGACCTCAAGTGATCCACCCACCTTGGCCTCCCAAAGTACTGGGATTACAGGTGTGAGCCACTGTGCCCAGCCAGGCCCTCGCTATCTATGGGTTCCACATGCCTGGATTCAACCAACAATGGAGCAAAAATGTTTGAACAAAAAGTGTCAGTACTAAACATGTACATATATTTTTCTTGTCATTATTCACTAAACAATATAGTATAACAACTATTTACATTGTTTGAGGTATTATAAATAATCTAGAGATCATTTAAAGTACTTAAGGTGTATGGCAGGATCTGTATAATTTATATGCAAACCCTGTATCATTTTTTATCAAGGACTTCATCCTGTGAGATCTAGGCATGGAGTGCTCCTGGAACCAATCCCCCTGAGTCCAAGTGACAACTGTATATGCATATACATACATGTTTTGTACATATATGTATGACACATGTGTGTATATATACACACTGTCTGGATGCATGTATATATTCATATATACACACTATATAATGCAGATATATGTGTATAATACACATGGGTATATATGTATTTACATGCATATACACACATATATAGTATACATATATGAACATACATATATATGGGTATATATGTATCTGTATATATATGTATACATATACACATGTATGTATATGCATGTATGTCATCTCTTGGAATCTGTGGGGAATTGGTTCCAGAAGCTCCCACATGCCAAAATCCCACAAATAATGAAGTCATTGATATTAAATGATGTAGTATTTGCATATAACCGATACATATCTTCCCATAGACCTTAAATACTTAAGTACTCCAGTATACCTTAAATATACACACATGTGTATATGTGTATAATATATGTGTGTATATGTATATATAAATATATCCAAACAGTGTGTATACATACATTACAGTTGACTGATTATGTGTGTATATATACATATATATGTACACAGTGTGTGCATATATATGTATATATACACACACAGATAATAGATACATGTATATATGTACACAGTGTGTACATATATACAAGCATAGATAATGAGAGATTGGAATGTCACAGGATATCAATAAGTGGATATTAACTATTAATATACCTATTAAATGTTATATCAACAAGTATCTGAGGATACATTAAAAAAGGGTTTTCTTGTAAACAACAGAAACCGCTCTGGCCAGTTCATGGGGTTCATTACTATCAGACGGTTTACAAAATTCCTTGAAGACCTGGAGAAGCTGACTATAGGGAGGCGGTTCCAGGAACAACTCCCAGCCTCAGCAGCACACTCTGAAGCACCACCAGCAGAAAGCCATCCATAAGGGGTCACCACCACACTCACGCTGCCTCCTGGGCCCTGTATGCTGGCTGAATTACTGATTGTCTTGCCCTCTCCCCGCCCCTCTTGGCTCAGGTCCCAGTGGAAGAAGCCTCACGTTTGCCTCTCTCATTGGTGGAATCTGAGCCCATCAGAGCCCTGGTTGGGAGGAAACCTGGGAAATGGAGTTTTTAGCTTTTTGTCGGCTACAAAACAAGAAGGCATTCTAGAAGGCACTGAAATGGGTGACAGGGGACAGTCTAGTATCCGCCACAGGGAGTTGCAAGCTTTGCTATGCCCTAAATCGAACAATCTGATTTAGGGGTCAGGGCCTCGTCTGGGGCAGGGACTGTGACGTGGGGATGGGGTGGGGGTGGGTGGCTGTGGATCAGGGCAGATCAGCAGGTGTCGGGAACTAGAAAGCAGAATGTCGCTGGGAGCTGCAGATAGTTAAATGCGTTCATGCTGGGGACTGCAGCAGACTGACACACACAGCTGGAATTTGGGGACTGCTGCTGGCCAGGCCTTCTGGGGTTCCATTAACAGGCTAGGCTTTCTCTCTGTGCCCACATCTGCTCACTTGGAACACAAACTGCATCTGGGTATCGCCAATCCCCATTGCAGTACCCAGTCCGGCCTGGCCTCCCTTAGCCATGCTCCCTGCTCAAAACTGTAAAGGTGGGGGTTGGGGGTGGGGGGAGCTCAGGACTTATTGAATCACAGCTGACCCTTAAACATCACAGGTTTCAACTGCATGCGTTTACTTTTGCCCAGATTTTCTTCCATCTCTGCCACCCCTGAGAAAGCAAGACCAATCCCTCCTCCTCCTCAGCCTACTCAACGTGAAGAAAATGAGGATGAAGACCTTGATGATGATCCGCTTGGACTTAATGGATAGTTAATGTATTTTCTCTTCCTTAGGATTTTCTTAGTAACATTTTCTATTCTCTAGGTGACTTTATTGTAAGAATACAGTGTGTGTGTGTGCGTGTGTGTGTGTGTGTGTGTGTACCATGCAAAATATGTGCTAATCAATCAACAGTTTATGT
This sequence comes from Cebus imitator, assembly GCF_001604975.1. Classification (NCBI taxonomy): domain Eukaryota; kingdom Metazoa; phylum Chordata; class Mammalia; order Primates; family Cebidae; genus Cebus; species Cebus imitator. Next base: position 2,885,007 of record NW_016107517.1, read on the forward strand.
TATTAGTAAGGCTTCCAGTCAACAGTAGGCTATTAGTAGTTAAGTTTTAGGAGAGCCAAAGAGAGATACAGAGATTTCTGACTGAGCAAGGGGTGGAGGAGGTTCAGCGCCCCTAACCCCCATGGTGTTCAGGGGTCAGCTGTAGTTAGTCTCAGAGATGTGTCTGAGCATCACTGGATCCTTCCAGTAGGGAGTTTCCAAACCATGGAAGTGTGCAGCCGAGGATAGACCGCCACTCATCAGGGGTGCTGGCCAGAGGGCCTCGAAGATTCTTCCTAACCCTCCATGTCGGTACTGCTATGAGACACAATGTCTTAAGCTTCCAGAAGGAGACTCTGCTCAGGGAAAAGCTAGGCCCTGTGGCTGCCTGAAAGGAAAAATCTGGAGCCAGGTTCTCTACAACCTGCAAATCATCCCTAGAGCGGTGTCTGCCTCACTCATGTGCTGAAGCACCTGACTACCGGCACCTTAGAAGGAGGGGATAATACTCTTACCCCTGTTTTAGACAATTAAAGCACTGTTCTGCATGCTTGTGACCCAAAACAGTTAACGCTCTTCCCAAAGGCGCCCATCTTAGGCACCAGAACAATTTGAGGAAATGCCCATTTTCACAAACCAATGAGAATTGACCTAGAAATAGATCCTTTTTGTCAAATTATGAATGTCTGTAGACCACGACTGGTTGAGAACCTGGAAAAAAACAAACCAACCAAACCAAACCATGAGTTGAGCGGATAGGATTATAATAAGGCTCTTTTTCTCTTTTATTTGGATTTCTGTTAAATATTTTTAATGAAATTTCTTTGTAGGCTTCAGAAAAAAGAAATCATTTCTCTGAGCTTAAAGGGCCTTTTATTAATCATGAGAGCAGGAAGATGAACGTGTTCCTAAATTTATCTCATTTTTTCTTTGGTGGCTGATGTAGTGGGTCAAAGCCTTTGGGTCCACATATTAATAATTCCAACTACAAAAAATAATAATAATAATTCCAACTACAAATTGCCTGAGCCCCGGGCCCTGCAGTTTGCCATCTATGTGTGCTCGTTGTTTTCGCTGGGTTGGTTTGACACAGCTGGGTGGTGTTGGTTTGGGGTGCTGGCATCCACACAGATCAGAAGGGACAGGACACTGGGGCCTTTTCCTTTCTTATAAAAACCAAAATATTCCTCCACCGTCGACAGGCTTTGACACTGACTTCTGGATGAAGATGGCAGATTGAACACCTGTGTCTAAGTCTGACCTCTCCTGAAGCCCTACCAAACCACAGTAAAGAGATAACAGGGGAGAGAACAGTGAGGTTTTAGAAGTTGGAAAACTCTTGAAAGCTAAATCTGGCAGTGCAGAAAACTGTGCTCAACATGATTTCCATCACAGCACCCTCAAACAGCTCAAGAAGGCACTTGAAGTGGGGGAGAAGCAATTGGCTCTGCGGTTTCCCCACCCCCACTCCACCACTGCCTCTCCCCAACCCCATCAGGAGATTCAGTCTGTGGAGAAAGCAGAGAGAGTCTCAGGACTGAGAACATCAGGCACGAGGAAAGGTAAGGCTCCTAAAAGCATGAGGCAACGGAATGAGTTACGTCTGCTGGAAGCTGCAGTGGGCAGCCTCTTCTCTCACTCAGCTCCCAGAATGCAGGCAGGCAGGTCTTGACCCTCTAGGCAAGACGCTGGAAGCTTCTCCTCAGGGGAATCAGATGGCCCAGAGGAGAGACCTGAAGGTACTGACGTCAGGGGTTCCCCAGCACATGGCCCAACCAGATAACCCTGCTGAGAAGTTAACAGTCAACAACCCCCACCACCTCCCCACCACATTCCCCCAGTACAGAATGTCCAAACAGCCTTTCACTCCTGGGCTCTAAACCCAGGGAGATGGTGCCTTTAAGAGATGGCTCTAAATCCATCCCTTTTGACCTTCACGGTATAGCTATCTTGAATCTCCTCCTATCATGTAATAGTCCCTTCTAATCAGCAGTGGAAACGTAATCAAGTCGCTTCCATCTTTAGTATCCTTCCTTCAATGCCCCATTGTCTTCAGCTCCACATCACACCTCTTCTCCCCATTAGAGTCACACGCTGTCACCTTCCAGTTGTATTTCAACCCGCTGCATACTATCTTCTATCTCACAACCCAGAAAATCTGCCTCACGCAAGGAAGGGCATGGGAAGTGCTAACAACAGAGACATCTTGGTCCTTCTCTTCTCAACTTGGCGGCACCATTCAACAGTGTTGATCATCACCTTCCTAAAATATTCTCTTCCATCAGTTGCCACAAGCATCCTCTTCTAGTTTCTCTCCTGTTTAGTGACCACTTCTCAGCTTCCTTTGCTGCCTCATCCTTCCCTCCCCAACCTATAAATCCTGGCATTCTTCAGGGTGCAGTCCTGGGCTTTCTGTTTCTCTGTGCTCTCTCCCTAGTGGATCCTATTCATTTGATTCCCAAATGTGTACCTCTCATTTTTGTCCAGTGTCATCCTTGGAATTCTAACCGGACTCATCATTTTTCCTCCAAATTCACCCCTCCCCCAAAGCCCCTGTGGTAAATGATCAGTATCTGTGGAGTTGCTCAAGTTGAAAACCACATTGAGAGTCATCGTTGACACCTCCTTCATGTCCCATGTCCAAGCCTTTACCAAGTCCTGTTGATTTGATATATTTTTGAATATATATTTGATATACTCAAAACATACCACGAGTCCATTTCTTTGTGTCCATCTTCATGATCAGTACCCTGATCTAGGCGCCTGCTATCTCTTGCCTCCTGACAGCTTTCCTCATATTCATTCTTGCCCTTCAGTATCACTCCTCCTGCTTCAGATACTCCAGTGGGTGCACTTTCTATTGCATCCAGGATGGGAACAAAATCTTTGACTTGGCCTCTAAGATGCGGGGTAATCTAGTTCCTCCCTGTCTAGTTTTCGTTCCGGCCATTCCAGCCTCTTGAGCCTCCCTGCCCCTGGGCTTTTGCCCTTGTTGCTTCCTCTGCTCCCCAGTATCTTTCTTCATTCACCTCCATATTCAGATAACCCCTCTTTATCCTTCAAATCTCCATTAAATCACTTATTTAAAAAATTGTCTCTGATTCCCCACTCCCACACCACATTCCCATTTAGATGGAACCCCGTGATGTTTGCTATGGTTTGAGAGTCCCCAGCAAAACTCATGCTGAATGTAATTGCCAATGTCATGATGCAGGGAGATGGGACCTTTAAGAGATGACTAAGCCATTAAGATGAATTAACGTCTTTCTCAAAAGACGAAGTGAGTTCTTTCAGGAGTGGATTAGTTCTTGCAAGAATAGATTGTTACAAAGCCAGCTTGCTTCTCTTGCTTTGTCTCTCTGCACAAGCCGGCAAACCCTTCTGCTTCTTTGTCATGCTGTGATGCAACACAAGCCTCAAGCCTCATCAGAAGCCGGGCAGATGCCAGTGCCACACCCTTAGGCTTTCCAGCCACCATAACTGCAAACCAAAGAAATCTCTTCTTTATAAATTACTCAGCCCCAGGTAGTCTGTTATAACAATGCTAAACAGACTAAGACAATGTCCATATTCTATTACAGCAACACTAAATGAACTAAGACAATTTCAATCTCATAGCAGTCACATTCTCCTTTGTAGCACTTGTATGACAGTGCTAGTTGTGCAAGTGTTGGTGCCTTCTCCACTAGATTATGCATGATGAAGATAGAGATAATGTCTCTCTTGTTCAATGATGTAACCTCAGAACCTACCATAGGGTCCAGAGCATAGTATGTGGTAGGTAGATAGATAGATAGATAGATAGATAGATAGATTTTTTTTTTTTTTTTTTTAGATGGAATCTTGCTCTGTTGCCCAGGCTGGAGTGCAGTGGCATGATCTCGGCTCACTGTAACCACCACCTCCCAAGTTCAAGCAATTCTCCTTCCTCAGCCTCCTGAGTAGCTGGGACTCTAGGCATCTACCACCACGCTCAGCTAATTTTTGTATTTTAGTAGAGACGGGGTTTTATCATATTGACCAGACTGATCTTGAACTCCTGGTCTTATGATCCACCCACCTTGGTCTCCCAAAGTGCTGGGATTAAAAGCATGAGCCACCGTGCCCAGCCAATAAATATTTTAAATACATGTTCATGAAAGCTATTCTTGAATTCAAGGAAATCATCTGGAGCATTTTTTAAAATTTTATTTTTGGGTCTATAATCTTCTAGGAGAAAAAAAAACAAATCTTATATTCTATGTCACCCTTTTAAAATTGCAATGTTTGTCAATCCTCAAATATACATTAGCATGTTGCCGTAATTAGTACTGTCTTATATTTTGCTATTTTTACTACAACAAAGGGGATGCCAGGGAAATTCCCCTTGTGGGTCCTGAATATCCAATCAAATGTTGCCCTATTTCATGGCTTCTTCCTTTTGGTCCTCAGGCTATCCCTTAAAGTGGCTCAGCTTAACTGTAGGCCACAAGCTATATGAGGGGTCTTCAAAAAGTTCATGGAAAATGCAAATAATGAAAGAACTAAAAGAAGGAAATGGAAATGGAAGCTATGGTTTTCATTTTTTGTGCCACAATAAATTTGTATTAATTTGTTATAACATGTCTGAACAGGATATAGTTTGAGACACTAAGAATGGTTTCATCATTTTGAAAAGAGCTCCTATCGGAGAAACATGAATTCTGCTAACTGAAGCAAGAACAAACATCCAATTTATGGTGATGCTTGGGTAAGAAGAATGGTGAAATCATTGATGCTTTATGAAAATGTTATAGGAACAATGCTCTGAAGAGGTCAGCAGTTTACAAACAGATAGCTCATTTTAAGATGATACTAAAGATGAAGCGCACAGCAACAGACCATCCACATTAATTTTTGAGGAAAAAATTCATCTTATCCATGCCCTAACTGAAGAGGACCAATGATTAACAACAGCAACAGGCCGGACACGGTGGCTCACGCCTGTAATCCCAGCACTTTGGGAGGCCGAGGCGGGTTGATAATGAGGTCAAGAGATCGAGACCATCCTGGCCAACATGGTGAAACCCTGTCTCTACTAAAAAAATACAAAAATTAGCTGGGCGTGGTTGCATGCGCCTGTAGTCCCACCTACTCGGGAGGCTGAGGCAGGGGAATTGCTTGAACGTGGGAGGCGGAGGTTGCAGTGAGCCGAGATCATGCCACTGCACTCAAGCCTGGTGCATGGCAACAGAGCGAGACTTTGTCTGAAAAAAAAAAACAACCAGAAACAATAGCCAACGCCATACACATCTCAACTGGTTCAGCTTACACAATTCTGACTGAAAAATTAAACTCGAGCAAACTTTCCACTTGATGGCTGCTAACACTGTTGCATCTGAATCAGCTACAGACAAGAGCAGAGCTTTCAATGAAAATTTTAAAGAAGTGGAATCAAGATCCTGAAGCATTTCTTTGAAGAACTGTAATGGGAGATGGAACGTGGCTTTACCAATATGATCCTGAAGACAAAGCACAACTAAGCACTGGCTGCCAAGAGACGGAAGTAGTCCAACCAAAGCAACAGTGGACCAGTCAGGGGCAAAGGTCATGGCAACAGTCTTTTGGGATGCTCAAGGTATTTTGTTTGTTGACTTTCTGGAGGGCCAAAGAACAATAATATATGCCTATTTTGAATGTGTTTTGAGAAAGTTAGCTAAAGCTTTAGTAAAAAAATGTCCAGGAAAGCTTCACTAGAGAGTCCTTCTCCGTCATAACATCCTTCCTGCTCATTCCTCTTATCCAATGAGGGTAATTCAATGAGCGTTTCAGTGGGAAATCATTAGGCATCCACCTTATAGTCCTGATTTGGTTCCTTTTGACTTCTTTTTTTATATCTTAATCTTAAAAAATTCTTAAAGTGCACTCATTTTTCTTCAGTTAATAAATATAAAAATGACTGTATTGACATGGTTAAATTCCCAGGACCCTCCATTCTCTAGGGGTTGACTAGATGGCTAACATCATCACTAACAAAAGTGTCTTGAACTTGATGGAGCCTGTGTTGAGAAATAAAGTTTATAATGCTAGGTCTGAATTAAAGGCGTGTGATTGGCTGTTAGTGATGCAATCTGACTGTGGTGTATGCGTGCATGTGTGGGCTAGCCCCACGTGCCCAGCCTCTCTTCACAACTATGACTGCTCCCAGCTAGACTTGCAGAGGAAGGAGCTCTTGAGCCTTCCCAATCTGAACTTTATTTTTATTTATTTATTTATTTTTTTTGAGACAGAGTCTCTCTCTGTTGCCCAGTCTGGAGTGCAGTGATCTTGGCTCACTGCAGCCTCCGCCTCCCAGGTTCGAGTGATTCTCCTGACTCAACCTCCTGAGTAGCTGAACTACAGGTGCCCACCATGACACCTGGCTAATTTTTTTATTTTTAGTAGAGATGGGGTTCCACCATGTTGGCTAGACTGGTCTCAAACTCCTGACTTCAGGTGATCCACCTGCCTCGGCCTTCCAAAGTGCTGGGATTGCAGGCATGAGCCACCGTGCCTGGCCCAGCCTGGCCTATTTTGTGCACTGCCCAACATCTGCTGGTGGAATAATCCTTTGCTATGGACTCAATGTTTGTATCCCCCTCAAATGTGTATGTTGAAACCTTAATTCCCGATGGAATAGTGTTAGGAGGTGGGGCCTTTGGGAGGTAATTAGGTTTAGATGAGGTCATGAGGATGGAATTAGTGTTCTTATAAGAAAAGGAAGAGACACCAGATCCCCTGACCCCTGCCATGTGAGGACACAGCGAGATGGTGGCCATCTGCAAGCCAGGAAGCAGTCCTCTCCAGGAACCACATCAGCCAGAACCTTGATCTTGGACTTCCGGTCTCTAGAACGATGAGAAATAAATTTCCGTTGTTAAAGTCACTCAGTCCATGGCATTTTGTTGCAACAGCCCAAGCCGTCTAAGACATTTCCCAGCTCCCCCTTCCATAAATCTGCCCTGTAGTCTCCCCAGTCTAGGGTCTGTTCACTCCCTCCCTGCCTCTGGGTGGAAGGCAGCTGTTGAGTTTACTTTTGTGTAACTTATATGGTGAAACTTTGTTGTCTAAGCGCTTACTCAGAGAAAAATAACCTGCTTTTAAACTCAGCCTCGAAACTAGAAAATTACTTTTTAAATAGAGAAAACATTCACTTAAAATGGCTTTAGACCTGCACTGCAACCACCAGCCTGAGCCATGGGCCACCAAGCCCTCCCGCTTCTGCTGGTGGCTTTCCTGGTGCCCGGGACCACCACGGCTCTCCAGCTGGCCTTAAGGGCTCTCGGCAGCCTGCACTTGCCAGCCAACCCCACATCCCACCCGGCTGTTGCCAAGAACTACTCGGTTCTTCACTTCTATCAGAGGGTTGATCAATTTGCATTTAATACCGTGAAAACTTTTTGAACAGCAGTATCTAATAGCTGATAAATGCTGGAAGAAAGATGACAGGGACATCAGCTGGTTTTGCAGTAATACATGGTTCATGTGGTATATAGCTGAGGAACCGAAAGCTACGTTGGTGTATGCTGAACAGCGATACTGCGGAGACTCCCTGTCCTGTGATGACCCATTCAAGCATTCTGGACATTTGGATCTCCTGACATCAGAACAAGCTCTGGCTGATTCTGCAGAGCTAATCAAACACTTGAACAGAACAATCCTAGGAGCTGAAAATCACCCTGTTGTGGCCCTCCAGGGTCCATACGGTGGCATGCTTGCAGCCTAGTTCAGGATGAAATACCCTCATATGGGAGTTGGAGCTCTTGCAACTTCTGCCCTTATCTAGCAGTTTAAGGATTTGGTACCTTATGGTGTATTTATGAAGATCATAACTACAGATTTTAGCAAAAGTGGTCCATATTGTTCAGAGAACATCCACAGGTCCTGGCATGCCATTAATCGACTCTCAAATATGGGTGGTAGTTTGCAGAGGCTTACTGACATTCGACATTTGAAAGGCTGGATCTCTAAAACCTGGGTGAGACTTGCAGTGGTGAGCTATCCTTACGCCTCTAACGCTTTATAGCATTTGTCTGCTTGGCCTCTCAAGGCCATGTGCCAATATTTGAGAAAAACCAATGTATCGGATTCATTGCTGCAGAATATTTTCCAAGTTGTGAGTGTATATTCCGACGATCCGGGCCAGGTGACGTGCCTGAGTAGTTCAGAGGCAACAGCTAGCGCTCTGGGATTCCTGGGTTGGAGTTAGCAGGTCTGCACAGAAATAGTCATGCGCTTTTGTATCGATGACCTATTTGGACTTCACTCGTGGAACTTGAAGGGGTTTTCTGATAAGTGTTTTAAACAGTGGAGTGTGAGATCAAGGCCCTCCTGGATCACTACTATGTATGGAGACAAAAAAATAGTTCGCACATGGACGTTGTTTTCAGCAATGGTAAACTAGACCCCTGCTCAAGAGGTGGAGTAACCAAGGACATTGCAGACACCTTTACTGCAGCCATCATCTCAAAAGGGCCCACCGTTTAGATCTCTGAGTAAACCATACCTCAGATCTCACGTGTATGCTGTTAGCCCCCTCCTTGGAAGTTAGACACATGAAGAAATGGATCAGGGATTTCCACCACAGGGCGGGAAAGCAGCAGGCAGAAACTTTTGATCATGTTAGTTTCTTCTTTTATGTTCACACCACCCACATTCCTGTTCACTTTGGTTTTCTACATGAAATTATTTTCCTTTGTTCCTCACCCAATTTGATGGCACCGAGGTGGAGACAGAAGAGAGGGTGATGGTGGTGACAGCAGCCATCCCAGGAGTGTGATTTCCTGGGCTCTCGCTGTTTTTATGCTACCTCCAGGAATATTCTCTTCCTGATCGCTCTCCCACACCATCAGTGGTCCTCATCACTGGGGCAGAGTTCCTGACTGCCTTTCACAGAGGAAGAGTCATTTCCTGTGTTTCTCTGCAATCAGGGATTTCTCCTTGGTTTTGAGGTTGAAGTCTCTTTGACCCACCCCTACCCCCACAAAAAGGAAAAGCAGAGGATAGATAAAAATGATGTAATTGCAGCTGGTGGGAGGTCTGATGCCAATACAGGAAATGGGAGCCATTTCTTTTGTACTGGATTTAATGATTTAATGACTTTGAACTGTGCTGTTTTTTTTTTTTTTTTTTTTTGGTACAGATGGGGATTTCGCCATGTTGCCCAGTCTGGTCTCGAACTCCTAAGACTCAAGTCATCTGCCTACCTCAGCATCCCAAAGTGCTGGGATTACAGACATGAGCTGTCAACCCAGGTCTGTGCTTTAAATAAAGAATAAGCCTGGACCTTTAAAAAAAAAAAAAACGTGGCCTTGGGAGGCCAAGGTTGGCGGATGACGAGATCAGGAGATTGAGACCATCCTGGCCAACAAGGTAAAACCCCATCTCTACTAAAAATACAAAAATCAGCTGGGCGTGATGGCGCATGCCTGTAATCCCAAGCTACTTGGGAAGCTGAGGCAGAAGAATTGCTTGAACCCAGGAGGCAGAAGTTGCAGTAAGCTGAGATTACGCCATTGCACTCCAGCCTGGCGACAGAGCTAGACTCTGTATTTAAAAAAAAAAAAAAAAGGCTTTACATGCACAGGTACAGGCAGAGCTCACACTTTCTAACCTTTTTAATTTCGCCTATTATACTGATATACTGCAGTTGACTAACTCATTCCCCTATTGTTGGTTCTGCAAACTATTTCCAAGTTTTTATTACTACGAACAGCAGCAATCTGGACATTTTGCTACTGATTGCTTTTCTCTAACTTTTAGACATTTCCTCAAAGTTTCCTAGTTAAAGAGTATGAGTTATCTCATGGCTTTTTTTTTTTTTTTTT
>NW_016107517.1:2894946-2908255 GCF_001604975.1 Cebus imitator
TTTTTTTTGTAGAGACAGGTTTTTACCATGTTGGCCAGTCTGGTCTCTAACTCCTTACCTCAAGCGATCCACCTGCCTCAGCCTCCCAAAGTGTTGGGATTACAGGCATAAGCCACTGGGCCTGGCTACCTCACTGCTCTTACAGCGAAGGCCACATTGCTTTGCAAAAGCCACTATGATATGTAGGGTACCAGTGATGTGCAAATGAGCCTATTCTATCTCATACCTACCGGTACTAAGTAGTGTCATTTCTCTTTATTTGAACTAGTTTAAAATATACTTATTGGGCCCTTAGAATTATTTAATTATTCATTTCTTTCTACCCAGAGTTGTTTACATTGTAATTAACAAAGTGCTAACAACACTCAGAAATCAATTTGGCAAAACAATTTCTCATTATTTTGCCAAGAATCCAAAATCTCTACCTGAAGACTCACAGATTCAAGTCTGACACAGCCCTTTTCCTGTTCTTGAATGGGTAAGTTATTGGTTTTTAATATGAGTTAAACTTGAAAGGATTTATGAGAACAAATGGTGAATGACAAAACAAACAAACCAATACAGAAGCAAGGAGGTATTTCCTTTTCCAGCACCGGCCTCCTCAAAGTCACCGTGTTTGTGGCAGGCCATCTAGTGGATCCACGTGGGAAAAATGCCCAGTGCTGAGGGAGGGGAAGGAGAGAGGGAGCTGTTTTCCCAGGTGTGCACAGATCCGGCAGGCTCTCCAGACACAGGACGCCAACTTAGGGTCCTGTTCCTCACAGGAGGAAGAGTTGCAGGATCCCCTGCTCCCAGCAGTTCCCGAGTACTATCATTCCACGTTTCCTGGGGAGATGACCCGGCCAGCCTCTTCCTGGCGTGGGTATGTGGGAACCAGCAGGGACTGGAACACAGTTGTTAACATCTACTTACGAAACTGCTTAAAGTTGGGGGCTCAGTGAAAGACACGACTTTCTAGCGCAGAAAACTCCCCCCAACTTCCGTGAGCTGAGGTGCCAACATTACAGGCTTTTATTCCTTCGCCAACCATTCATGTAGTCCCCTGTATATGGGCCAGGCTGTGTGCATTCTACAAGTGGCTCTAGCTGGGGCTGAGTCCAAAGTAGAGGAAAGGACTCAGTTGTGAAAAACCAGTAAATGGTAGACAGCAATGAGATGGGCATGGGGCCACTCTGCGATAGAGAAGCAGAAAAGGGTCCGTGGAGGAGGTGGAATTTTCTTTTTCCTCATAAGCTTACATTTGACTTTATTTAAACAAAATGACACATCCTTATAAAAGCTGATAAAAGTAAAAAATGAATAGTTTCCTCCTTCCCCTAAGCACTTCCATTCCCAACAGGTGACCACTGTTTGGAGTCGGCTTGGTATAATTAATTCCAGGAGGTGGATTTGAAACTGGGTCTTAATGATGAGATTTGGTCAGTGGAGGGGATGGGAGAAGAATGATATGCTGGGACTCTGTGGAGCGGGAAGAGTTAACTATAGATGGGCACAGACCCGTTATCATTGTGAAATTCTAATTGTCTAATATCCTCAGGTCCCTTGAGTTTCTGGCAGTCTTCGTCATTAAAAAAAAAAGAAGAAGAAGAAAGAAAGAAAAGAAAGAGGGAAAAAAGAGTTAATTCATTCCAGACACCTGGATTCCTTCAGGCTTTTTTTTTTTTTTTTTGGCTTTCTCTTTGGTTTGACCACTGAGTGAACCCAAGATGATGAATCATGAGGCTTCACCTCACAAATGTTCTGTTGCAAGGCCTTTGACTTTCAGAACTTTTTTTATTGTGTTCAGATTCTCAGGCAACTCGATATTTTCCCGCACTCCCTGGCCCTTGCTGGGAAGGGTGGCATTTATTTACCTGTAATTGTCGGGGCTTTTGCTATGCAGAAGCATATACTTAACTCCGGATTCAGTTAGTTACAGCCTTGTTTTCTGTAGACCTCCTGGACTAGTTTCTATACCCTTCTCCCAGACAACCTATACTAAACTCCGTCAGAGTACTTAACAATCCATATTGAAAATTGCTACTAATTGTTTGACTATATGCAGACCATAAAGCCCATGGAAGCTGTCTACTCACTGTGGTAGGCTCAGTGCCTAGGATCTCAAGTATCTGCAGAATGAATGTATGAGTAACGAACAACCAATGTCCTAGAGGAAATCTATTGCAGGAGTGGCTACAGAGTAAGTACATTAGCCACGGGGCACAAGGGATAAACAGATAACTCACTGCCAGCTCAGCACTGCTCCCCACACAGGAAGTCTGAGGTTGGCCTCCTTTGTTGATGCCCGACTCATTTGTTCTTGAGGAGCGTTAGAACATTCTGGGATCACACTGGTCGGTGCGTGACACACATTCTCCCCAACCCTTTTCCTCTACCTCTTCCCCAGTCAGTTGTGACCCACAGTCAGCACATGCTACAAAATCATCCTTAGCACATGGATGGCACCACTCCATGGCCTGTGCTTACCTCCCCTCCTGGAGCCTCAGAGGGAGCCAGCCTGCTGCACAGGGTGTGGACAGCCCAGCCACAGGCAACTGCCCCAGCTCCAGGGTCCACACTGAACCCTGATCCACATTTCCTGTTGCACTTTTCCTTAACTCTTCAGTTTCTTGATGTCCTCCTCAGCCTCTTCATGTCTGCCTCAGGTCCTCTGAGCTAGTCAGAAGAGGCTAGATACTGCTGCAGTAACAAGCATCCTCCAAATCTTAATGATCTCATACATTAAGTTTGTAACTGTCATAGGTCTATTGCCTGACATGTGCAGCAAGTCAATATGCTGAGAGATTGGGTCACAGCAGAGAAATAGGTTTAATCCTAGGGCCAATGAATGAGGAGATGGGAGAAACCCTCAAATCTGTGTTCCTGATGAGTTGGTGTTTTTAAGGGTTTCAGAGTGGGCTGTAGTGTGGAGAGAATTGATTGGTAGAAAAGTGCAGGGTGAAGTCATGGGGTAGGAGAAGAAGAAGCTGGATTCTCATGATGATTTTGTTTCTCTGTGGGGGTCTTCAAACTGGCTGGTGTCAGTTGTTCCACTGAAATTTGGGATCTGGAAAACATCTCCAGGAATTCTTAAACAAAAGTCTTTAACACCAGAGATCCTATCTATAGGAACAATGGGGATGCCAGTGGTCGCTATCCAGTGCTGCGTGACTTTCCCTTATAAGGAAGTGGGTCAAAGGGCAGCCTGATGCTGGGCACAGGGGCTCACGCCTGTAATGCCAGCATGTTGGGAGGCTGAGGAGGGTGGATCACTTGAGCCCAGGAGTTTGAGGCCAGCTATTAGGCAACACAGCAAGACCCTCTCTCTACAAAAAATAATTTAAAAGAAATTAGCCAAGTGTGGTGGCATTTGCCAGTGGTCCCAGTTACACAGGAGGCTGAGGTAGAAGGATCACATGAGCCCAGGAGGTTGAGGCTGAAGTGAGTCATGATTATATCACTGCACTCCATCCTGGGCAATGGAGCGAGACCTATCTCAGAAAAGAAAAAAAAATAGTGCATCCTGATTAATGCTTAATTATAACGATATTTCTATCCAGAATTCTTGTCAATCATATGAGGATAGCTTCACGTTTGTTTCTTGCTGGTCCTACATGTCTAATACAGGTTGGCGGGGATTTCTACAAACATTTAAGGACCCAGGTTGATAAAGGTTTCTCCACACCCAAGTCCCTGATCACTGTGGCAAGAGAAGGAGGCAATGCAGCAAATTGCATACAAGCCCCCAAAGCTCACATTTCAAGGCCAAAGCAAGTCATGTGAACAGGCCTAATTTCAGTGGGCGCACGGAATTAAAATCTTATCATGAACTAGGAGAAAAGAACTAGAATAGTTGTGGATGGCTTTAGGGACTGCAGCCTCGCCTCTTACTGACAGTGTGCGGAGACCTGCCAGCCCCGCTGACCTTGGCTGTCCTTCCTGGCTCAGCTTGGCTCACTCCTTCCATTTTAATCCACCCACGGGTTGCAGGGGAAAAAAATCTCTCTGGCTGAGGAAACCAACCACTACTTCCTGCCAGAGGAAGGAATAGATCATCATTCATGGGAGATGAGAGTCATGTTATTAAGCAAAATTCCCAGAGAATTCCCAAACACTCTCTTAAGCCAGTAATTTTTACTCAGCCAGTCAGGTAAGTTCCACAAACATTTCTCAAGCCTGTATTACGTACCAAGGACCCTGGGAGTTGCTGGGTTACACGTTTTAAACACACACAGTCCTGGCTGTGAAAGAACTCTGATACTAACATGTAGGCAGGCACATTCAAAAACCTCCCAAGCAAGTCCTGCCTTTGCAGGAGTGCTGATGGGGCAGGAGGAAGGCATTCCTGAGGAGCCAATGGGGAGACTCAGCATGCTTCTCAGGCCAAGCTCAGAAGCTGATAATGTTCTCTTCAGCAGAGAAGTTGCATCCAGGAATCTTACCACTGCCTGCTCTGGGCAGGATCAAAACGCATCATTTTCAACAAACCGACGCCTTTCTGAGAGATGCCAGTGAGTGATGTGGTGAACGGTCTTAGCATGGGTTCAAGTCTCAGCTTCTCCACTTACAAGTGAATGGCTCTCTGGGCTTTTTCCTCATCTCTAAAATGTTGTTTTTGTGAGAATTAGATGAGACAGTGTCTGCAAGGCACTCACCACAGTCCCCTGAAGGTAGTGGGCAGCCAGGAAGCATTTGCCTCTCCTGACATCTTTGAGGTTTGTCTGAGCATCTGCAGTGGATGCCCAATGCACTTGACACTCAAACTGGATTCCTTTTTATCACACATACCCCATTTACAACAACATGTTTTTAGTAATAACCATTGTACTAGTCTGTTTTTATGCTGCTGATAAAGATATACCTAAGACTAGGCAATTCACAAAAGAAAGAGGTTTACTGAACTTACAGTTGTATGTGGCTGGGGAGGCCTCACAGTCATGGTGGAAGGTGAAAAGCACATCTCCCATGGCGGTGGCAAGAGAGAGAATGAGAGCCAAGTGAAATGGATTTCTCCTTATCAAACCGTCAGATCTCTTGAGACTTATTCGCTACCACAAGAACAGTATGGGGGAAACCGCCCCCATAATTCAGTTAGCTCCCACCTGGTCCCTCTGATAACACATGAGAATTATGGGAGTACAATTCAAGATGAGATTTGGGTGGGGGCACAGAGCCAAACCATATCAGAAATGCAATGACTAATAATTATGGCAGACTAATGCAGTAAAAGTTTCCTTTTATTGAACTTTGTATATATAATCGTGAGAGTAAAACTTAAAATATAAAATAAATACCCACTACAACAAAGGAAAGATGCAATGGATAGTGCTTTTTAATTGCATTAATTTTTTTGTATCGGGGAAAACTATGTACCGAAAAACTGGTCTTCCAGCTGTGCATGGTGGCTTACACCTGTAATCCCAGCACTTTGGGAAGGCAAAGCAGGTGGATCACCTAAGGTCAGGAGTTCTAGACCAGCCTGGCCAACACAGCAAAGCCCCATATCTACTAAAAACACCAAAATTAGCTGGGTGTGGTAGCACATGCCCGTAATCCCAGCTACTTCGGAGGCTAAGACAGGAGAATTGCTTGAATCCAGGAGGCAGAGGTTGCGGTGAGCCGAGATCGTGCCATTGCACTCCAGCCAGGGCAAAAAGAGTGAAACTCTGTCTTAAACAGAACAAAACAAAACCAAGGAAACTGGTCTTTCATGGCTGTAAACAATATTATAGTTAAACAGCAATTGAATAAAAAGCAAGATGAATGGAAAAAATACATTTCAATTTTAAATATTCATATTTTCAAATATTTTTCAAATTTAATATGTATTTCAGATATGAAGAATTTACACATAACAGAGATATTTTCAGGTTTCTTTCTGTTTCACAGAAAGCATAATATCTCTGTTATGCACAAAGTTTAAATTTTAATCATAAGTCAAAACTCCAAGTGATCCCATAGAAAGGCATAATTGAAGTAACTCCATTTTTCTTTCTTTATCTTTACAGTCACACTATCATCAGTGTTCTTTTCAAACCTACTACTTAAAGGCAGGAATATGTAGTTCCACAGAGGATGAGACATGAACTCAAAGTGAACTTTCTCAAAAGGAACACAAAGCAAACTTACTCTCCTAAGGAACGGATGTAGCTGAGTTCATGCTAATGGAGGGCCAACTGTATAATTGCAAGTTGTCTGATTTAACTTCCATGTAGTGTACAATGTCTATGTAGGATTGCAGCAGGCAGAATTCTAAGACAGCCCCCAAGATTTCCAGCTTCTGGTTTACAAACATCTTCTCCATCATCAAATTAAACATTAATATAGGGACTGCTCTGAAAGACTTTGCAGATGTAATTAAGGTCCCAAATCAGTTGATGTTTTAGGAAGATTATCCAGGTGGGCTTGGCCAAATCCCACAAGCCTTCCAATCTGGTGCAGAGATCAGAGACATGGGAATTCAAAGATCTGAAGCATGAGAACTATTTAACACACGTAGTTGGTTCGAGGATGGAGGGGTCATGAGGCAAGAAATGTGGGTGGCCTTAGGAGCCAACAGCAGTCCTACCCAAGAGACAGACAGTGAGGAAATGGGAACTTCAGAACTAGGATGACAGCAAGAATCTGAATTTCTTTTCTTTTTTTTTTTTTAATTTAAAATTTTCCTTCTTTCCTTTTTTTTATTTTTTTTTTATTTTTTTTTTTTTTTAAAGATGGAGTTTCACTATGATGGCCAGGCTGGTTTTGAACTCCTGACCTCAGGTGATCCAACCACCTCGCCCTCCCAAAGTGCTAGGATTACAGGCTTGAGCCATCATGCCCAGCCTAGGATCTGAATTTCCAGTAACAGGGATGAGCTGGGAAGTTAATTTTCCCCTAGAACCTCCAGGTGAGGACTCAGCCTGGTCGACAACATAACTGCAGCACTGCATCTCAAAGCAGAAAGCCCACCGTGCCACAGTGCACTGGACTTCTGACCTATAGACCTGTGAGCAACAGGTGGGTATGTTTTAAGCCACTTAGTTTGCGGCAGTGGGTTATGCAGCCATTGAAAACTAATACAATGTAGAAGTAATATGAATATGTTAAGGTTAATATAAATAGATTAAAAATCTACATGAACTATAGCCATTGTTTAGAACTTAAACCAAAAAAGATGTTTTTGTAGGGAGGAAAATTTTATCACTGACTTTGTTTAGAATTGCCAAAGCACAGCGATAATTGAAAGTGGACAGACTTTTAGTCAATTTTATTATTACTCTAAAATTCTCTATGGACAGCGTGCCTGACTCCCTGCAGCTGAAGGCTGCTCCCTTTGCTCTGCTCTTGGTAAGCTCCTGGCACCCAAAGGGAGGAATAACCTTCTAGCCCAGGTAGTTATTTGGTAGCAGAGCAGAAACCTAACCCCAGGCCCCTTGACTCCCAGCCCGTCCCTTATTAGGTGGCCCTTCATTAAATTAAGGCTTCACACGTGTGGCACAGAGTTACACCAAGTCTTCTATAGGTTTTCTGGTAAAATTCTTAGTAAGGCAACCAGCTAGAATCCACTAGGAATCACTAGCAAAAGGCTGCCAAGTTTTATCCAAACTGAACACCTAATTGATTGAATACTACCTAAATGCAAATGGGGCCGCAGAGATGGTCATTTGTTGTAGTCTGCTCAGGATATACATAGTCTGCTCAGTCTATAACAAATACTATAGACTGTGTGGCTTAAACAACAGAAATTTATTTCTCACAGTTCTGGAGGCTGGAAGTCCAAGATTAAAGTGCTGGCTGATAGGGCTGCTGGTGAAGCCTCTCTTCCTGGCTTGCAAACTGCCGACTTCTCACTGTGACTTACATGGCAGAGAACGGCTGGACTCTGATCCCTTCCACTTCATATATACACACCAGCTTCAAGAATTCAGGATATGAATTCTTAAACATTTTGGTCTCACTCTTTAAAATTACTGAGGGCTCTTTTTAGAGGCGCCTCTAAAGCAATCAGCCACTTCAAGATGAAGCTGAATGTCTCCTTTCCAGCTGCCGACTGCAAGAAACTCCTTGAAGTGGATGAGGAATGCAAACTTTGTACTTTTTATGAGAAGCATACAGCCATAGAAGTTGCTGCTGATGCTCTAGGGTGAAGAATGGAGAGGTTCTGCGATGCGAATCGGTGACAGAAACGACAAACGAGGTTTCCCATGAAGCAGGGTGTCTTGACTCATGGCTGGGTCTGCTTGCTACTGAGCAAGGGGCATTCCTGTTACAGACCAAGGAGAACTGGGACAAGAAGCACAAAGCTGTTTGTGGTTGCATTGTGGATGCCAATCTGAGCTTTCTAAACTTTGTTATTGTAAAAAAAAAAAAAAAGAATAGAAGGATATTTCTGGACTGACTGATACTGTGGAACCTCAATTCCTGGGGCCCAAAAGAGCTAGCAGAATCCACAAACTTTTCAGTCTGTCTAAAGATGATACTGTCCACCAATCTGTTGTAAGAAAGCCCTTAAAGAAGGCAAGAAGCCTGGGGCCAAAGCACCCAAGATTCAGCTTCTTGCTACTCCATGTGCCTTGCGACACAAATGCTGACGTATTGCTCTGAAGAAACAGTGTACTAAGAAAAATGTGGAAGAGGCTGCAAAATACACTGAACTTTTGGCCAAGAGAATGAAGGAGGTCAAAGAGAAACACCAGGAACAGATTGCCAAGGGATGCACACTGTCCTCTGTGAGCTTCTACTTTTGCATCTAGGCAAAAATAGGATTTTTTGAGTAACCAATAAATAATACTGGACTCCTGAAAATAAAATAAAATTGAGGAACTTGAGAGTTTTTGTGTATGTGCCTTCCATCTAATGCTATTTACTTTGTGATATGGTTTGGCTGTGTCCCCACCCAAATCTCTCTTGAATTGTAACTCTCATAATTCCCATGTGTTGGAATTATGGGAGGGACCCAGTGGGAGATAACTTAGTCATAGGGGCAGTTTCCCCCATACTGTTCTCATGATAGTGATAAGTCTCATGAGATCTGATGGTTTTATAAGGGGGTTTCCCCTTTCACTTGGCTCTCACTCTCTCTTGCCTGCTGCCATGTAAGATGTGCCTTTTCCCTTCTGCCATGATTGTGAGGCCTCCTTAGCCACATGGAACTGAGTCCATTAAACCTCTTTTGCTTTATGCATTACCTAGTCTCAGCTATGTCCTTATCATCAGCATGAAAACAGACTAATAAACTCTGTTAGAAATTAGATCTGAGAATTTAAAATTATCTTTCTTCTCTTTAAAAATAGTAAATCCATTGGTTAAGATAAGTAACAGATTTTTACTGAAAAAAGGCTGTATTAAAAAAAACTTTAACCGGAAGAGTAGAATTGTTTTATATTTGGCAAATCTTTTTAATGTCTGGCTTAATAGAAGACAGCTGGGTTCTCAGAGCTGCTTCTGTACTCCGCCAGTGGCAATATCACACATCGGGTAGCTTCTAGTACACTCCACTGTACGACTGAGAGGGAGTGGGTGAAAAAGGCAGATAATAGCTTCATGTTATGGTGAAAATACTTTCAGGCATGCAGGTGCCCTGAAAGGCCCCAGGGACACACAATCCCCAACACATCTTGAAAATCACTGACCCAACCTCTCTTCAAATGCCTTTTCCTTTTCTTTCCGATTCTTTCTCCTCTGAAACTGCTCTGGGGATCTCACTGTGAGACCATGCTTCCATCAATCCAATAGCCGGTGGGGCAGTATTTTCCCATGTCTCTCTCTCCTCCCATACTCTCTGCACCGAGTAGCTCTACTTAGCCTTTTTCTTTTCTTTCTTTTTATTTTTTTGGTGCTTCTTCTATCACTCAGATGATCACCCAGTCCTTCTCCAGTTCCATCCACTTCTCCTATCCTCTCATCTTAATCTTTTCTCCCATTCTGTGTCGCAAAAAGTCCACAAACTGGGTGGAAAAGACAGTTCTTTATTTAAAGGAGAGGAGAGGTTGGACGTGGTGGTTCTCACCGATAATCCCAACACTTTGAGAGCCTGAGACCAGCTTGGGCACTTAGTGAGACCCTGTCTCCACAAAAAAAATTGAAAAAAAATTAACTGGGTGCGGTGGTGCACATCTGTAGTCCCAGCTACTCAGGAGGCTGAGGTGGGAGGATGCCTTGAGCTCGTGAGTTAGAGGCTGCAGTGAGCTGTGAATTACGCCACTGTACTCCAGCCTGGGCAACAGAGCCAGGCCCTGCCTCTAATAAATAAATAAAGGAGCGGAGAGCAGAGTTGAAGCTGAGCAGGCAAAGATTGAATTCCTTTAGGGAAGAAAAAGGGGGGTTACAATTCAATCAGTTTCCTTTCTTACAAAAGGCTAAGCCCTAAGTGGGTTGAATCCTAATAATGGGTGTGGTGGCTCACACCTGTAATCCTAGCACTTTGGGAGGCTCAGGCAGGTGGATTACCTGAGGTCAGGAGTTCGAGACCAGCCTGGTCAACGTGGCTAAACATTGCCTCTACTAAAAATACAAAAAGTAGTTGGGCGTGGTGGCACACACCTGTATTTCCAGCTACTAGGGAGCCTGAGGCAGGAGAATCATTTGAACCCAGGAAGTGGAGATTGCAGTGAGTTGAGATTATACCACTGCACTCCAGCCTGGGTGACACAGCAAGACTCCATCCCAAAAACAAAACGAAACAAACTAATAAAACACTGCTTTATGAAAGCCCACCTCCCTGGCCCCCTGTGTGTACTCTTATCACGCTCCCTGCCTCTCACGTCCCGCTGCTCTTGCCTACCAGTCTCCCCAACCCTAGCTAGGCTGTCACATAGTGCCTGGCACCATAAGTATTGAAAAATGCATGGATGCATGCAACAGCAAATGTGAGGTGGATGGGGGTTTCCCCTTTGTGGTTATTTCACTGCTCCTTCACTTATCTGGGCCCCCACTTCAGCCCCTGGAGTCTAGGACCCAAGTCTAATTTACCACTGCACCCCTGTGCACAGTGGCTGGCACATGGCGGGTGTCTACTCAATGTCCACTGAATGACGAGGAACACACCTGTTTGAAGGCTTCAACCTTGTGTCAAGATCGCCTGAACGGAACATCAGTGGCTGCTTCATTGTCCCCTTGGTTGCACGCCAGAACATTAAAAGTCAAAACTTCCTTGCCCCAAATCGTGAATGTGCTATTCGTTTTGCTGCAAACAAAGTAAATGATGAATTTTGCCTTGGCCCCGTCTTCTTTTAGGCCAAAGTCATTAAAAGCATCTGTTCCTACAGATGGAGGTTCCAGTCAAGATTTGAGGAGATAATGATGGAGAAAACATCCGTATCATAAGAAGAATTTGAGAAAGATGAGGGGAAAAAGTTTGAATTTATAGTGCCTTAAATAAAAGAATATTTCTGCATCCCACTTCTCCCCCTCCTTGTTTATGATAAAAACCAGACGGCTGAACTGAGTGCCACTGAACTGAATGCCACCAAACTGAGTGCCACTGAAAGCTGGGGCCTCAGTTCAAGGGAATTGACACTTGGATGGGGAAATGGTGTCTCAGGTAGCTATTGGAGGGCCTGGGGGCTCCGTGAAGATGTCGGGGGGCTGTCTGTGCTTTTGTGCACATCTGCCTCCCTCGGGAGGGCCAGGAGGGCCAGGAGGGCCAGGAGGGCCTTGCCTCCCGCTTCTGTGTCTCTCCCCTGGCAGGGGCAGAGTGAAGCCGAGTGGGTGCTGGGAAGGACACCCAGCTGAGCCCCCAGGCCTTCCTTCCCCTTCCTCCTCTTTCACCCTCCCAGTGATAAAAGAGGCCCCAGATCAGATTAAAATGACATGTTTTGATGGTTCTTATAACCGGAAGGACATTGCTCTGTCTACTTTCCTGAAAGTCGTCATCTCCCGGGAGCCCCAGATGAACTTGGACGTTATGTCTGTATTTGCTCTTTGAGGCAGGGCCCACCTGTATTCTAGGGTGAGCTCCATTATCCCACCTTTGCCAAAGTACACAGCAAGGGTCAAATAGAGGCATCTGGACTTAAGCAGCAGCTTCTGAGTCCCCTTTCCTGTGGGTCTAAATGGCCACAATCTTGGCACTTATTCATTTCTTTACTGCTGCCTTTCATTCGGTTGCTGTTGAGAGAGCTTTGTCAAATGAGTTCAGAGGTAGGTTTATTTGCAAACTTATTCATTATACTTATTTTAACTTATATCTTACTTTAAACTCCCCCAACATCTCTGTGCCTTTTTAAATTGCATTTAAAAAATGCTAGCCTGGGTGCGGTGGCTCACACCTATAATCCCAGAAATTTGGGAGGCCAAGGTGGGAGGATCGTTTGAGCCCAGGAATCTGAGACCAGCCCAGGCAAGATATCAAGACCCCGTCACTAGAAAAATTAAGAAATAATTAGCCGGGCATGGTGGCACACACCTGTGGCCCCAGCTACTCAGGAGGCTGAGGTGGGAGGATTGCTTGACCCCAGTGCAATGAGTGGTGATTGTGCAACAGCACTCCAGCCAGAAAGGAGCCTCTGTCGCAAAAAAAAAAAAAAAAAAAAAAAAAAAAAAAAAAGATGCTAGATGAGCTGTTCATTTGTCAAGGGTCTGGAGATGAGGCGTGGTGGGTGTGGGACTCCCAGGGCCGCTGCAGTACCCTAGGCTGTTCATTGCTGAGCACTTACTGATTTTTGGAGGAGGAAGTATAGTACCCAGGCTCTTCATCTTCATCTCGGGGCGGACGGACCACAAATCTTTCTGCTTCCCTTCAGGCCACTAGTTTCACGG
The DNA here is from genome assembly GCF_001604975.1 of Cebus imitator. Lineage (NCBI taxonomy): Eukaryota > Metazoa > Chordata > Mammalia > Primates > Cebidae > Cebus > Cebus imitator. Next base: position 2,907,667 of record NW_016107517.1, read on the forward strand.
TCTGAGGATGTTGCAGAAGGAAGGAAATAAAGGGAAATGAGAAAAGGGAACAGGAAGGCTCTCCCTCGGATTAAAAGGAGGTGAGGAGGTCGGAGGAGAAACTAGGAGAAATACAGAGCGACCCCGGCCACATAGGAGAGAGGGAGAGCCTCTGCTGCCTGCTACTGAGGGGAGCAGAGTGCCTGATGGTGGCAGTGGGCCGAGGAGGGCTCGCTCTGCGGTGCGTCAGCGCGCCACGTGGGGCCTCCTCCTGGTGAACACGGCTACCTGAGACCCAGGAATTGGGGCTTCCAGCCCAGCCCCAGCCTACACCAGGAATCCTCCGACTCGAGGCTTCTCCCACTTCGGCATGCATCAGAATCACTGCAAGGGTTTGTTGGAACACGGTGAGCCGGGCCCCATCCCCAGAATTTTTTTTTTCAAGACAGAGTTTTACTCTTGTACAGGCTGGAGTGCCATGGCGCAATCTTGGCTCACTGCAACCTCTACCTCCCGGGTTCAAGTGATTCTCCTGTCTAAGCCTCCCAAGTGTCCCAAGTAGCTGGGATTACAGGAATGTGCCATCATGCCCAGCTAATTTTTTTTTTTT